>NC_088861.1:26764781-27364781 GCF_963853765.1 Magallana gigas
AATAATTGAAGAAATATATTGTTAGATCAGCAATTTTATAAACTTTTCAAACAAGATTTTTTTCAAAACCTTTCAATGTAGCCCCAAATTATTGCATTTTCATTTCCCTTCAGTTGGAGTTATTTCGAAAATAAGTGTAATGATCGCACCCGCGGATAAATAAGGTTTACCCCACAAGTGTATCGGACATTTATCACACTGAAAAATCCCTTTTCATTAATCACTTTATTTTGGACCTTACGTTCAAATTCAACATCTGCTTTGTGATATTTTCTCACAATTTATCTTATCAAAGTTATTCAATTAGTGATTGACACTTTTCGGACTCTAGTCCATGTTTCGGGTTTCAAAGAGACATGGCTTTATGATAAATTTGACCACACTCCCATCTCATAATATTCAAAGAATGATTCCTTATTACTTGTATTAATATCATTTCCAATTTCTACACTTTAAAACAACATACATTAAAACCACTATAATAATGATATGAACTATCATAAAGCAAATAATACAATTTTCGTCGGGTTAGTTTTTTTTTCAGTTTAGCTACGTACAGTTTCGAATATCGGGAAGTGACCCTCAATACACTATTTAAGTAATGTTTTAATAAGAACCCTGTTAAAGCCGCAAAGACAGAAATGTTTTGTGAGAGAGATCTGTTTCCTCTTGAAACAAACATCAAATAATTAACATCAGTTTTACATATCTGTACAGAAGCGAATCCAGAAAGGGATTGCCCCCCCCCCCCCCCACCTCCCTTTCAAAATGTAAAAGAAAAGAAAAGAAAAGAGGAAGAATGAGAGAGGAAAAGTAATAAAAAAGAATTTAAATTTAAATCGGCCAAAATACACATGCATTTAAAGGAGAATGTGTCGAAATTGCTTGTAGTTGTATAACTGTAGATAGGTGTTTGCAATGCAACAATAGTTATAGTGACACGTAGCATCAGTAGGCCTGCCCCCCCCCCCCCCCCCCCTTTTCTCGCAACAACAAATTTTCTTAAATTTACATGTAAAATATTGAATTATCCTGCCCCCTTTTTTTGGAGTATGTAAAATATTGAAATGAAAGTAAGGAGATTATATATATACTACGCAAACCCAGCCCCCCCCCCCCCCCCACACACACACACACACCGATTAGGATTTTAAAGGTTTGGATGAGTCCCCCCTTTCAAAAACGATACTTTTTGTATTTTATGGCCAAACAAAAATTGAGTATCTCAATATGTTAACTAGCATCTAGTCCAATTTCTTCAAACTTCTGTAATGTCTAGTAATACGTACATACTTGTACATTCATGACTTGTCTATACAAGTTAATTAAAGAATATATATGTTGATAGTCTTTAGTCAGACACGTGACGATTTAACGATGAGAGAACATCATATCACTGTTTTGAAATGTTATTATCATGCAAGTTTTCAATAAAATATTTTTAATATTTAGATTGTAAAATTCCTATTCGATTTAGATACACTAATATTTAAAGACGTCAAAATATTCAACTTTGCACGATGTTAGAAAACAAAACTAAAAACCATTGACTGCAATGCATGATTCTCATTTTCAGTCAAATTAATGCATTTTCTAATGATCATAACTATATCAACCAATATTGAGGCTAGTTTCACGGTTTCGTATGACTCAAATTATAAAAAAAATGGATAAGCTTCTAAAGACTTTGCCCCATGGACCTCCTAATCATAGGTGGGTCTCCAAGCGACCGTCCCCAGAGGCGTAGCTAGAGCTATAACGAAGTATAGGCACCAAATACGGCGAGGGGTCTGGGGGCCCCTGAAGGTAGGGGGTTCAGGGGGGCGAAGCCCCCCGACGGGAAAACATATTTCATGTTTTATAGAACACACAGAAACAAATTTTAGGCACTTTTCGTACATAAAATTTTGAGTTTTTTTAAAGATTTTTTTCGTAGTAAAAAGGCAAAAAACATTTTTTAATACAATCCAATATTGTTTTCACCAGCAGTCTTTTTTAAGCGTTATCAAAGTGAATGACGGAAAGAAACGGGGAAATAAGATAGGGCAAATGCCCATTCGGTTTCATCGTAAAATACAATTTTGAATTTATTTTATCAATTAAATGAATTCAAATTTATCATAATAAAAGTTTGCAAAATCACAATTTCTAAATAAATTCAGTTTTTATTATGTTTACAAACGATAGAGAAAACGTTTTTGTTGATTGAAATCGGTTTGTTTTTCATAAAACTTTAATTAGTCTATGAGAAAAATATGGAACAGAGACTCACTATATGATAAAAAAGACCTTGAAGTTGTAAAAAAAAAAATGACATTATTGGAAGTTTTGATATACGTATACGCCTGTTTGAGTCAACATATTCCAAGTACATGTATTGAACATATTTAAAGGTAAAAAACCGATGATATGTTAAATATTTATTGTTTTAAATATTTTTTTTAAATATCAGATTTATTGATATTTAAAATGTTTCGGTATCTTTTCCGTCCGTGCATAGATATTTTACACGCCTTATCCACCCATTGTTTAGTTTACTATTAAAGGGAAAACATTAAGACTTTGAAATTGAATGTCATGATTCAAAAACAGTTGTAATGGTTACTTTAAATTTTGGTAATAAAAAGAAAACAGATATGTTGCTTTGGGTTTTTTTAAAGTCGTACATTATGTTACACGAAGTTAATTTAATGCGTCGATTTTTATTAGCCGCAAATTTGTCAATGATAGTTGAGATCGCAATATGCCTCGATCTATGAATGATTTTAAACATTACATCCAGTGTTCTTACTTTTGGTTTATTGCCCGACATGTTTTTCACTGCTGGATTGACTGCGAAATAATTAGCATCATCGATGTCACATATTTGTGACCTCAAACAATAAGAGTTTTGAAATAGGAAAAAGAAAGAAATTTGCTGCGTGCTTTTTTTTAATTGAAATGTGACATTTTAACATTTTTAATTTTTGGTCTTAAAATGATGTGTAGGCACGTGCCTTAAGTGCCTAACGGCTGCTACGCCATTGGTCCCTATCCCCTTCCCCTGAAAAAATTCCTGCAAGCATACATGCATGAACTGTACTTACATGATCGCAAAACACGCCCAATATCTATAATTCTCTCCCACCTACGTGGACTCAGGACCATGGCTAAAGACATTGTTGTACTTTATTCCAGATATTTTTTTCTCGATTCCTGACCTTTGAAAATTTTCTGGATCCGCGCCTGAGGATGCCCCCCCCCCCCCTCACATACCTTCTACGTTAAGCACGTCCCATCACGAACAAATGTTTACAATATAATATGAACATTGCAGGAAGCAGGCGACCCTGATTGACGTAGCTACCACTAAAGAAATCACGTGACGATTGTACAGGTAACCAGACCCGGAAGAGAAAATACCCGAATCGCCGAGTGTGAAGGTTTGTAGTTTGTTTGTAAATAAATAAAATGATAATCAAGAAATAATAATGAAGAACATAATCAAAATTGTACACTGGGCACCGTGCACATTATATCAATGTTTTACCGTCAGTTACCGAACAAACAGTGTAGACCAGTGTCATTGGTGTGTGAGTCGGGGGGGGGGGGGGGGGGGCACGGACCGAGAAAGAAATCCTGTAAATGTTGGAGAATGCGCGAAGCGAATCCTGACGGCCAGCGGTTAGCTGCAGAACTGTAGCTCTCCGGGGAAAAAAATATTCTCCGGTCTGTCAATATTTTTTTTCCGGAGTGCTACAGTTCTGCAGCTAGCCAGAGGTGAAACCTGAAACTGGTTAACACTATAGCTCGTGCTGGTTGGGAGGGGGGGGGGGCGCTTTAGATCCTACCTCCCTTCCATCCGAAAACACTTTTGACTACACATACAAAATGACATAGAATTTCTAAAACCAAGTTGTTTGTTTATTAAGGTCTTCCGTTTTCCAACGGAAGACCTTATTTCTTTTTCCCTATTATTCTTCCGTTTCCAACGGAAGACCTTATTGTTTTCGTACTGTTTCTTATTATTATTTTTTTCCACAAATTTTGTGCACGCGATTTCTCAGAAACTATTCGGCCGATTTTGACCATTTTTTCACAGATGATTGCCAGAGGTCATAATTTTAGACGTTTTTTTGAATTTTTGAAATCGTCACTTCCGGTACCGAGTTACGGCCGATTTTCTATTTTTTTACGACCTATTTTGTGCAGAGCTGATCTCAGACACTATTCGAGATATGAATACGAAATTTTCAGGATAGGTAGTCTATAGTTTGAAGTTGTGCACTATTATGTTGTTTTACGCCAGTGGCGCCATTTCTTGGAGCTCGCCTAGGCACGAAAATTGGGTTCGAATTTTCATTCAAATTTTCATACGTTTTGATCTGTATCTTTTTATCAGTTGATATTTTCTTACAACATATATAACAAAAGTGGTAGATAATCAAAAGTTCTTCCCAATAAAATCAAGAAAAGGGGACTGGCCCCTTGATTTAGGGGCCAAGACACTCGTAAACTCTATTACGAATAACTTGAACATGATACAGATTTTGTAATGCATTATAGAAGCAAAGTTGTTGATCCTAACACTATCTATCAGAAAAAATCATTACCACGTCCATTTGTTTCGTAATTATGGATTTTTAGGGGCCAAAGTACTTAAACTTTGACGCAATATATCCAAAGAAGGAGACATATTTTGTTAGGCAATGTAGAAGAGAAAATGTTTGCATTGATGATTCTTATCGATTTCACTAATCAAAACACCAATGTCTGTCCCCATTAAGAATCTAGAGGGCTGGCCCCTAAAATATTCAGTCATTTGCATCTAAAAAATGAACAACAATTTTAGATAGGTGTAAGAACAAAAAAAGGTAGTATTCCTAAGAGCTTTTCAGCGAAATTATTTTCATATTCTTTAATACTATTTTATCGCGGTAGTAGGTATTTGAAACACCGATTATTAAACTGTGCCTATGGTGCTCAGTCCATGTTCATCATACTATTAATTTATCGGGGTGAGTATACATTTTATAAAAATACAATACTCATATACTCAAATATGATTAACGCATTATAAATATTTCAAAATTACGCAAAATATATTATATCCATCATGTTCAACACATTTTTAAAGTAATTAACATCATGTCAGATAGTCCGTTTCCGTTCCGTCCCGTTTTCCTTCCCGCGTTTTATCAACAACGCAACCCATTCGAGTTGTAATTATAATACTTTATTCATAACAATTTATTGTAATGTACTCGTAATTAATTACGCTGTTCAACAACGTTCTGTTGGTCCTTGCTTGTGTGATCTATGCATGCCTGTACTCTGACAAATTAGATAACTATAAATCGTATTTCATAATACGTACATGTTGTACATACATGGAATATTCTTTTAAAAAGTATTTCTTCACTTCTGCAGAACAAATTATTGCAATAGATTTATTTTTTTTTGTAAGCATAAATTAAATACATAATCCATTATAAAATGTTGTTGAGTTGATAAATGTACTTATTTTTAGTTTAAAATTTTGCTATTTGGGTTCATTTGGGTTAACCGGTGAATCGGAGAATTAGCCAATGAGCGTTACGTATCTATATTTGGCTTTGTTTACAAAGAAGAACGCAATTATTTCTGTAGCTGCTTGAGAAGTTGAACTTCTTTTCAATCCCTTCAAAGTGTAAAGACTAGAGTCATACGCATCAATTATCAAAGAGAGTGTGTGTGTACATGACAAGAATTCAGTGTAAGTATAGCAGTAAGTGCATGCATTTGGGATGCAGTTAATGTTGAATTTTCTCACAAAAGTGAATCGTGGGTATTCATCGATTGCATGCGCCATTTTGTACTCAAGGGCTTCAGCGGATATAGTTTGATGAAATCATTAAAAATATTTCAACACACAAAAATTGGAATGGTTGAATACTGTGTTGTGTTATTATTAATTATGCTGATATAATTTGTTAAAGTAAGATAGGCATATCTGCAGAGACATGACTATAGACAGGTCCAGCGCAATCTCCTGATTTCTCCTGTATGTGTAGCTCGAAAAAGCTATTCAGAATACTCAATAGGTGCTGATTAGGGACGTAAATACATTCCTGGTATGATATATATTTCTTAAAACGCCAGTTATGACAATTAACATGCACTTATGTAGAGATCTGCATTTTGATTAGATTGCTGTCATGGCTACATGTATAACTTGTCCTGTTAGCATAAAATTTTAGTTATTCGAAGGAACAGAGAGTGTCTCAACATTCAATAAGATTTTTCAAGGTATGTGGTAAGAGCACACGTACGTGCTATCACAGACGGGAAATGTAATGTAATAGTTATAAACACAGGGATGTCTGATTTTCAATGTACCTATCTGAATTATGCATTATTTGTGTTCGAATATAGACAGTCTACCTATACATCCCTGCGAATGTTATTGTCATTTAAATTTGAGTTCTCGTGGTTTTATTTCACCCTTTCACTTTTGCAGTAAAAATCATGCCTCGTGTTTATAGTCTATTGCATAGAATCTAGGTACTTGTAGTCAAATATAAAATCTAGAGGTTTATTGATTTTAAACATTATCTTCATTAATTGGTGGATAAAATGTGTTATAAATAAATGCGACAATCATACTTGCCAACACCCGATTTTTCAACCCTCCACCCGATTATTTTTTATGACCCGGCGGGTCATGCTTTTCGCCCGATTTTTGTCGAA
This sequence comes from Magallana gigas, assembly GCF_963853765.1. Lineage (NCBI taxonomy): Eukaryota > Metazoa > Mollusca > Bivalvia > Ostreida > Ostreidae > Magallana > Magallana gigas. The sequence goes on from NC_088861.1 coordinate 26,771,490, forward strand.
CGACCCGAAAATCTCCCGATTTCCGGATTTGGTTCTTATTACGTTGCGCGTTTGATTTCCAGTTATGAACCCAAGCTGAGCTTGGATTTATGTAACGCATAAACAATGCCGATGGCTATAACAGACACATTAGTTGTAATTATTATCGTGAGTTGTTTTGACTAAGCGAAGGTTTAAATCATTAAGTATGATGGCTTCCAATAAGAAAAGGTCTTCATCGGGGCCAGCGGAATCAAAACCAACAAAAAGAAAAGGATATTTTTGAACCTATCAACATATCTGGGAAAATGAATTCCCATAGGTAAAACAAAGTAATAGAGTACACAACGAGGCATTTGTGTTCTATGTAACGCACATTTGAATATTGGATTTTGGGCCCAAAATGATCTGACTAAACATTCAAAAACGCTAAATCATGTATAGAATGCTTTTTAATACACAAAAAACTTCCAAGTCACTTACAACTTTCATGCCATCATTTACAGAGTTCAAAAGCAAGGTTAATGTAGCAGAAACTCTTTTTGCATTTTTTTTTTGTTGAACACAACCTTCCATTTTGTGTGTCAGATCACTTTACAAAATTCAAAATCAGCAACTGCATGTTAGTTAAAATGCTTCTTTGCAATAAAGTATTACACATAAGTTTTAACACATATTTCTATTGTATATACCTATGAAATGCATGGTAAATATGTCGTGAATGTCGTTACGCGCTATGACCAGATTTTTTACTTTTCAAATCTGGTCATGACCAGATTTTCACATGTTGGAGGTTGGCAAGTATGGCGACAATACAAAAAATAATTTTTGTCTGCTATTGCAACAATTAACATGTTTGTAGAGATCCCCCCTGAGGATTAATTTTCGATCCGCGCCTGACCTAATAATAGCATCAATAGTGAAACAGATTATACTATTTTATGCAGAATGTTCCTTGAAAATGGCTCGATATACTAAGTATTTATACAAAACAGACACCCATTATTTTTGTAAAAACATGGCATTGCACATCACAAGCATCAAATCAAACATGGCTATGATTTTATTAAGCAACAATGTTTATATTTTCAACCTCTCTACATGTGGTTGAACACGAACGATAACTCTGTTCTGAATATTATCGTTTAATGTAAATAACAGCTAGATGGTGAAATAAGACATACATCTTAAAAGGTTTACATGTTTTAACATAAATCCAAGTAGGATATGATATGAAAAAGACCAGTACTTACGTATTTTGAGAATATAATTATCCGAACACTTAAACTTCCGCTTGAAATTTCACAGGAACTGAACAAATCTCGGTGAAGTCTCGTGAACTTTCATTCGAGCACCTCTGGATTTATAACATACTTAGCAACGATAAAGAAAACATTCCGAACACATTCGCAGGGGTGTATAGTTAGGATCAAAAGCGCATATGATATTTATTGTTGCCTTCATTTAATGACGCTTTATTGCAGAAACCAAATTCCTTTGATATTTTACTTTTTCTGAAAAAGTCTACATGTATTAAGGTAGCTTATTACACTGTGAAATAGTTTCAAATCAGCAGAAAATTACTTGATTTATATGATAGATATCATAATGGACAAGAATTATTTAAGTATGATAGGCATAGAATGTGTGCACAATTATGGATGAAAAATTACACATGTTCAAAAATTTAAGTGTTAACATGAACAAAAGCTCTAGGCCGCTTCGAACTCATGATCTGTGGTTCAGAAGCCCAATACTTTAACCACTGAGCTACGACAATATACAACCCAATCAAAATATTTAAACAGTTTAACAAAACATTTAAATAGCTATCTTGTGACGTAGTGTCTTAAAAAGTATAAGTGTAGGTTTAGTGAGGTACGTTAATACTTTACATAAAATCGTATTTATTTATAACTAAGGAGAGAGAGAGAGGGGGGCGGCAAGTTTAATGAGTGAAATATTGAGGGGAAAGTATACAAGTTGGAATGCAGCGCTTTACTATCAATAAAGGAAAGCTATTTGATGAATACTATCTTAGAAACCCTCCTCTTTCTGATTCTAATTAAGTCAGCAACTTTTTGATCCTATATACAAAACATTATATTTTTCAATGTCTGTACAACAAAAAATTCCAATATTTACAAGTCCACTATGTCATTTAAACATTAAAATAAATATGAAATTGAAAAATGTGTTGCTATCACTATCAGAAACTCTTCTTATGATAAACATAATGATAGATGGTTTGAATGGAAAAATCTTTTTCTTAATATTTAATTCAAGAGGTTAATTCATTTCAATTTATGCAAAATTGTATCAACTTGAATAGTTTTCTATATTTATAAGATCATGACTTTTATGTATGTTTGAATGTGTTATATGTATTATTAAATGAAAAACTGTAAATCAAAAAAAAATCTTAGAAACCCCAGTACTTTAAAATTTCTATTACTTATGTCGACATCAAATCGCGTAACTTTTGAGAAAATATGAAAACTAATAAGCCAAATTTTTGAGCTGGTCCATTATGGGAGGTAAACACTTAAGATTGTTGTTATTTTTAACTTGGTTTTCCATTGGATAAATCTGGTTATTCAATATTGAAATGGTAGGGCAGACGAGTAGGCAGCTGGCTTCCAAAAGGGTACCCTTATGGTATGGATAACTCCTCCTACAGTGTTCAAGATAGGTAGTTGTCATTTTGCAGTTCAATTGTTCATATATAAGAGATACGCATATTGCTAGGATTTTGATTTCTAATAATTTATGAAAAATACCAGCTGTTGAACTTTTCAGTTTTTGGCAATATATTGCATATAGGGTACGCTTATTGTACAGATAGATCCTCATACAGTTTTCAAGATAGAAAGTTGCTTTTGAAGATCAATTGTACATAATTATGTAAAAGGTGTGTATATTGGTAGGATTTTGATTTCTGATAATGATAAAATTACCAGTTTTTGAACTTACCGTAGTCATTTTATGGCAAAACAATGCATATAGTGTATCCCTATTGTACTGATAACTCCCCCTACAGTTTTCAAGATAGGAACAGGGTTGCAAATAACATTTTCAAACCCAGGGGCCATGTGGGCTCCCAACTTTTCAAGTTTTACAAGCCCACAATAGTTTATAGGGGCCCACTGATATTCACAATGAAGTTAGTTTATAATATTGAAATATATACATGTAGAATAAAAATTGTAAAGTGCCATTATTAATTTGAATTAGATCCAATTTATTAAATTTAATTCTCTATGTGTTCATACATTTTATAGATGAGATGTTTTGTAATTGTTAGAATAGCTAAATGACAAATAAAATTAGTCCTGTATTTCTGTGTATTGTGGAGGCATTAGTCCAACCCTTTGACCCAGTTACAACTGTTATAACTGTAAACAAACGGTTTTCTGATTATTTTAACATTAATTTAACAGAATTATTAATTAACTTATTACAAATTACCAACTAAGAGTAATTACAACACTAAAAGTAATAAACATCGGTTGCACAGTATGTGGTTGCATCACCGGTATTTATAACCCCTAAAGATAAGAAAATCTCGAGTTATTAGTTACAACAGGGGTTAACTGATGCTGTGAAAACGTCTTCAGAATTAGTTAATTATCATTTGATTGCCTTTGGGGATAACTTAAACGATTGTAAACTCATAATACAGAGCGACTTTAAATTCTCTTATGGAGGAAATTCCAACAAAGTTGCCAATCAAAAAGTGACAATTTCGTTTAGTTGGTCCTTGATTGCCAAAAAATTTTATACTCGCCATCTTTAAGAAATGGTCGCCCACAGTAAAAATTACTCGCATTTGCGAGTGGGCGAGTGGTTATTTGCAACCCTGCAGGAAGTTGTTCATATATATATATATATATATATATATATATATATATATATATATATATATATATATATATATATATATATATATATATATATATGTGCAGAATGCCAAGATTTCGATTTTTGATAATTAATAAAATAAAAATAGCATTTGAAATTCGTCATTTTTTGGCAAAAAAATGCATTTAGGATGGGGGGGGGGGGTGTCTTGTACTGATAACTTTCCTACAGTTTTCAAGATAGAAAGTTGTTCTTTTGAAGATCAGTTTTACATATATCATAGGTGTGCATATTGCTAGGATTTCAATTTCTGATAATTAATGAATACAATTCATATAAAAGAAAACCGGGTTTGCTGTCGCATTGACAGTTTTTCATTTGTTTAATCCTGCTTTACTATAAAAGCTACTTTACTTTACCTCTGCATTGCTACATTTTATATCCTTTTGGCCACACCAATATAATTTTCTTGTTCATTGGAATTTTGTGTTTTAATAATAAAATGATCATTTTTTGTAGCCAAAATATTTAGGTGGTATATAAATGAATTTGAGCGGACAGTTATATTTCTTCTACTTGTTTTTTCATTTATAAATTAAAACTATTTAAAATGGAAAAATAGAGGGGAAAAGAACATAAAACAGCACAGAATTTCCTGGATGCGTAAAATTATTAATAATGTTAAATATTAAGTTCTGTAAGCTCACCTCAGCTGAAAGCTAAAGTGAGCTTTCTGATCACATTTTGTCATTTGTCTGTCTGTCTGTAAACTTTTCGCATTTTCAACATCAGCCAGGAAAGCTGAAGCTTATGTGAAAGCATACTCAAATAATGAGGATTCAAAGTTAAGAAAATCATGACACTCCCCCCCCCCACCCCCCGGTGTAGGGTGGGCCACAATGGGGGGGGGGTCAAATTTTTACATAGGTATATACAAAGTAAATCATTAAAAAAATCTTCTCAGAAACCAGTCAGCCAGGAAAGCTTAAACTTATATGGAAGCATCCTCAGGTAGTGTAGATTCCAAGTCGTGAATATCATGACCACCAACGGTAGGTTGGAGCCACAATGAGAGGGTCGAATTTTTACATAGGAATATACAGAGTAAATCATTAAAAATCTTCTCGGAAACCAATCAGCCAGGAAAGCCGAAACTTTTGTGGAGGCATCCTCAGATAGTGTAAATTCAAAGTTGTGAAAATCATGACCCCTGGGAGTAGGGTGGGGCCAAATGAGGGGGGGGGGTGGGTCAAATTTTTGAGGAATTTCAATCTTTTTAATTTGAGGAATTAAGCACATTCACTCTGGTGCATTAAGGTTCACTTTTCTTATTTCACATCTAGGATTTTTAAAAACTAAAATACAATAACTAGTAAGTAGTGGAGGGAGAAAATGAACCTTTATGCTCTCATGTATTTAAATCTTTTTATAAAGTGATGGGGGAAGGGGGGCTAAAATAAAGAGAACTGGAAGTTAACTGTGAACAACAAATGAAAATTTTGTTATTTATATTTACATCTACCAAGTAATTATTTCCTCTATTTCTTACGAAAACTTACAGTTAATTCATAGCTCTATAGAAACAGCCAGGCTGAAATGTACATGACTTGTTTATCGATTGGTCGAAATATACAGTGGGTGAAACTTGAGAAGAAATTGATAGGTCTGAAATTGACAGGCCCTGTTTATTGATTGGTCAAAACCTACAGCGACCCATAAAACATCACGGACTGCATACTTTTGTACATTAACAGTAATTTAGTGAATTTTACTTACTTTTCATAGTCAATTTATTGATTTGTTAAAAGAGAGATGTTAATATAAACAATAAAATGTTTTCTTTGATGATTAACGCAGGTTATGGTTTTTTTCTGCAATGTCGCTACCTTCATATCCTGTATGAATCACCAAAGAAAGCATTTTATTGTTTAAATATTGCATATAATTTTTTTTTTTTGGTAAAAATGGTATTCCATAAAGGTAATTATGTCAAAGATTAAGTATATGCTAAAATTAGTGTAAAATTCGGATATTCATTTTTGGTTAATCAACCGAGGGGCCACATGGCACAATATCCCTTCAACGACCATATAAAGCCAGTGTTGCTCAGGTGAGCGATATGGCCCATTGGGCCTCTTGTTAACTGAGTTTTGCCTCTTGAACTTAGGAGAAAATGGAAAATTCTTTGTTTCTGCTCTCTAACTTTTAAAGTGATGCATATATAAAATTGATGTTCCATATGAGATTAATTTATAAGAAAATTTAGGTCTAATTTTAATTTTGTTTCAGTCTTAAGATTTTTGACATAGTAATGCCTCTTAAGCTTAAAAGAAAATGAGTAATTTTCAGGGATACCGTACATAACTTCTTCTGTAAGCGAACAAATGTACTACTAAATTTGGCATTATAATCATGGGCCTCTCAAAATGGTTGATTATGGAAATTTTATCACAGCACTCAAAGCTAATTAGATGAGAAGACTATTTAGAACTGACACAAAATGGGTAAAGCTTTTAGAATCAATTTTGAAAATTAGTATTTCTGAAATATAGAGAAATGGTCCAGATTATTCGTACCTTCAATGTAAAAATTTAGAGAACTCTTTTTGGAAAGAAGTGCTCCTCAGCTGGTTAAAAATAATTGAGCAAACTCCACTTAGTAAACCCCAAATTATAAATGATAATATATGGTACAATCCCAAAATCACTGTACACAAGAAATCTATATCTATTTGAATCTATATATCTATCAAAAGTTATGTTAATAAAGGATTTATTTTTGTTAGTGATCTACTTAATATAGATGGAACATTTATAGAAACACATTAATCCAAAGACAAATTTTATAGAGTATGCAAGTTTAAGAACTGCAGTTACAATCAGACTGCATACACAAGATGTACACTTACCAAACTTACAGAACACAATACAATATGGACCAATTATCCCTAATCATATTCTATTGTTTATTAATACTTGTAAAGGTTGTTAACCCATATACAACATACTATTAGACAAAAAAAGAGAAATATGTACATCTACCTGGTATATCAAAATGGAGAGTAAAGGATTACAACAATTCACAAACTTCTTTGAATAAAATTTTTGAACTCCATTTTAAGTGTACACAAGAATCAAAACAACATTGGTTGCAATAGCAAATATTTCATAGGATTGTTCCTACAAATAAATATCTTTTTAATATAAAAAAAAAGCCTGAGTCTGCTGTATGCACCTTTTGTAAAACATAAGAAAAAAGTATTAGTCATTTATTTTATGAATGTACTATAGTAAAAGAATTGTGGTGTAATGTTGAAGAGTGGATTTTTACACAGTTTGAATTCTCGATTACATTTGATATTCAATCAGTTCTTTTTGGAAAATATAAAAATAATAAAGAAAGTTATAAATTTTTTAACCTGATAACTCTTATTGTGAAGCATTAATTTTTTTCATGTAATATAAAACTAATCCGATACCAAATATACATGCTTTGAAAAAGGTCATAACAGAGAATCTTAACTGAAAAATATTTGTTGTTGAAAAGATGTAAATATAAGGAATATGAAAGCCACTGGCAGAATATTTGTGAAAATTTGTAGTTATGTAGACAAGATTAAGTTTTCTTTTTTTTTGATTTTTGATCTCTGTGAACCCTCATATCTTTTCAATTGTCCTCAGAATAGTATAGTCTATACATGTATAGTAATCCACCTGCATAATCTCTCTCTCTCTCTCTCTCTCTCTCTCTCTCTCTCTCAAAATCAGCTTCATTTCCTATAAATTATACAAAAGTAGAAATAGCTTTAAGATTATGTAATAATACTACTAAGTAGAAGTAGTTTAAAGATTATGTAATATGTTTTTAGAAATGCTCCAATCACCTATTATGTTATATATGTACATATGTTGTAAAATGAAAAACCCAATTTAAAAGATAAAAAATGTGGCCACCTGTTTGGGCATGCGTGGCATTACAACACATCTAGTCTTAATTAGTTCATATAATGATACATATTATACCGTAGTTAGAAATGGTACTTCTGCAAGCATGCGCTCGATTTTTTCCAGTCGCATAACTGTTAAAAATCTCCCATATTTTGCTCTCGAACATTGATTTGACAAAATAGGGCAATCTTCATGATGTCATTTCAGCATTATGACATCACTATAGTGATAAACTTATCTACACTTACATTCAGTATTTTTCAACCATCCTTAACCTCATTTTTAGAGCTCATTAAAGAACTTAAATTTTTGGGGCATGAAATGCGTAATGCCGTCCGCTCTTAAGTTCTTTGCTTAGTTATAGGTGAAGGTCAAAGCAAAATTATCTGAAATGCAGTGTACAAAATAATCATCTCTTTTGTTTATGCAGGATATGAAAATGTTTATTGTCCATATTTTTTAGATGCCAAAGAGAAAGAGCAAGGGCATGAGTGAGAGGGTGAAACGCCTAAAAAACAAACAGAGAATGAGGGATGCAAGGCAGAAGCAGCCGATCCCTTCAAACGAATTAGATCAGCCACTTGAAAGTTCTGCTACCTCTTGCGGGGTAGTAGATGGAGCTGTCTCAGCTCCCCTCGGTAATCTTCCGGGGCAGGTTTCCATGGGGTTTCCTCTGGAGGAAGAAAAACCCCTGGCCAGGATGCAGGCCTCTCTTTGTGAGAAAATGCATCCAAATGCCCTGAGTTCTGCATCTTCTCAGGGAAGTCGTCTGTGTGCCCAAAGCGGCGGCATGGCACCGTCCCCTGACTCCCCACCGTGGGTTTGTACCTCACCGAGGGTACCTGAGCCGAACACCGTGCACGTGTCTGGCTCAGCAGGTCAGGCGCAGCTGGGTATGTCATCCTCCTTTAGTGGGGATGAGTCCAGCAGGATACAAATTGATGCACCCAGAAACTTAACGAGAACTAAAAAGTATACTGAAAGGAAATTAAATCATGATACTGTGTATATGAGAAATGAATGTAATGACAGTGATGATGATGATGATGATGATGATGATGATGATGATGATGATGATGATGATGATGATGATGATAGAACCAAAAACAACAGCATGTCAACAACAAATAAGGTATGTGTTTCTGTTCAAGGGTCTTATCATCAAGCTGACATTATTTTTGGTGATAATGCAGGAACGCAGTGTGTAGCAAACTGTCTTGCAGCCATGGCATTTCAGAGGATTAAGGATGCTAGTTGGTGGGAAAGAACAGACATGAACACTGTTTTAATTACAGGGAATGAGTTATATACATACTTACAACGCAGTTCAACAATTGTTAGTAGATACCTTTTGGTCGATGAATTGCCGGAGTTTTTAGAGTGTTTTAGTCAGACATTTGATTTCAAAGCAAATGAATCATTACCTACTTTGATCAATCTATCTATAGGTGAACCTCAGTATGATGACTTCAATGCATTTCCACTTAAAGAGGCTCTTCAGATTGCTCTTGCCAACACAGATGGATGCTTTGTTTGCTTTGGCGGAAATACGTTTTTAATAGGGAAAAGAAATGAAGGGTATTTTACGTTTGATTCCCATTCTAGATCTATAGAGGGATATCTGAGTGAAAGTGGAAAAAGTACAAGAATTCTGTACAGGACAATCCATGAACTATTCAGTCATATTGTGACTTTGGCCAGGTCGATGGGGTATTCTGAAACTGTGCAATGTGAAATTACCGGAGTGCACTGCTCAGTGAAACTATTTCAGTGTAGGAAAATATCTGTTCCAATGCAGCAAAAAGGAGAATCTATAAATATTGTAGAAAACGAAAATACTTCAGAAGTGCAGGTAGGAGAGAGTTGTGATGCTGTATCAAATACTCATTTATCAAGACATGATGACGTTGAATATGTTTTTAGTGAAAATAATGAATTTAATTTCATGCCTTTGTCAGATGTGGAGAAACGGAAGTTGAGTCAATTCATTGGAATTTTTTGTTCATTTGTTGACAGTTCCAAAGACGTGCCGGTTGAGATATTAAACATGGAAAAGCCAGTTGAGGTGAAAGCCATTGATAAGGATGGAAATTGTTTTTTTAAGGCAATTTCGTTTATTTTGACGCAAACACAAGACTATCATGAGGTAATTCGCTCAGCGGTTTGTCATCATTTACTTCAGAACCAGTTGCGTTTTAAACCATTTTTAAGACATGATGAAGACTCTGTTGAAAACCATATTTTAAACACTCGTATGACTAAAAATGGAACATGGGCAACTGAAATAGAAATTTTGGGAATTTCTCATTTGCTTAAGACTGATATCTACACATATTCAGACAATCGGTGGGTTCTTTTTTCTGGGCGAATGGTACATCCAGATATAGATATTGGAAATCTGGGGTCAATTTATTTGCACCACAAAGACCAGAGTCATTATGATGTTGTCACAATGGTGTCAAGTAGGTCAGCTACTTTACAAAATCAATCTGTAGCATCAAGTGATGAGAACATGATTAGATATAAAAAGCAATTAAGGAATAGAGAGAGAATGAGAGAGAAACGCAACGATTTGTCTGAAAAGCAAAGTGAAGATTCCTTGAAACAAGTAAAAAAACTCAGAACTTCAGAACAGGTACTTGCTAAGAAAAAAATGCGGTACATGGATGATGAGGCATTTAGGTCGAAGACTAGAGAAGCCAGTAAAGAAAGGTATCTGAGGAACGAAAATTACAAGGCAAATTTAAAACAGAAGAGCATTGAAAAGTACAAGACAGACGAATCTCACAGAGAGGACGTGAAACGTATGAGTTTACTGAAATACAAATTAGATAGCACGCACAGAGAAAATGTTAAAAGAAGAAGTACAGAAAAGTATAAGTTACAAGAAGACCACAGACAAAATCTTAAAGATGCAAGCAAAGCAAGTTACAATTTGAACTCAGAGGCTAAGCGACTAAAGCAAGAAAACGTTTCGAAGAATAGACAAGAACGGATTGACAAGCTGAAGGTTGACTGCGAAGTAATGAACTTACTGTAGACGTATTTTTTTTCACGGGGTCATAATTCCGCGGAATCACAATATCAATTTAATCCGCGGGTAAAAATTTACGCGGATTCTTTGAATGAAAAAAAATCATTTGAATAAGTATTATTAGATTTAGTTCTGAGCGATTTTCATTACCTAGAATTTGTCCAACTTTGGACTTAAATTGTAAGAACTGTTCACAATGAACAGTAATTATCGATTGTACACTGGTCGGTAGTCATTAGTTAGCCGTCAAGATGTTACGACGCTGGCTAAAATCGTCTTATGAAACACCACATCTTTAATTAACTATCAATTTATGGGTTCACATGTCGTTTAAATTATGAGTTGATCAGTTTTATCAATTAAAAGTTAGAGCACAAAGGGATCTGAAAATTGCAGTAAAAACACGGGTCTTAGCGTGTAGTTAATTGGGTCATTGAAAGACAGACCCGCTTGGGGCTATTTATCGTCCGATACGTGCCGTTATCTCAAGCTGGGAGAAGTTTAAATTTCATGCAAGTAAATTGACAGAAAATTCAAATCTTTAGGAGATTAAATTATTTATTATGTGAATTCTCAATACAAATTTGATCGACAGTTTGCACAGATAAAAACGATATACATTGGGTACACGTATATGCAAGTGTTATATAATGTTGTAACTTCCGATTATCCTTATTCATGTAATGCAATTTCAAAATTTCATTCCAAAATGCACTTTAAGTACACTGGGAATAAATTCCGCGGAAAATTTGTGCCCGCGTTCATAGCGTAAATTAATACCACGCGGACAAAAGTACGTCTACAGTATTTAAAAACATCGTCAAACAAGGACCAGAGTACACATGTTGTTGTTGTCATCGTTTGATGTTTGAAAATCAAGTTCGTGGATGTTCACATGAAATGTATTCAGTAAAACAACAGGCAAAGAATGTGGCAGATCAGTGTTTAGATCGCAAATATGTTCACCAGTGTGGCGTGTCGTGTCCAGACTACTGTCAAAAATCTTCAATGTGGGTGTGTTTTACATGTCACAGAAAAATTATGAGTGGAAAAATCCCACAAGAGTCTGCAGCTAATAAAATGTTAGTGGAGAAAATTCCACCAGAGCTCAGTAATTTAAATTCCCTAGAACAGCACCTCATAGCTTTACACATTTCTTTCATGAAAGTCATGGCTCTTCCACAAGGTGGTCAAAAAAATGTGCACGGACCTGTAGTGTGCGTTCCATCAAATATAAAGAAAACAACCAGTTTGCCACTGAACGTTGATGAGAATCTTTTACTGAGGGTAAAACTCAAACGCAAGTTATCATACAAAGGCTACTTCGAATACCAATTTGTACGTCCGCGACACGTAAAGACTGCTTTTGAATTTTTGAAACAAAACAATAAATGGTACCAAGACTTTTCTTTTAACAGTAATTGGACTGATAATGACGATCATTGTCTGTTGAGTGATACTGTAGAAAGTGATGAAAGCAATCAGGAAATGTCAGATATTGAGAAAAATCACAACCAGGAAGTCGCAACTGACACATGTTTACAACCTATGGACATTGCACAAGAAGTCCTTGATCATTATTTTGATGATGTCTATAATATTGCGCCAGGTGAAGGACAAAACCCTGTAAGAATGTTACAAGAAGATGGAAATGAAGCGAAGTCATTCCCACATTTATTTCCATCTGGCAGATTCTCATGGAATGAAGAACGAGATAAAAGAATAACGCTTTCTAGATATTTCAATAACAGACTTATGAACGCAGACAATAGATTCGCAAAGGACACAAATTATATATTTTTTGCGCAATTTATGTCAGAGCTAAATCAGGTGATTGAAAAAACTCAGATATCAATACGGAAGTCTTTATCCAAAAGTAACGATGGAAAGTTGGTGACATCAGACATGCTACAAGACCCGAACGTGCTTTCTAAACTTCTCAGAAATGACGAAGCCTTGCGATTTATGCAACCAATAAGAGGAACACCTGCGTATTGGTCAGCAACACAGAAAGATCTTTTTGCAATGTTGCGACAGTTAGGAATCCCTACATGGTTTTGCTCTTTTTCTGCCGCTGAATTCAGATGGAATGAAATAGTCGGTTGTATTTTGCATCAAGAGGATACTGATAGAAATCCGTCTGATTTGGACTGGTCTGAAAAAAGTGAAATTCTTAGAAGAAATCCAGTCACAGTTGCCAGAATGTTTGAGCACAGATCCCATGCTTTTCAAAGAGAAGTCATTCTAGCACCAGCTAACCCATTAGGTAAGGTTGTAGACTACTTTGTAAGAGTTGAATTTCAACAAAGGGGTTCTCCTCATATGCATTGTTTGTACTGGGTCGAAGATGCACCAAAATTTGGGGAAGATAGTGAAGAACGTGTATGTCAATTTATTGACAAGTATGTGACATGTTCCTTACCATCCGAGGTTGATGACCAAGAACTAAGGCAGTCTGTGTTAAGTGTTCAGCAACATAGCAAAAACCATTCTAAATCATGTCGAAAAAAGGGAACAGAATGCAGGTTCAACTTTCCAAGACCACCATCAGAAAGAACTTTCATTGCTGAACGATTTGAAGAAGATGCAGAGAGTCTTAACACCGATCTGCAAAGGGACACATCAAAAGCTAAGGATACTTTACTTACGGTGTGGAATAAAGTTCTTGATGATAATAGTGAATATCAAACAACTGAGGAGATATTCAGAGATATATCTCTATCGCAGGAAGATTATGAGATCGCACATAGAGCACTTACGTCAAAAACAACAACTATTTTGAAACGTAACCCAGAAGAAATGTGGACAAACCAATACAACGAATGTCTCCTTAAATGCTGGGATGCCAACATGGACATTCAGTTTGTTCTTGATCCATTTAGTTGCATTGTGTACATTATTTCTTACATCTCAAAATCAGAACGAGAAATGGGCATGTTATTAAAACAAACAAAACTTGAGGCAACTGAAGGGAATCTTAGTGCAAAGCAAACAATAAAAAAAGTAGGATCGGCTTATTTGAACCACAGAGAAGTCAGCGCACAAGAGGCTGTATACAGAGTATGCAATTTGAAAATGAAAGAGTGCTCAAGAAAAGTTGTACTTATACCTGTGGGAGAAAACCCAACACGCTTAAGCAAACCTCTTTCACAGCTGAAAAGAAAAGGGAAATCACAGTCAGACGACTTCGATGAGGATGAAGATGAGGAAGACATTTGGATGACGAATATTGTAGAAAGATATGAAAATCGCCCACAGACTGACTATTTCAATCAAATGTGTCTTGCAGAGTTTTGCTCGGAGTTCAGGGTACTTGCAAAATCTCAAATTCCACAGGCTAAAAAGGAAGGAGTATACGAATTGCGAAATGGAAAAGGTTACATCCAGAAAAGAACGAGAGGTAAACCAGCTGTCATAAGATACCCAAGATTCAATGCTGAAAGTGCCTCAGAAAAGTATTTTCAATCTATACTTCAGCTTTATCTGCCGTACACGAGTCAAAGTCAGCTGAAACCACCAGGGTTTGATCTATATGAGTCATTCTATAGCAATGGGTTTGTCAGAATAGGTAGCGATTTGCAAGCAGTGAAGGATGTGGTCAACGACCATCGAAATCAGTTTTCTAAAAACGAGCAGGCAATTGAAAATGCCGAAGAAATGTTTGAAATGATTGGCGAGCCTGAAGATGCGTGGGCAAATCTTTGTCCAGAAACTGAAATGAAGCGGGAAGAGTGTTTAATTCAGAGATCAAAATTGGGCTCAGAAAACAATATGAATAAGGAAGAAACTAAAGAAATTGAAAGTGAAGATCCTTCAGATTTTATATATCACATCAGGGAAGCTTCGAACTCAAGACAAGAGATGCTACCATTGCTGCAAAGCTTAAATGATAAACAGAAAGAGGTATTTTATTCAGTGCGCGAATGGTGTCTGAAAAAAATATGTCAAGAAAAAGCAGAACCATTTTATATTTTCATAACAGGTGGAGCAGGAACAGGGAAAAGTCACTTGATCAAAGCAGTTCATTATGAAGCCTCAAGGCTTTTGGGAAAGACATTGCCAATACCCAATGCTTTATCTATTCTTCTTACTGCCTTCACTGGAACGGCTGCCTTTAACATTGGAGGAAGCACAATTCACCATGTTTTCGCGTTGACAAAAGCACTACCTATTCCATATGAACCCCTTAAGGAACAAACGTTAAATGCAATAAGGTCCAAATTAGATAATGTGCAAATCTTGATCATAGATGAAGTATCCATGGTCTATAAACGTCTATTGTATTACGTACATGAACGACTCGTCCAAATCAAAAAATGCAAACAACCATTTGGTGGTATTTCGGTCATTGCTGTAGGTGATTTCTACCAACTTCCCCCAGTTAAGCAACGAAAAGACGAGAGATTGTATCAGACAAATGAAACATACCCTGTTGACTATTGGTTAGACTTCTTCAAAATCATTGAGCTGGACGAAATAATGCGTCAGAAAGAGGATGCTGTATTTGCTGCTGTTTTGAATTCTCTACGTGTTAGAACATCTAAAGAGGAAATATCGAACGAAGCTTTGACTGTTCTGAGAGATTGTATAAGAGAAGGCCCGGATGACGTGTTGCATGTTTATTCTACAAACGAAGAGGCAAATGTTTTCAATCTCGAAAAGTTGCAATCGTGTTGTGTAGATTTGATAGAGGTAAATGCAGAGGATTACCAGAAAGACAACACAACAGGAAGGTTAAAATTACGTGACAAACCATTGATCAGAACCAAAACCGATGGACTCTTATCTAGACTGCTTTTAGCTGTGAATGCAAGGGTTATGCTTACAAGAAATGTTAATGTCGAGGATGGACTTGTAAATGGTGCGATGGGCTATATTTCGCATTTCGAGTTTGGTGAAGATCATCAGAGAAAATGCATTAAACGAATTGGTGTGATTTTTGACAGTAAAGAAGTTGGGAAACTTCATGGAAAAGCTACCTCATATGGAAATCAGATTGTGATTCAAAGAATTCAGGAAGATGTAAATGAAAAGAATAGCAAAAATGTAGTTCGACACCAATTTCCCTTAAAACTGTCTTGGGCGTGCACAGCACACAAAGTGCAAGGAATGACTACTGACAGGGTAGTAGTGAACTTAGATCGGACTTTTGCTGCTGGTCAGGCATATGTAGCCATTAGCAGAGTGACATCAAAGGATGGGTTATACATAGAGACCGCAGATGAAAATATATTTAAGAAGAAAATTTACGCTGATCCAGATGTTAAAGCATCAATGAACGTCATGCAAAGATTCGTCCAAGACGGAATGGGTGAAAATCGACCAATCCAGGATGAACAATTCAAAACGGTCCTTCTGCTTAATGTACAAAGTCTAAGGGCACACATACAGGACTTAAAATCAGACAACAGACTTTGGAAAGTAGATATTATTTGTTTAACAGAGACGTGGCTGAAAGACCAGGATGATTTTGCAGACTTTGAAATTCCGGGTTTCACCTTTTATGGCATTTCAAGAGAAATGTGCTATGATGCTTCTTCAAACATTTTTCGAAAATTAAGCCAAGCTAGAGTCGGTGGAATAGGTGTGTTCTATAGGAAAAAAAAAATGTTCGAGTTCACGAACTTCCCCTAAAGAATATTGAGGGTATGGCGTTGGAGCTTTGCAACCAGAACATCATTCTGATTGTTATTTACCGACCAGGCATCATTAATACTGCTGGTTTTTTAGAAATTATTCAGAATGTTGTAAATGTGTTCCAAGAACAAGGATATCAGTGCGTTATACTTGGAGATTTCAACGAAGATGCCAGATCAAAGGGGCCAATTGCGTGTTTTCTTCAGTCAAAAGGATTTGAACAAAGAGTTAACTTTTCAACAACAGAAGGAGGGACTATCCTTGATCACATTTACATTACTGAAAGAATGTCCGTTAAGGTTGAGAAAGTCCCTGTCTACTTCAGTTATCATGATGCTATCAAGGTATACCTTATCATTTAAACGAAACCTTATGAAGAGTACCATTTATCCAAAGATATTTTGTATAAGATATTTTCCCTCTCAATATGAGGATGGCATGTTATAAAAATCAAAACAATATAATAGGTATAGCTGAGATGTGAAGAGATATTAATTTCGTAAAGTCGCTTTTTCCCATTGGAAAAAAGTTATTCCTCCTATTTGATTTGTCAAAAACTTAATAAAAACACCTGTTCCTCTTTAAGAAATCATTTAAAACATTTTTCTTTTTCAATATCACAAAACTTTTCCCAGTGAAGAATTGTGTTTTAAAAATATTTTGAAACTTTGCACATATTACCAGATACAACATATAAATTGCCTTAATTAATACTTTTACCCATCACATTAAAACGTATTAAAGAGGCGAATCCATTTTGCTTTATATCATGACAAGGAATCAACAATCTTTCTTTCTTTATATTATTTTTATCATTTTCAGTTTATGAAAATTGATAGCTCTTAATGTTGGATGCAATTTCCTTGATTGATAACGAAAATTAAGAAATCGCATATCTTATAGCAATTCAAATTCGACAACAAAACAAACACACTCCACATGAAACAAGTTGTTGGGGTTTTTTGGTAGCAATACATGTAATCGTTAAGAAAATCATGAACCCTAAATTGAAAGGACATTCCCTTTTCCTAAAAACCATACGAAAGGTTCATGAATGCGAACATTTTAAAAATATGGATATTTAAGAGATCAACCCTGTGGATCAAAAATGGGAAGAGACTTTGGTGTTTTAAATGGTGAAATCGACTACAAACAATTATACAGTTATTACCTGTTCAAATAAAAAAGGTTAAGGATTTTGGTATCTAAAAATCCCTAAATAAGTAAAAAAAAAATGTTAAACAATAACAATTGCACTGATAGATATTTTTACGATAAAATGCATTGCGATGTCTTGATAGTAAAAAAGTTATTTGTGTTATAGACTTTACGAATCTCATAACTTTTAATTTATGGGCCTGATTCCGTGTCATGATTTCGTTAAAAGAACTTTAAAATCTCGTCACTTGTTATATATGCCATAACAAATTATCAATTAAGTACGCATAGAAATATTAACTTAAAAATTCTGCACTATTTTCGCGCCGTATCAAACTTCTGAATATCAGGTCACTGAACCACATGACTCATACATTCGAACTACAGTCATTTTACTGGTAACGAGTATGTGCCAGTGTCAAATATTTCTTAAAACAATTATTGGAGAAAAATAAATAAAAGGTTTTTAAACGGCTCAACCGATTTACGTAAAATTTTCAGTTCTGATAGGTATTGATCTGAACCTTGTTGGAAATTTTTTTATTGATGACGTCACTTCCTGTCTTGAGATATCGTGGATTTATCTGTTTTTATAGGGGTATTTTGTCTGCAGAACTCCTCTTTTACCATTTAAGATACCATGTTAAACTTTTTAGGGCTGATAGACGAAAGACTGAAATAGTCTCTAATGGTCATTAAAGGGGCAAGGTCACGATTTTGGTCAAATTTTATTTTTCTGTTTCTATTATTTACAATGCTTTAGAAATGCATTTCTTATGATCAAATTAAATTTAGGTGCCAGTCGATGTGTTTTAAATAAGATACATGGCATACAATTCTTCGTCAAGTAAACAAGGCTCGTGCCCTGTTTTTGTTTACATAGGTTCAATATACCAGTGAAAAACTTTTCAAGCTGATTTGTCTATCTTCTCATTCATTTTAAGCATAAATAAACAGTTCCTAACGATTAACACATTCGCGTGAGGTCTAAAACTGGAATTTTCACTTCAACATTCAAAATGTAAACAAAAGCTTTGTTTACATACCGAAGAATTGTAAGCTCTGTAACTTGCTAATAACTCAACGAATGACGCTCAAATTTCGGTTGCCTATTAAATGTGACCTACTGAAGCATTGTAAACATTAAAATCGAAAAAATAGTTTTTGACCAAAATCGTGACCATCCCCTTTAATAATCTATATGTCAAACAGCGCCGAAGCTCGCCCGGCCGAGCTTGATAATTAAGATTAAAAAGGCGTCGTGAATTTTCTTGGTTTTCTTTAAATATCTAAGAACAAACAAACTTAATTAAATCAAAAGCTTTTATTTGACATCAAGAAAAGGGGGCTGGCCCTTCAAATTAGGGGCCAATAAGGCTCTAAAGATTTTCATTGTTAACTTTAAACTGAAATATTTTCTGATATGTTATAGAAGCAATTATGTTCATCGTTACGTTGTTTATCTATACATGATAATTGTTTGCTCCTTTGTTACGTAATTGAGATTTTAAGGGGCCAGAAGTCCAAAATTTTGATCATCAGTATCTCTAAATAGAGAAAAATTTTGAAATGCAATATTGAACAAAAGATGTTATAAATAATGTGCTTAACGATATGAAACCAGAATTTCTCTTTTATCCAGCCCCTAAAAGGAGTAATAGGGTTGGCACTTAAAGCAATCTTTTCCAGATATCTCGAGAACGGTACACATTTTGATCTGTATCTTTTTTTCAGTTAATATTTTGATTAGACATATATAACAAAAGTAGTAGATCATCAAAAGTTCTTTCCAAAAAATTCAACAAAAAGGGACTGGCCCCTTTATTTAGGGGCCAAGACACTTGTAAACTGAAAATTTGACGCAATATATCTAGAGAAGGAGGCATATTTTGTTAAGCATTGTAAAAGAGAAAATGCTTGCATGGGTAATTCTAATCGATTCCATCAATCAAAACACCAATGTCTGTCCCCATTAAGGATTTAGAGGGCTGGCCCCTAAAATATTCAGTCCTTTGTATCTCAAAAATGATCAACAATTTTGGATAGGTGTAAGAGCAAAAAATGATAGAATTTGTGAGACCTTTTGATTGAATTTAAGAAAATGGGGCTGGCCCTTAAAATTAAGGGCCAAGACACTCGTAACCTCTATTACAGATAACTTTTAAATGAAAAAGATTTTGTAATGCAATTAGAAGCAAAGTTGTTGATCGTAACAATATCTTCCAGGAAAAATCATTGCCAAGCCCATTTATTACGTAATTAGGGATTTTTCGGGCCAACGTACAGAAACTTTGACGCAATATATCTAGAGAAGGAGACATATTTTGTTAAGCTTTGTAAAAGAGAAAATGTTTGCATGGGTAATTCTAATCCATTCCATCAATCAAAACACCAATGTCTGTCCCCATTAAGGATCTAGAGGACTGGCCTCTAAAATATTCAACCATCTGTATCTAAAAAATGAACAACAATTTTAGATACGTGTAAGAACAAAAATTGTTAGTATTTGTGAGACCTTTTGAATGAATTCAAGAAAAAGGGGCGGGCCCCTTACATTAAAACCAAGACACTCGTAAAGTTCTTTTTCACATACCTTAAAAACGATCAAGATTTTGTAATGCGTTACAGAAAAAAAGTTGTTGATCCTAACAATATAAGTTGGTAAAACTCATTGCCACACCCATTGATGACGTAGTTATGGATTTTAGGGGACTTAACTCCTAAATCTTTAATGTGCAATATGTGAAAAAGCAAAACACTTCGTTAAGCATTTTAAAGGATATTGACAATCGTATACATTATCTGAAAGGGAGGGTTTGAGTGGGAAATTTCATTGACATTTTAATTGTATCGTTTAAAAATTGAACGGAAGACCTACTCGTTACTCGTAACGAGATCGTATCTAGTTATTTTTCTTTTTTTTTCTTACAAATTTTGTGCCCGCGATATCTCAAAAACGGCTCGGCCGATTTTCATGAAACTTTCAGATCAAAAAGATATTGATCTAATCTTAATATACATTTTTTTTATTTTGATGACGTCATTTCCGTTCTTAAGATAGTGACGTTTTAGCGATTTTCAGAGGGTCGGCTTGTCCAGGGACCTCCTCCTAAACGGTAAAAGATACTGAGTTTAAACTTTCAGGGATTGTAGACAATAAATTGTAGATGTGCCATTTGGCATTCATATTTGTCATGCTCAAAAGGCGTTAAAGCTCGCCTGGTCCCGAAAATTGAGACTAAAAAAAGTCATTATTTTTCATGGTTTTCTTTGTTTATCTCTCTTCTGAAAAATATTTTGTTAAAACATGTATTGTAAAATTTTTTTATATTTACAAGACCTTTCATTTGATATCAAGAAAAAGGGGCTGGATTCTCAAATTAGGGGACAAAAGGGCCCAAAAGTCTTTCATCTGTAGCCGTTTACTGAGAGATATTTTGTGAAATGTTATAGAAGCAAATATGTTTATCTCACAGTTATATATCCAAGCAATGTAATTATTTTATTATGTGTTACGTAATTAAGGGTTTATAGGGGCCAAAAGTCCAAAATTTTGATCACCCATATCTCAGAAAGGAAAAATATTTTGTAATGCAGTACAGAAGAAAAGTTGTTTAAAATTATGTTCTTCACAATATGCGACCTTCAAAATTTCGTCAAACGGCCCCTATAAGGAGTTAATGGATCGGCCCCTTAAACCTTCTTTCTCATATATCTCCAGAACGGTAACAAATTTCTAAACACTTGTTGAACAAAATTTGTTTAGAATTAAATGACCTTTCATTTGATATCAAGAAAAAGGGGCTGGTTTCTCAAATAAGGGGACAAAAGGGCCCAAAAGTCTTTCATCTGTAGCCGTTTACCGAGAGATATTTTGTGAAATGTTATAGAAGCAAATATGTTTATCTCGCAGTTATATATCCAAGCAATGTAATTATTTTATTATGTGTTACGTAATTAAGGGTTTATAGGGGCCAAAAGTCCAAAATTTTGATCACCCATATCTCAGAAAGGAAAAATATTATGAAATGCAGTACAGAAGAAAAGTTGTTTAAAATTATGTTCTTAACAATATTCGACCTTCAAAATTTCGTCAAACGGCCCCTATAAGGAGTTAAGGGATCGGCCCCTTAAACCTTCTTTCTCATATATCTCCAGAACGGTAACAAATTTCTAAACACTTGTTGAACAAAATTTGTTTAGAATTAAATAATAAATAAATAAATAATAAAAACTAGATAAGGGATCGGCCCCTAAAACCTTCCTTCTCATATATCTCCAAAACGGTAACAAGTTTCTAAACACTTGTTGACAAAATGTGTTTAGAATTAAATGTCCTTTCATTTGATATTAGGAAAAAGGGACTGGCCCCTTAAATTAGGGGATCAAAGAGTTCTAAAATCTTCTATCTATAGACCTTTAATGAGAGCCATTTTATGAAAGGTTAATAAAGCTAGATTTGGTATAATACGTTTATATATCCTAACAATATAATGATTTTCTCTTGCGTTACCCAATTAAGGTTTTTAGGGACCAGAGGTAAACAAGTTTAATCTTTTCTATCTTAATTGGAAGAAATGCAAATATTTAAAAAAGCTATGTCAGAGAACTTATAAACAGCGATACAATAAAGCCTTAGTACTTCACTCTTTTTTCCATAACATGTTTTGTTGTCGAAAATCAAAGCCGATGATGTCATATTTCCTTCTAAAAATCGGACGGAAGACATCCTCGTTGCTCGAAACGAGATCGTGTCTAGTTATTCTTATTTTTTCCCCGATTTTCTCAAAGATGACTGGATATATTTTCTTGAAATTTTCAGGAATAATAGGGAATGATAAAGTCTAGGAATTATTTTTTTCATTTTTTCAAAATTCATTTCCGTTCGTCCGTTTCCTGTCCCGCAACGAAAAAGCTTGTCATCACGAGATCTCACAAGTGGTAAAAATTTGAACAACCAAACTTTGTATGATGATAGACCTTAGTATGAAAATGTGTTTAAACTATTTTGTTTTGTTCGTCGTAACTTCCGATCGTCACTGGAAGCAATTAAAAATTGGTTGTTTTACGCATTTAATTCATTTTCCATAAATTAAACTTATAAGTATAAATCTATACATAAGTTATCTATGCGATGTTAAATACACAAAAAAATTCTACTTCCGGTGAGATATCTCAATTATCTCAGGTAGCTTTTTTAAAACACATTTTTTACCCGCGAGATCTCAGAAACTATAAGTGATCAAGACACGACACTTTCATGGATGATAGACATTTGATTGAAGATGTGTTTAATGGGTGTCAGTTTGTCTTCCGTCACTTCCAGTCCACACCAGAAGAGTTCAAACAAATCGAGCTGTTTATCTGTATAACTATTTTTCTTTGATACTTTTAGTTAGATAAATGTAAAATAATGTACAAAAGGCAAGTATACAAGAAATATTTATTACAGTTTACATTGAACATTTCCGTTTGTCCGTTTCCTGTCCAGAGACCAAAAACCTTATTTCGACGAGATCTCAAAAACGGTAACGACTTGAACAACCAAACTTTGTGGGATGATAGACCTATGTATGTACATATAATATAACTATTTTGTTTTATCCGGCGTGACTTCCAGTCGTCACAGGAAGTACACCCAATTTTGATTTTTTAAAAATATTTTGGCTATTTAGCATTGAAGTAACATTTTAGCTATATAAATACAAAATGTCATCTGCACATGGTAAAAAAAAGTTCTACTTCCTGTGAGACATCTCAAATATCTCAGGTATCCTTCTATTTTAAAAAAAGTACCCACAAGATCTCAGAAACTGTGATAGATCAAGACACAAAACTTATTTAGATAATGGACATTGATTGAACATGTGTTTAACGGGTTTCATTAGGTCGTTCGTCACTTCCGGTTATTACTCAAAGCGTTCAAGCAATAGAACTTTTTTTATTAAACTGTTAACTTTTTTTAAACATTTTACTCAATGTGATGAACAGTAACGTACCGTAGGTAAATGTACTAAAATATTTACTTTCCAATTTTTAAATCACTTTCGTTTGTTCGATTCCGGTCTTGAAAAAAAACTTGAAAATTCAAACTTTGAGAAATGACAAAATGTATAAATTATATCCATTTTCTGTTTACAAGATAACTGGATTTTTTGTGCAGATTAATACACGAGGAACGGAAGACCTTTTTGTTGCAATACAGTACCCGCAACGTTATTTCTTACAAGATAAACGATAGGATAGGATTCACGCACGACAGGATAGCATTAACGCACGATAGAACAGTATACACGCACGAAAGGATAGGATTAACACACGATAGAACAGTATACCCGCACGATATGATAGGATTTATACACGATAGGAAAGGATAAACAATGTTCATGATAAACGTACGATCGCTTTAAACGATATTTACGAACAAACTGATAATGGCAGAATTTGAGAGAGAACACGTACAAATAAAGATTTACATGGAATTTCTTTTTAGTAACAATTGCCGAGTTGTTAATCATCGCTGCATCATTTATAGAATGTATACAAATGACCAGTTCATTTTTTTTTCAACTAAAATTATGAGCTTTAATGATCAATAAATTTTCTGTATTGTTACACTGTAAAATTGTTTTCATTACCGAACACCCTAGCCGATCGCCACGAATATTTCAGCCCGAATTAAAAAAAAAAAATAGCGGGTTTATTTATATAAATCCAACTCTTGTATAAAGTAAATATAAAATCGATCATAAGTACATTTCTTACTGTATAAGAAAATGATGCATTAAAAACGAATAATTACAGACAAGTTATTAAAAATAAATATTTAAGCAGATACACATTCCGCGTACGATTTGTTAACATTGTTTTCATTACCACACACCCTAGCTGATTGCCGAGAACATTTCAGCCTGAAATCAAATATCACACGGAAAATAACGGGTTCAAAATACAACTCGGGTTTAAATTAAATATAAATTATATCATAAATAGTTTTGTTTCTGTAAAATATGATGCAATAAAATTATATTGCATGAAAGTTAATGTTTACGCAGGTATACACTCTGCGTACAATTAAATATATTCGATGTACAGGTAAATATGTTACTTTGTTCCTAAGAACTTCGGTTTTTTTTTCATTTTCAATGTTAACAGATATGATTTACATATAATATTGGTTAATTTTGATAAAAAAAAAAAATTAAAAATTAGTATCCTGACGGAATGTTGGATAGGATTTTACAATTCTTGTTCGATAAATATTCTGATACGGCGCACCGACCGAGTTGCAACTTAGTAATAAATTTACTTGCTCGAAACGATTAAAGGGACAGTACGGCGCATCTTATCAAAAACCCGACTTGCAAAAAATTTCCGATCGGGTTTGGTATTTTTGTACTACTCATGAATGTATAAACTTTCAGAAAATTACAAAGTTCTCCGTGCAATAAATCTAATTATATCATTTAAATTAATAATTACGTATAAACTATCACATATATACATTGCAGCGTGTTCGGGGTTCAGCCTTCTATACTATTACGCATGCGTATTTACTGTAAACAAAATACATGCAGGGCTCGCGAAGAATCTTATGGGCAGGTTTGTTGATAAAAATATATTTTTTCTACTTCTTATAGGTAAAAACTGTTCAAAGATTTTAAAATAACCTCAATTATTATTTTGTAAGCATGTATTTATCGTGTTTATCATAGGAGTTGCTACAACCTAAATCTATTTTTATAAATGAGGCCCCTTGAGGGGTTATTTGACATATATATGTCTTTTCATTTTAAAATGAACTTGAATTGGTAAACCATTTACAAATTATCGAGTAAGAAAGGATGTGTTTCATTTAGGGGATCGCTTTAACCTTGTTTTCCATGATGACCGTAGTGGGACGAAGATCTTGTAGTTTTCAGCACGTGTCAATTACTGTCAATCAAAGTCCACGTGGTACAAATAAATGATATAAGGTTATTCCGGTTTGTACGACCCTTGTTAGAATTAACGCACGATAGAACAGTATACACGCAAGATACGATAGGATTGATACACGATTGGATAGGATAGGATTGTAAAAAATAACGTTGCGGGTACTGTATCAACAAGAGTCTAGTTAAGGTCTTCCGTTTCCAACGGAAGACCTTATAGTGATTGTTATGTTTCTTATTAAGGTCTTCCGTTTCCAACGGAAGACCTTATAGTGATTGTAATGTTTCTTATTATTAAGGTCTTCCGTTTCAAACGGAAGATCTTATAGTGATTGTTAGGTTTTTTCTTTCTTTCTTTCTTTCTTATTATTATTTTTTTTCCCTTTTTTCTCTCGTGAATTTCTCAGAGATGTCTTGATGGATTTTTATAAAATTTTCAGGAATGACAGAAAATAAATAAATCTAGAGGATTTTAATTGAAAATGTTCTAAATTCACTGCCGGTCGTCCGTTTCCTGTCCCGCGACAAAAACCTCGAGATCTAAAAAACGGTAAAGACTTAAACATTCAAACTTTGTAGGATGATAGACCTATAGCTGTAGATGTGTTTAAACACTTTTGTTTTGTTCGTCATAACTTCCGGTCGTCACTGGAAGCACTTAAAAAATGTTTTTTTTACGCATCAAATTTTTTGTCCATAGAATAAATATATAAGAATAAATCTATACATAGGAAATCTCTGCGATGTAATATCAACAAAAAAATTCTACTTCCGGTGAGATATCTCAATTATCTCAGGTAGCTTTTTAAAAACACATTTTGTACCCGCGAGATCTCAGAAACTATAAGTGATCAAGACACGACACTTTCATGGATGATAGACATTTGATTGAAAATGTGTTTAACCGGTTTCATTTTGTCTTCCGTCACTTCCGGTCCATACTGGAAGAGTTAAAAAAAATCGAGCTGTTTTTCAGTTTAACTGTTTTCCTTTGATATTTTTTAGTTAGATAAATAAAAAATAATGTACAAAAAGCAAGTATACAAGAAATATTGAATACAATTTAGATTGAACACTTACGTTTGCCCGTTTCCTGTCCAGAAACCAACAACCTTATTTCGACGAGATCTCAAAAACAGTAACGACTTGAACAACCAAACTTTGTGGGATAATAGACCTATGCATGTACATGGGTTAACACTATTTTGTTTTATCCGGCGTTACTTCCTGTCGTCACAGGAAGTACACCCAATTTTGATTTTTTAAAAATATATTGGTTATTTAGCATTGAAGTAACATTTTAGCTATAGAAATACAAAAAGTCATCTACACATGTTAAAAAAAAGATCTACCTCCGGTGAGATATCTCAAATATCTCAGGTAGCCTTCTGTTTTAAAAACAAAGTACCCACAAGATCTCAGAAACTGTGAGAGATCAAGACTTATATATGTTTATCAGTTTAACTGTTTTCCTTTGATATTTTTAGTCAGATTAATGAAAAATAATGTACCAAAGGCAAGAATACAAGAAATATTTAATACAATTTACATTGAACACTTCCGTTTGTCGGATTCCTGTCCCGAGACAAAAAACCTTAATTCCTAGAGATCTCAAAAACGGTAACGATTTGAACAATCAAACTTTGTGGGATGATAGACCTATGTATGTACATGTGTTAACACTATTTTGTTTAATCCGGCGTAACTTCCGGTCGACACAGGAAGATCACCCAATTTTAATTTTTTAAAAATATTTTGTTTACTTAGCATGGAGGTAACGTTTAAGCTATAGAAATGCAGAAGGTCATCGACACATGGTAAAAAAAATCTACATCCGATAAGACATCTCGAATATCTCAAGTAGCCTTCTTTTTAAAAAAAAAAAAAACAAAGCACTCGCAAGATCTCAGAAAGTGTGAAAGATCAAAACACCAAACTTATATGGATGATGGACATTTGTTTGTACATGTGTTTAACGGGTTTTATTTTGTCTTCCGTCACTTCCAGTTCTCACTTGAAGCATTCAAGCAGAAGACTTTTTTTTTTACTTAAGATTTTTTAAAAATTTTACTCAATGTGAAGAAAGGTAACGTACCGTAGGTAAATGTACTAAAAATATCTACTTTTAATTTCCTTAATCACTTCTGTTTGTCTGTTTTCGGTCCCGAGACAAAACCCTTTTCTCAACGAGATACTATAAGAACTAGTAGACTAATTGTTCAGGGAACAATTAGAGGCATTTCCACCATTCATAATGATTAAAAAAAATCCCGAAAATGTTGATAATTTTTGAGTAATTAGAGAAAAATCAATTTACGAAAAAAATAAAAGAAAAAAAAATCGGTGGCGCCAACCCAGTATCGATCCGAGAACCCGGAGATTTGTATGCGAGAGTGTTGCCACTACGCTATTGCACTTGTAATCTATTTGACGGTAAAATTTGTTGAGTTGTGTAGTCAATTTGGATGATGATAGAAAGAAGAGATGAAGCATTCTTCTGTCCATCTAAAATTGATTCCCACCGCTGAGGAACCTTTCGAATAGATAGGAGCTTAGCGATTGGTTGGGAGGGCAGTATTTGTTCATCAGTTTATTCATAAAAATCAGTGCCGCTTGTAAACAATGTGGCCGGATAGCGTTGACTAAGAAATCAACAGGTCAGGTCAAACTCTGGTCGCCAGCGGGTATTTGAAGGTGTGGGAACGTCACGTCGGCTCAGCTGATGCGAATTCTCCTTGTGATTTGAAATGCACGTGCTTAGAAATCTATTAACTGTCATGCATTCGTGGATAACAAGTACGGAAAATCGGAACTGAATTAAGGCCAGTCATGTATTTCAGCCAAGTCGGGAAAAAAAACCTGAAAGAAAATGTAAACTAAATTCATATAAAATCGGGGTCTGGGAAGGAAGAGTTATCTTTCATAGTACTTCAACACAAGCTGATAGAAATGTAAACACAGATTTTCAGTGAAATTTGAGCATGAATTTATTAGAAACAAATATCGAAGCGTTGAAATTTCGTTTCTGGGGATGATTGTTCGATGACGCTGAGGTAGATAACTTTCTTCAATAGGGTTCATTTCGTTTGAAATTTGGCAGGCAATTAGATTCAGGTGTGAGGAATAGTCCCATGAATTTTCGCCAAGTTCTACAGAGTTTTACTGGAGCTGGAATTTTTATTTGGAGGCGTAGTCTAAAACGCGGTCTGGAGTCAAATGACAGGCAGTGTTTCACCCTTTCAAAAAATTCTAACAAACGGTTGTAACACTTTTTTAGGTTTTATTTAAAAAAAGAAATATTAAATTTCAAGTTTAAATATCGAGGGTCAAGTTCATATAAGATATCAATCCTTGTAGAAAAGAAGGGAGGGGGGGCTAATTGTACATATAACTAAATCTGATATATGTTGCATACACTTATTACTCATTAGTTCTAAGAGGTCAAGGTCAGGTCAAAGGTCAAGGTCAAACCTAAAAAAATAAAGGGGGGGGGTTGTTTAAAGAGCTTATTGCACATATAAATGAATCTGAAATGTATATGTTTAATATACATGTAACGCATCAGTCCTTTAAGGTCAAAGGCCAAGGTCAGGTCAAAGGTCAAGGTCAAACCTAAAAATAAGGGGGGGGGGTGAATTTGTGTTTGAAAGAGCTATTTGTACATATAAATGAATCTGATATTATAGATGTTGCAGATACTTATAACACACCAGTTCTAAGAGGTCAAAGGTCAAGGTCAAAGGTCAAGGTCATACATTTAAAAAAAAGGGGGGGTTTAGGTTGGTTATTTTGTATGTGTTTGTGAAATCAATGAAATTGAAAGGGGAATTACTGCCAGAAGGGGACGTTGGACCCTTTTGGGATCAATAGATTGAAGAAACTTCTAAGTGTACTGAAGACATTGGTCAAAGTTTCAAGTCTCTACCTGTTATGGTTTCAGAGGAGTAGCGATAACAAGCATTTCGTACAAAAGGGGCAATAACTCACTATTACAAAGTGGGAGCTGAAGGGCTACATTTTGAAATGTCTTAAGACGTCCTACTACATCCTTGATAAAATTTCTCTATATCACCCTAAACAAAAGAGATGCGAAAACTCATGAATACACATATGTTCAGATGACCTTGACCTTTGACCTTTACGTCATTTTGATCGGCCAAGGAAGACGCTTCCATCCCAAGTGGTCCGAAGTCTCTATGACAAATAGTAAAAAAGTTGGAAGCGATTTTATGGAAATTGAAATACTTTCAGGGGCAATAACTGATAGAAGGGGGTCTCGGAACCTTTCGGTATGAATAGATTGAGAGAGCATCAAAGTGAACTACAGACGTTAGTAAAAGTTTCAAGTCTCTATCTCTTATGGTTTCAGAGGAGTAGCGATAACAATCACTTCGCACACAAAGGGCAATAACTTTGTAAGTTCTGGGAGTGATCAAGCAAAGGGTCATTTGGTACCATAACTTTTAATGGTCGATCACATAAAGAAAAAATTGCTTCAATATCTCTTAAAACAAAAAAGCTGTCCCTGGAAAAAAAGAGAAGAAAAAAATAAGAATAAGAAAAAACATAAGAAAAATTAGAGGTCTTTCCACCTCAAGTTTGTTATGTTTAAAATAAGATTGCTTCAATAGAATAAAGAATTTTTTCTGCGTTACTTCATAAAAAAGTGTCAAACGATTAAGTTTGCAATTTTTTTTTATGCTTGACCTTGGCCTTTGACCTTTATGTCATTTTGATCTGACAAGGTAGACGCTTCAATCCCAAGTGATCCGATGTATCTATGATTATTGATTCATAAGTTATTTGTGTTTTTATTGAATGTTCGAAACTTTCAGGGTTAATAACTGCTAGAAAGGGACTTTGGACCCTTTCGGTATGAATAGATTGAAGGAGCGTCTAAGTGTACTGAATACATTAGTAAAAGTTTCAAGTCTTTATCTTTAACGGTTAATGAGGAGTAGCGATAACAAGCATTTTGTACAATAGGGGCAACAACTCTATAATTGTTATATGGTAAGGGTCAAAGGGTTATATTTTGAAATGTCTTATGATGTCCTACTACATCCATGTAAAAGTTTTTCTCTACCACCCTAAACAAAAGAGATCTAAAAACTCATTAATTAAGAGATTTCCAGATGACCTTCAACTTTGATCTTTATGTTATTTTGTTCGGCCAAGGTAGACGCTTCAATCCCAAGTGTTCCGAAGTCTCTATGACAAAAAATAAAAACGTTGGAAGTGATTTTATAGAAATGTAAATACTTTCAGGGGCAATAACTACTAGAAGGGGGGCTCAGATCCTTTCGGTATGATAGATTGAAGAACCCTCTAAGTGTACTGAAGACATTGGTAAAAGTTGCAAGTTTCTATCTCTTATGGTTTCAGAAGAGTAGCGATAATAAGCTTTTCGTACACAAAGGCAATAACTTTGTAAGTTCTGGGAGTTATCAAGCAAAGGGTCATTTGGTACCATAACTTTTAATGGCCAATAACATAAAGAAAAAATTGTTTCAATATCTCTTGAAATAAAAAAGCTGTCCCTGGAAAAAAAGAGAAGAAAAATAATAATAATAATAATAATAAAAAACATAAGAAATACAAAAGGTCTTTCACCTGAAAGGTGGAAAGACCTAACTAGTAGACTAATTGTTCTCGAACAATTAGTGGTCTTTCCACCTCATTGTTTTTTATGTTTGAAAAAAGATTGCTTCAATAGAATAAAGTATTTTTTCTGCGTAACTTCATAAGTCTCAAACGATTAAGTTTGCAATTTGTTATTGCTTGACCTTGAACTTTGACCTTATGTCATTTTGATTGGACAAGGAAGACGCTTCAATACCAAGTGGTTTGATGTATCTATGATTATTGATTCAAAAGTTATTTGTGTTTTTAATTGAATGTTTGAAACTTTCAGGGGCAATAACTGCTAGAAAGGGACTTCGGACCCTGTCGGTATGAAAAGGTTGAAGAAGTGTCTTAGCGTACTGAATACATTAGTAAATGTCCCAAGTTTCTATCTCTTATGGTTTCAGAAGAGTAGCAATAACAAACATTTTGTACGATAGGGGCAATAACTCTATAATTGTTACATGGTAGGGTTAAAGGGTTAAATTTTGAAATGTCTTGAGATGTCCTACTACATCCATGAAAAAGTTTTTCTCTACCACCCTAAACAAAAGAGATCTAAAAACTCATTATTTAGGAGATTTCCAAATGACCTTGACCGTTGACCTTTATGTCATTTTGTTCGGCCAAGGAAGACGCTTCCATCCTAAGTGGTCCGAAGTCTCTATGATAAGTAATAAAAAAGTTGAAGAACCCTCTATGTATACTGAAGACATTGGTAAAAGTTCCAATCTTTTATCTCTTATGGTTTCAGAGGAGTAGCGATAACAAGCTTTTCGTAAATAGGGGCAATAACTATGTAATTATTGAAAGGAAGGAGCCAAGGGGCTATATTTCAAAATGTCTTTAGATGTCCTATATCATCCATGAAAAAGTTTTTCTCTACCACCCTAAACAAAAGAGATCTAAAAACTCATTAATTAAGAGATTTCCAAATGACCTTGACCTTTGACCTTTATGTTATTTTGATCGGCCTAGGTAGACGCTTCCATCCCAAGTGGTCCGAAGTCTCTGTGACAAATAATAAAAAAGTTGGAAGTGATTTTATCGAAATTTGAATACTTTTAGGGGCATTAACTACTAGAAGGGGGCCTCAGATCCTTTCAGTATGATAGATTGAAGAACCCTCTAAGTGTACTGAAGACATTGGTAAAAGTTCCAAGTTTTTTATCTCTTTTGGTTTCAGAGGTGTATCGATAACAAGCTTTTCGTAAACAAAGGCAATAACTTTGTAAGTTCTGGGGGTAATCAGGAACAGGGTCATTTGGTATCATAACTTTAAATGAGCAATTACATGAAGGAACAATTGGTTCAATATGTCTTATAATAAAAAAGCTGTCCCTTGGAAAATAGAGAAAAATAAGAATAAAAAACATAAAGAAAACAAAAGGTCTTTCACCTGAAAGGTGGAAAGACCTAACAAAAGGTCTTTCACCAGAAGTGGAAAGACCTAATAAAAAACTTAAACATTCAACTTTTGAAGAAAGACAAAACAATGTATGAAGATATGTTTTCTATAATAATCTGAATGATCTGGCGTAACTTCCGGTCGTCACAGAAAGTACTCAAAAATTGACACCTAGTCTTTTGTTTTGTTTAACAGGTCGGGTACACTACCTTATATGGATAGCATTATTTAACACGTGACAGTATTTTCGTCAAACAGATTCTCCAATCCAGTGAATGAGTTGCAATGCATGACGGTCTACAACGTGTTTACGATTCAACAGACGCACGTGGTTTTTGTCTGTTCTATTTACAATATTTAATTGCTTGCCGGAATGTTCGTACATCTTGATTTTTACTTTAGAAGGTAAAAAAGGAAAGATTACGTACCATTAACTTTGTTCCATGCTCACATTGAAAAATACTGTTGTTTTGGGTGATCAATTGTTGCTTCAAAAATGATCAGTATCAAACGACTGACAAACATACGCATACAAGTACAAACAGGTTTTGATATGAAAAAACTGCACAGTTGTGTATTGGTGACTTTATCATTGTGCACTAGAAATAAATACAGGTAACTGTACATTTTTAACATACGTGAATAGCCACGGTAGTAGAAATGCACAAATATACAAACGCAGAAGCGCAAGCTGTGCAGCATTTAGTATTAAGCATTCTGATGAATGTCCCTGAAGAAAATATCAACGCGCATTCTAATAATGTTGTCTTAAATATGGGATATCACGTGAAAAAACGGTACTCGCTGCTTCTAATTCTATAGGACGTACCTCTCTTTTGAACATTGAAAAAAGGGTATTTAAATAGGTTGATATAAGTCCTCATATGCAATATTTTATAAATGTGAGCATAGAAATTAAAGTTCAGACATAATTGTCAAAATTAATTTCATAAATTCTGAAAAATCATTCAAAATGAGTTTCCAAAGGACAATTCAAAATGGTATATATTTTCAATACGCTTTGTATACACTGAAACTTGTAGTAGCCCACAATGCCTTGCAACTCATTCACCTGATTGGTTTGTCGATAAAAGTAAACAGATGGCTAATTTAGTATGCAAATTTATGCCGACGTCACAAAATATAGTGGTCTCGTTAATATTACATTCATATAACTGTTCTTTTATTCTTTCAGAAATCATCTAAAAATCTCATCAAGGTGTCTGACCATGTATCCCCGTACTTGGGCCCAGGATGTGTTACGGTGTCACCTCTGTGGGACCCCGGGCCCCCCTATGTTATGTGACATTTGTCATATACATCTGTGTGTAGTCTGCGTTGGAAAACACCTCTTAGATGAATCCAAAGAACACAAAGTAGTGCCATTTAAGAAGAGGGGACTAAATCCTAAATGTTCCAAACATTCCACACAATTATGTGACCTTCATTGTGAACAATGTAACATTCTTATTTGTGTGGAGTGTGTTTCCTCTAATGAACATCTAGGACACAAGCAAGTTGGCATTTTAAAAATTCTGGATACCAAGAGAGAAGCCTTAAAAAAAGATCTACAAGATTTAGAAAATTCCATTTATCCTAAATACCAAGAGATCGCATCTAACATCCCAGTTCAGAAAACTGATCTAAATAAAAATTCCAAGAAATTAACAACAGCTCTTGACAAACATAGAGAAGACTTGCACAGAGAAATAGACATTGCCATCAAGAAACTGAAATCTGACATGGATGAAATGGAATCCAAACACCTGGTTGTCCTGAATAAGCAGGAAAATGAAATAAAGCGCACCATTTCTGAAATCACAAAGTGCATTGCTGATCTGAAGAAATTACTAAACTCCAATGATGTCAGCCTTGTCTCTGCCTACAAATCCAGGATTGCTGAATTCAGAAGATTGCCTCCTAAACTCACAGTTTCCTTACCAAGATTCACTCCTCAGAAAATTAACAAAGAACAGATATATCAGCAGATTGGTTCTCTGTCAGCGTTATCTATCAAAACAGAAGAACATGTCTACACAATGGATTCTCCCAGTGCTGAGTCCTCTCCCACTGACAGACCGCTCATTGATGTACCACAGATCATCACAGATATAAACACAGAGTATGGAGAATCTAATGCATTATTTGGTGTGTCCTGTCTAAGTGATGATGAACTGTGGACGAGTGGTAAGGACAACATGATGAGACTCTACAACCTCCACGGTAAACTAATTAAGTCAATCCAAACCAAGTCAGGGAACATGCCAGAAGACATAGCAGTGACACAGAGTGGTGAACTAGTTTATACTGATCCCATTGATAGAACTGTGAACATAGTGAAGAATACACAGATACAGACAGTGATCAGACTACAGGGGTGGAGACCTCTCCATGTCTGTAGTACCTCCTCTGGTGACCTCCTGGTTGTCATGATCACTGATGATAGGAAACAAACAAAAGTTGTACGTTATTCTGGCTCCACAGAGAAACAAACAATTCAATACGATGACAAAGGACAACCTCTCTATTCACCTAAATATTATCCTAAATGCATCAGTGAGAACAAGAACCTTGATATCTGTGTAGCTGACTATATAGCCAATGCGGTAGTGGTGGTCAATCAGGCTGGGAAACTCCGGTTTACCTACACCGGTCCTCCCTCTACTACCAAGGAACCATTTAATCCAACCGGCATCACTACGGACAGCCAGGGTCGAATCCTGACAGCAGACTATAACAAACACCGTATCTACATCCTGGATCAGGACGGACAGTTCCTCCGCTACATTGACAACTGTCATTTAGAATATCCATATGGTTTATGTGTGGACACCAGAGACAACCTCCTTGTGACTGAAAATGATACAGGTAAAGTGAAGAAAATCCAGTATTACATGTAAACAAACTGTGATCATAATATTATATGTCTACAAAGTGAACATCAAATGTCTATGTAAATAAACTGATTGTGTTTAAATGTTATAATACATCAACAAACTATCTAGAACTATATAAAATCCATGTATTACAAACCGTGATCATTTTATATGTTATGTTTCATCAAACTGTCACAATTCAGAGACTGTGTATTGTTCATGTACATATGATTACTTACTATCTGTATATTTTACATGTAAATAAACTGGTTTTATATGTAAATAAATGTAAATAATCAGTATTTTGTTAATGTGGTTTCTTATATCATAACATTAAAGGCTGTTGACATTTGCAAAGATAGTTTTCTAACTATAGTGAAGTGAAATATGTCTGCATGTATGATTATGAAATTTTAAAATACAACTAATCAATTGATAGGAGAACTTGACCTACTTCTAAAAAGAAATTTTAACATTATCAAGTGCCTTGGGTTCAATATTTCAGAATATATGAATATTATCATGATGATAGATATCGGACCTATTACCGGTAATAATTAAGGCCTATACAAAAAATTGTGTGTTGAGGGTAACACTGATGAAAAAAATAGGTTAGGTAGGAAGGGTTTTCTTCTATTTTATCATATTTTTTTCTGCATAATTCCTAAGAATGTTTGTTTGTGTCACATTTAAAAACAAATTTTATTTAGAGATAATAAAATTTACAATCGGATAAAAATTGACATATCATAATGGTAGGATAGGGGCATTTTTGTAGGATAGGTCTGGTTACCCAAAACACACAGTTTTATATTATATACTACAAATAGCTTTGTTCTGCAACATACATCTAAGTTGTTGCTATGAAATGTAAAGTTGCATGGAAAAAGCTATCAGCAAATTTCAGATTTTATTCTAGTTGCTTCAAAGGTCAGGTCATATACTTGATTTTTCCTCACCAAAGATATCATATATTTATATTGATATATGTGAATAATACCTATTCAAAATTACCTCGAAATATGAGAATTAACATTATTTTTCTGCTTGTTGCCATAGCAACGGTTCTCAAAATTGATTTATAAATTCTTAATTTCACAATCATATTAATAGTGTGCACAAAAATGCAAGATTTGTATTTTAAATTCAAATGTAAAGAAGAAATCATAATTTGAAATTTTTGTTTAGTTACCATGGAAATACTTATAAAACATGTGTTTATAAAATATTTGGGTTTTTTTCTGTTGAAAAATGACAAACTTCTTCATGATACATTCTACCCTGGAAACCCCAAACTGTTGCCATTACTCACAATCTGTTCTTAAATAAGCATAAAGATGCCATTTTAAATCTTTACCCTCTGTTACCATGGCAACGGGAACACATAACATCAAAGAAATTGTGTTAGTTTTTTATTCAAACTGAAAAGTATGAAGAAAATCCGTGACTATGTGTGGCTGCCAAATTTTTATTGCGCAGATCTAGAAACTTTTCCAGGGGGTAGTAGGGGAGGGGGGGGGTCCAAGAGATTCCGATAATTTTATTAATTGTCGGAGGTGGGATCCCCCTCTCCCAACCCGATTCCCTCTAGATCCGCGTATGAATATACTGAATACTGTACCACCTTCCCACATACATGTATATATATATAGTGAAGACTTGTAGCTTCAAGGAAACACAATCATGAATTTTTCAATTTTTTTTTGTAAGTTTATTTACCTTGTACTTGGAGAAGTGGTTGTCACCTCATTTAGTCATTTACAAGTTGTATGATAAGTATGTATGAATTGTGGGTAAAATGGAGAGTTCCCTCAATTTAATACAAAAAAATAAAAGCAAACAAAACAAAATCGAAACAGGCGTTTTCTTGAAGTAAATCTACATGTACGTTAGTTTAAACAACTTATCAAAAGAGGGAGCGCATCATCCCATGTGCACGAGGAATATCATGGTGTTTTTTTTAAAATAATTAAGATCTATTTCTGAGTGTATAGCTATGTAGAACATTCATAACCAGTATTCATGTGCACATTGCATTCTTATGACTTTTCTCGCTAGTATTCATATACTTTTTCCTTTGTTCGCGACCATTTTCGGATTGCGGAAAATTCATAATCCATTCGATCTTTTGTTCACAAGAAATTCTCTCTCTCTCTCTCTCTCTCTCTCTCTCTCTCTCTCTCTCTCTCTCTCTCTCTCTCTCTCTCTCTCTCTCTCTCTCTCTCTCTCTCTCTCTCTCTCGGTATGACAATTTATTTACAATTAAAGCTCAACAATTAAGAGAGCTCGATAGTCGTTGCCATTTTTAGACGGTTTTTCTCTCCTTTAGAAGAAGAGCTCTATATAAAAGGGGTGATATATATTATTTTTTTCTTTGCTGAGTAATAGCTTAATTATAGCTTAACAAATCTTATCTTAAATTCATAGGTAGATCTGATGGTGAACCTGTTGACCAACTAGCCTTTTTAAACGATTACATGTTTACTTATACTAACTTCTTTATATAAAAAAAGATCAAGTTAACAATAAGCGGTTCTAAACCTTTGATGTCATTAGTAGCTGCGTATATTTATCTACATCCAGCAATCCACTGAGGCTGGTGATCGAATCAGTCCTTGGTTTGCTAGTGATGACAGTGGCGTTCGTAGTCACACATTTGACCCTATAAGTGTATACGACAAACCAACGATAAAATGTAACTATATAAAAAAATGAAAATAAATAAGTAAAATAAAATAAAAATGAAAAAAAAATTGATAAAAATAATGACGACATAAGTATAACGGGGGTCCTTTGGTATAAATATACCGGTATTCTGTAATATAAATTTGCAATACATACATTATATTGCTGGTCAATATTAATTGGCACATAGCTTTTTAGGTTAATAATTTATTAAAATAAAGTTATAAATATTCATAAATGTACAATCATGCAATTGTACATTTGAATTATATAATCTAAAATATACCGACTATAACATAAGTTTGAAAGCCCCCTACCTTCCTGCCCTCCCCTCTGACTTGCTTTAAATTTGATAAGTTGCAGTTGTTTTTTAAACCCAAAATGTAGAGTAAATTTCAATAATAAAAAAATAAATTCTCAGAACATAGGGTCATGGGAAAAAAAGGGAAAAAAATCGCAATTCTTGACATAAAAATGTTTCTGATAAAAAAAAATTACTTAGTTTTTTGTTATCATATTTTGACGTTTGATGATAGTTTAAAATTTCTCTATTATAAAAAGATGTCATACCGATATTGTGATATTTTTGTTATAAAGATATTAAATTGATTGATACCTTCAATTTGTACTAAATTAAAATAAAACGACATTCGATCTATATTTAAAGGTTTAAGATATCAGATAAATTAAAAAAAATCTTCGTATTCTTCATATTAAAAAATAGATTAGCATTTGTTCTTAAAATTACCAAACAATAATGATAACAAGAAGTTCCATCTTAAAAGATTAATTAACTACATTCAGATTTCGTTTGGGTAGAAATTTAAAGAAGGATAACTCTGACCATGCTCACCTAGCAGGAGTTATCGAAACTTGACATGGCGGACGGGGAATTAAAAACTCCCTTGTCGACAA
The DNA here is from genome assembly GCF_963853765.1 of Magallana gigas. Taxonomy (NCBI): domain Eukaryota; kingdom Metazoa; phylum Mollusca; class Bivalvia; order Ostreida; family Ostreidae; genus Magallana; species Magallana gigas. The sequence goes on from NC_088861.1 coordinate 26,810,549, forward strand.
CGCCAACCGAAGATTTTAACCCACTGGCGGAAGATCCAGACAATTTCATCAGGTAGATTAGCTTATTGTAACTTAGATATTTTGCATAATCAAAATAATCGTGCTAAAACAATGCATCCGACCTGCATTAATGCTGCAAGCAAGCAGTGTCGTGAACGTCGTACATGTTATCTTGGACGGAATGACTAGGTGATTCAAACATTGTATCATTGAGTCTTAGAATACACAAAATAAACACTTAGCTATCTGTTGGAAATTATTTACATTTGAAAGAGCTGTAAGACAGTGTTTCAAAAAATGATTCTGTGTAAATGGGTTCAAGGTTAGTGTTGATAAAAAAAGGGCTTGGAAAGGGGAGGGGGGTGGTAAGACATTAGTGCGTTGTCGACCTGGTTAGAACAGTGTTTGATGAAATAGAAATAAGACTGTAATGTTTGATGCAGGGTGTTTTTGTTGGTTCATCAATCCTTGGAGTTACATATGCCAAATTACATGTAAGGTGCAATAATGATAAACATGATAAAAAATTCCTAGTCTGAGAGAGAGAGAGAGAGAGAGAGAGAGATTTGTTGCATTATTTAAACAGTGTTATGAATGATTTATTTTGTGTTTTTCTATTGTTATGACATATTAATGCCGTATTTATGAAGTGTGAAGTGAAATTTAATTTTGTCAGTTTTATTTTTTTTTCTCAGTGGACATTCTCCTCAAAGACAAGGTCATCATGATGCAGATTGTAGTGGAAGTGAAGAAGAGAGTGATAACCAATGTAATTCTATGGAAGAAATGTCAACAGGAAACTTGTATGGTGTCACCCCACCAACTTATATGCGTGGAGTAAAAAGAGACAAGAAAAAACACCAGACAAACATTCAAAAATCATCCTATAAACAATTCACAGAACTGAAGAAGGCCTCCAAGAAGTCCCATCGAAATGCGGTTATAAAAGAAAGGTATGCAAATGACCCTTTATTTTGCAAACTTGGACATATAGACTCTGATGACAATTTAGACAAGGATTTTGCAGACGATAAAGATAAGAGAAGCATGGATCGACGAGAAATGAGAAAGAAAAGCATGACTAAAACAATTGCTCATGAGCGCTTGGCGAAAAGAAGTTCTAGCGATTTAGCTGCCATAGACACATCTACAGTGGATGTTCCTGTGCCTCAGGCGGCCGCAAAATTTGACACCTCTGGAAGATTTTCTTCCTTTAATTTCGGCAGTAAATTGCCAGTGGATAGTTCCGGCAGATTCACATCGTTTAATTTGAAATCTCATCCCCTCTCCATGATGGGACAGTCTCTGAGCTCAAGCTGGTCTGTTGGAAGGAGTGAACACAGGAGGCAGTCTGTGGTAAATGTGGAAGTGCCCAAAGAGAGAGTGGATTTTTTCAAGATATTCTCAACGCTGCTTAATATGGGCTCAAATTCCAAAAAAGAGAAAGACGCAAAGGGAGTGAAAGAAAAAATGAGTTACAGAAGGCAGATCAGTTCAGAGCAGGAATTGTGGCAAGAACGTTACAAGGATTACCTGTGGCTGGAACTTCAGATGGAACAAAATGGATTTCAGAATCAGCTTGAACAGGAGGAATTTCTACAAAATGAGAGAGCAAAAATTCCAGGTGTGATTGAAGAGATACTGAATTTTAGGTTTGAATGTTCAGTAGAACTTAGTGACAGCAAGAGTGAAGAAGATTCCTATGCTAATCGGCAGAATGAAGGGACTGCATATTCATTCACTCTTTCAAGTGAAACTGTCGCTCAACAGAGGGAAGCTTTGAAATACGTCCAAGAATTGCTGGACAAACTAGATTCTTGTGAGAAACTGTTTCCAACATCAAGGTCCTTTGCAAAAGAATATGAAATGTATAAAAATGAACAATTTACTCAAAGAGTGAAATCACTTTATCTTTGGCAAAGTATTACCAAAGATCTGTGCCACAAAATAAAAAAATTAGGACTAGTACTTGGTGCACAACACGCATCAGATTTAGACTGGCCAGTTATAGAAAGTCCCCGATCATCGGAGGAATTTGATTTTACAGGTTTAAATAGAGTAGATATTCCTAAAATTCAAGAATCTGTCAGTGGAAATAGCGAAGACGAAGTTGAAATTCCATCACCAGAATGTTTAGGTGCACAGACAGACAATGCTAAGCGTGTAACGTTTACACTCCATCCTTCAAGGGCATCAAAGATCAGTAGTCCGGACTCCTCTGAGATTCCTTCGAGAGGATCCAAGTTGTCCTCGACCTACTCCCTCGGTAGTCTCTCTCGAGCCTCCAGTGAAGCCAGCCTTGATGAGCTGCATCACACTTCAGCCAAACTGTTGTTTAGAAAGTATGTAGACAAGACATTAAAGCGAATGGGCATGAATAAAATGTTGTTGAGGTTCAAAGAGCTCTTGGACAGAACGTTACAGAGAGCAAGAGAAGCTTTACAGAGACCAAAGACTCTCCCTCAGTTAGAAATGCAGGTAAACAAGTTTTAACATTTGCAGTAGTTTTAAAGAAATTTGCAGTTTTAATGCATTAGATTAGGATGTTTATCATGTTTATTTGTATTACAGTATCGACTAGACACAACTTTACACCAAAGCAGTCCGTAAAAGCTGACCCCTGTTCTGGCCTTGGTCTGCATTTTAAAAAAAAAATGCATCTGATCTCAGGTCTGATCAGGGTCTGTTATGGGTTTACTCGGGGTCGGTTCTTGGGGTTGGCTTTATGCACAAAAGCTGATTAATCTTTTTTCTTACAACCTGTAAACCCGCACCTAATATATTCCAAATACACAATCAAGTAGAGACTTTTGGTCATATTTCAGTAGCAATTTAAGGGTCTGCTTCTGAAATCGGAGTCTGCTTTCGATGTTTGCTCTGGGTTAGCATGGGGTCTGCTTGGAGTCAGCTCTGGGTCCGCCATAGCAAACCCTAAGCAGACCCTGAGAGGACACAGGGAGCAGAATGGGGGTTTGGTTGGAGTCTGCTTTCTGTTAGGTTGGGTCTGGTCATACTGTATATGTACTGCTATACATCTCTTAATTGTTCACGTCTAGCACTTCAGATGTTATGTCAGTGTCTGATCTAAATTTTAGGTTTTATTCATTAATATAATTATAAAAGAAATAAATGAATAAAATTTCACTTTTTGTTCACTGTGATTATTGTATATTAATTTTTTGTACAAGTTATATATTTTTGCTCACTTGCACTTTTGATTTTGCAGGTTTTTTTAAATCAAATTATTCAATTTTATTTGCCACAGTTCATTCAATTGTACTTCTTTGCCGACAAATTTCAGGATTTTCAGTACTTTTGATTTGTGATTGTAGTCACCAGAGGTAGATGGCACAGTCCAGCTCTCATCCTCACCCTCCTTGGATCTCCACTACGCCGACGCTAGCTCCACATCCATCAATTTCCACCGAAGTTCCAGCCTCACAGATTTCGGAGCTTGGTGCGAACAGTTCATCCAGATGGGCTTGCCTTCATTCCAGTCCAGCTACCTATTCCTACTGCATGTGTTTTTGGAAGTCATTCATGAAGCCTTGCGGCTTCGCCTGGAGCAGAGACCTGTTATCGACCCCTCGTTTCTCAGCATAAGACCGGTATGTTTTCAAATTTCATGTTAATGGCTACATGTCTGGTATAATGGGCAATACTGTTTGTTCCTCTTGCTTTTGAAATGGAATTAGAGGCATCCATTTTGCATTATCTTATCTAGCAACACATTCAGAGTCTAAAAACCAGGATTATTTATAGAAGAAATTAAACATCTTTTTAACACTATGTATAGAACCTGTTTATAGTCATAGTCTTCATGAAACCATCTTTGTTTGGTTACGGAAGGACCAACCATTCATTGCTTATTACCAATACAAATTAATATTCATAATAATTACAATAATTACCACATGGATTCTGAAATGTACTAGTAAACCCATGCTTTGTGCATACTGTACTCTTTGAGATTTATTGTTCTATGTTAGCTTTTGAGAGAATGCAAAGAGGTTTTGAGGGGAGCGGTGATAGTCAAGCAGTATTTCCAGACCATGGTGGACGAGGTAACATCAGAAGGGGACACCAACACAATGAAAGATCTGGAAGAGTTTGACAACGATGTCCGCCAGATGTTAGAAGTAAGTTTAATAAGACCCACAAGATGTAACACGTAAATTTATGTCCTACAAGATTAGTGGTCCAAGTTGCGAATAAAATGATTTGCAACCAGAAATTATGAGTATTTTGCATATTTGTGACAGAGTAAATCCCGGCCAGCAATCATCTTTTATAAGTGTAAATGTAACTCTGAGCATTGCACAAGATGTTGGACATAAATTATGTTCCACAAGAAGTTAGATTCAAGTTTATATACTGCAATATGTCAGACCTAAGTTATAGTCTCGCAAGATATTACACATAAGTAAATGTCTTGCAAGATGCTAGACTAAGTTAAAGTCTTGCAAGATGTTAGACTTAAGTTAAAGCCTCACAAGGTGTTAGACTTAATTTAAAGTCTCAGAAGAAGTTAGATGTTGGTTTTTATCCTTGCTAAGAAGTATTACAGAGTCTGTGTTAAGTATCGAAGTCTTTTTGTATTCCCCAACATCACAACTCATAGATTTAGGAGATTTGATTACAGGCATAAACTCTTTGTATTTGTACTTGCTGCAGGTGTATTTCACATACCTACAGAGCTGGATGTTGGCTCTCCAGAGTCTCCCTGAGGCATCTCTCAGTCTGAAAAATGTCCTGGAGTCAGAATGGCTCTTCACCAAGCAGATATGTCCCCATGTTATTGGAGGGGAGGCAGAAGCAGGCAAACGATTCAGGTATTAGAATGTTGTATACAGGCCCTGTATACACTCCATCCCTGTATTACAGAGTTATTTTTGCTCTCGTAATTTTCACCCTTCTCCACATGCAATCAGTTTTGCCCCATTTTGGAGTCTTCCAGACAAAGTTGTGTTTAGAGAGAGCCAATATGAGATATTCAGATTAATCCAGTCTTAAATTTTTCCACTGACAAGAAACGTGAAAGGTGCGAAATGAAACAGGGGCGAATATTCACCTAAATACAGTACATGTACTGGCTACAGACTTCATAATGATATTCTAAAACAGCCAATTTAGGTTTAAATTTTTACAAAGGTGTGATTTTGAAGGGTGAAGGAGAAGACAGCTCAATCTTTTTTTAAATCACTTTAGTGACATGGATTTTACATGTGCTTTCAGCTCACTGGCCAGTAGTCTGCTGAATTCAATTGCGGACTTTTTGGAGAGCGGAATTGATGATTTCTCAACAAGCCTGTACAACTTAACGATCAACGATGACAGCGTGGATAGATCAGACCCAGGGGAGAAGACACTAACAACAACAACGACAGCGACACCAATGATGAAGTGCAGGATCAACAGAAGATGGTGATCCAGGATATCAGGTCAGAAGTGCAGGCAATATATATACGATATTTGTCTCATGATGGTGAATCTAATGGCATTTTATATCTCTCTATAGTATTTGTCTCATGTGTAGGCCTTGTATCTCTTTATGGTTATTGTCTCATATGCAGACTTTATATCTCTTAATGATATTTATATCATATGCAAGCTTTATATACCGGTATCTCTGTATGATTTTTGTCTCATATGCAGGCTTTATATCTCTGTATGATTTTTGTCTCATATGCAGGCTTTATATCTCTGTATGATTTTTGTCTCATATGCAGGCTTTATATCTCTGTATGATATTTGTCTCATATGCAGGTTTTATATCTCTGTATGATATTTGTCTCATATGCAGGCTTCTTAATGATATTTGTCTCATATGCAGGCATTATATCTCTCTAGGATATGCGTCTCAAGTGCAGACTTTACATATCTCTATGATATTTGTCTCATGTGCAGACTTAATATCTCTTAATGATATTTATCTCATATGCAGACTTTATATCTCTGTATGATATTTATCTCATATGCAGGCTTTATATCTCTATTCGATATGTGTCTCAAGTGCAGGCTTTACATATCTCTATTAATCAAATCAACAACAACATTTCGGCGAAAATCATTTAAAACTATTTCACTATGTTATTTGTCTGGGAACAGTAAAAGTAGAAGCATTTAAGAAGCATTCTATACCATGGACACAGAAATTCATTAATTTAAAAAATGAAATCATACTCTCCCTCCCACCCACCCCCCCCCCCAAAAAAAAAAAAAAAAAAAAAATTAATCTATAAGTTTTTCAGGCGAACAATTTTTTAAGATGGCAAAATAATACAATGTATAAGAATAAATGTGGCAACTTTTATCAAAATTATATGATGTTCAACAAACAATCTTATACTCATCGACATATTTGATTTTGTTTGCATGTCAGAAAATTCAAAAGTTTTCAATTTAAAAGAGATTATGGAAAAATTGAAAATTAGACCATCTCAAAAATTACTGGATATACGGTATCATTGTATTGAAATTCTGTTATTCAAGATGCCTTTCAAATTATGTTTGTTACATCTGTGTGTTAATGATAATGTATTGATTTTACAGGCATCTGTTTCAACAGACATCAAGAAATTGCAAAAAACTCTTCAATGAAGCAAGAGAAAGGGCTTCAAAAGCATTAGGATTTGCAAAAGCACTGCGAAAGGTATCCTTACTTTATTCTAGAATTTGAATCTTCTAGATTAAAGTGAAAGACGTAATGTGGAGATTTTCTAAAGTAAGCTAAATTTTAAAACTGGCATGTACATGTACATGATGTATTTTACAGATTTATGATTCAACATAAGACTTGCAAGATCTAAAGGTATCAGATTGACCAAAAAATGATAGCCAGCGCGAGTTATTCAATTTTGTATGCGCACACCATTGCAGTTATGAGACCTGATTTTTCAAAAAATAATGATTCAATGCTCAAATACCAAAATATGAATCAACCATAAATGACTCTGTGATGTTGTAATAAGCATGCATTTTTTACACGATAAGATTGTGTACTCATACCACACATAACATTGGACATGGGAAATCTGGCTGAACTTGTCAATCAAATTTTGAGTATTTGATTTCTGTAAACAGCAAAGTGAAACAAATTGACTTTAAATCAGTCGGAATCGGTATCTAATAGCATTATTTGAATGATATAAAATCCAGCGATTTGAAAAAGAGTGAAAAATGTACCGTTCATGCACATACATGTAATATGAAATGCGAATCCCGATGAAAAATTGCAATCAGTGATTAGAAATTTCATTATTTGACTCTTGGTTACATGATTTACGGAAAAAAACAAGGATATGTTTAAACACAGTAATTAAAATAAATGTGTACAAGCATTTTAACCAAGAAATCCATTATGCATGGTACTTGTTAAAAATAGTTAGTAGCAAATATGCCGTTATACAAATGTTAGGTCCAAAACACTCTGTATGTATAATGAAATTAGGTATACAAAAAATTGAACAAATTGAATAGGGCCACACAATTACCAGATTACCCCAATTCAAGTTATGCACAGTCACAATATCTACAAAATCAATAATTAAAACGACTTACTCAGTATTTTTCGACGAAATACGCGACTTGTTCACTGCAAACTTTACTCTATAAATTAGGGGTTTTTTTCTTCACATTATTGCAATAGCGCCAGGGGAAAAAAATAACGTCATACAACGGCAAATGACGTAAAGCTGCTACAAGTCACAATCAGCGTAAGGGGGGGAAGTTAAAATAATTCGTTTTAAAATTATGAAAAAAAATATTGCTTGACTTAATGCATCAATTGTTAATTCTTTATTGTTTATTATGTTAAATAAATAATGGTACGACTTTTTGAAAATTCATTTCAAGCTCCGTAATCTACCGAGCTCATCCTGGAAAATCCCGAGCTCTCAGGCTCAATTGTACATCCGATACCTTAAGTGAATTTATTTGACATGTTTGAAACATAATTCCTACAACTCAGATCATGCATATGAAAATGATATGCCAAATTTTGCCCAAGTGAATTATGTTGTGCTGTAATGAGAAGTATTTTTTTATTATTGAAGGATCTGGAAATAGCCGCTGACTTTAACATTGCAGTGACCACAGTTGAGCTTTAAGCTAAACTAAAAACAACTAATTTTGTGATGGTAAGTGTGTGATTGTGTCTGTAGCTTGAAGCAGTGAAATCTAGGCCATTTTCATTACACTTTATAACAGAAGGTGACCTTGAGCATTTTATCAAATAATGCTACAGAACCAGTTAATGGTAATGGATTCTTTGATTGGGATTGTATATATTATTTAAGACAAGTATCTTCTGCAGGTAAATTGGAAATTTCTTTCAGTGAAGAAAAGACAAAATATTTGTTTTTTCTTTAAGGTCAACTTCTCGACCAATGACCCCGGATATCTGATGTTCATCCTGTCCAGAATCGCTGACAACCGACGCCTCATCTTGCAGCTGTTAAATGTGACTTGTGGACAAGAAGACTTAAGCGCCTCAATACAAGACCTGGGTACGCTCAAAGAGGACGGCTACCTACTAATGGTGTGTTGTCAGGGTGGGCAGGGGAGTGTGAAGGACTGCCCCCGCTGGTTCGGTCAAATCGTCAATGTGGACCCAACAGCTGAAACGGCCATTGCATTGTCTCACATACAGGTACCATTTATACTCTCAAATGTTATGTAAAATATTCAGGTACCTCTATAATAATGTACAGTAAGCATTTACCAGCAGGTGTAATTTACACTTATTATGAGAAAATTTATATGAATGTAAATACTACAAAAATGGCCACATTTGAATTGATTGGATTATTATAATAGGAAAATTTTTGTACCATGAAAATTAAATGTCTTTTTTATGTTTTAATTAAGACGGTTGGATGATCTTGGGCTTTTATAGACTATATTTATCTCCGTAAAAAGAAGATCTCTGTATAAAGATATACAGAAATATTCATATTTTAAAGCTAAGATAGTTAAAATACTTTTTTACTAAATAATAGTTTATAGCTTTGAAAATCATACCGAAATATATAAGATGAATTAAGTGGCTCGACTCTTTGAATAGTAATATAAACTTAAGGTTGGTAGTATAAATCATTGAGATTGTTTGTTGTTTTCATGGAATGTTTGTTGTTTTAATGGTTTGTTTAATTGTTTTGTTCATTTGTAGGTAGAAGGCCTACTGCTGGTTGTTATTCATTCCTCTCAGCTCAGCGCCCAGAGAAAGGAGTTTGAATCTTTGATGGGGAAAACGGTGCAACTTGTGAATGAGCAGACATCTTGTCATCAAGCCATTGGGTATATCCCTCTAACTATTTTTAGAAACGGTAGGACAACAAAGTAGTGCCTTTAAGCAAAATAGTCCCTATTCTTGCAGATTGTATATACATTTATTTGGACATTTTAAATCGGAATGCTTGACACAGGTCAGAGAAGAGAATTTGCAATTTTTAAAACAATTGTCAAAATTGAATAATCATTTGAAGAGAAGAATTGAAATTGTTTGATGTAAACCCTTTCCAAAACTGAGAAATTCCCTACTTTTACTTTCATTTTCAGAGTTTTTCAATACAGACGCAATTTGCCGGAAAACAAATCTGACTTCAAACCACGAAATTTGAACAGGAAAGAGACAATTTGATGAGCTTTCATTCAAGAGGTCCCTCGTTGCTGAAAGAAAATTAGGGCCGGAGCTATGAACCATAACGTTAACATTGCCGCCTATGGAAAATGCATTAGTGGACTATACCCATATTGAGCTCCATGCATGCTGGTAAGGCATATTTCTTACTATTATATTAAAGAAATTGTGATTTTAACTTGAACATAATTTATTTTGAGTTTTTACATAAAAAAATGAAAAGGTGTGTGTGTTTCTAATTATATATGAGTTTAGAAGACATATTTATAAATTTTGATACCAAATATCACTTCGGGTTTTTAGTGCGATCATTTCAAGCGAACAAAAGTGAAAGTAGAAAAGCAGAAAGTTTCCGGTGAGGAAAAATACTTCATTCTAGCAGTGTCCAGCTATCTAAGATTAGTTTACATTGTAAGTGAATTGAATTAGTGTCCGGTAGGTTCCAATTCTATATTTATGATGATAGATTTGCATTAAATTTGAGTAAATTGATTTGTCATGCATGTGGCATTACTATGTACCGAAGATGTAGGTATGCACTCTTTAACATGTAGAAGCCTATTGCAAAAATAGATCAATATGTTGGGGTGGGTGTTGATATTGAATGCTATGGGGGGGGGGGGGGTGTTGGTCTTTATGCTGTATAGATGTGTTGTGCATGAAGATGTAGTTATTGTTCCCTATATGTTCTCTCTTTCTGTATCTTTCCCCCTCTCTCTAATTCTCTCTGTGTCACTTAATCTCTCTCTCTCTCTCTCTCTCTCTCTCTCTCTCTCTCTCTCTCTCTCTCTCTCTCTCTCTCAAACTAATGGCTGCTTTTGACATAGAATTGCATATGTTGGGGATAGTGTTTGATAATGTAAAATTTAATTCAAAACATTTCATTTTAGATAACATGTAAATTGAAATGGAACTTCTTCAAAGAATAAAACACAACAATGAGCCACACTTGATGTAAGTAAAATTTATTTTTGTAACTACACTCGTCCAAGTTTAAAAGAAGAAACCTGTAAAACTATATACCCTGGCCAGTATTTTACATGCAGATAATTTAGAATATTAGATACTGGGAAACTTTACATTGATTATACATATTTCACAGACTTAATGGGTATTTCTTGTTCTTTTGGATTTTGAACTTCAGTTAGATGTATTCGACTCTCTTCCACTAGATATGTCTTTTGATAATTTTTGTTAAATTTGTTACCATGGTAACAATTAATATACAAGAGTAAAAGAAAAAATCCTTATTAGCAAGTTTCTTTTCCCTATGACATATATTTAATGAGTTAAGTCATGGTGCATTTGTTCCGAATTTAGGCTTGAATAAAATTAAGCAAATATTACACTTATGTGAGTAAAAACAACTCATTACTATGACGTCATAGTTGAGGTAATCTCAAGCTAGCATCAAAATAGAGCAAAAACTGAATTGAGGGCCTCACATTATAGAGTCATATAACTTTATTATTTATAAACCAATACCTACATGTAATACATTGATGGATAGGGAAATTCCTAAGTCTATACTTTTCTATTTTACCTTTTTAGTGGTGTTTGAAAACAATTCTTTTTTGTAACTAAAGAAAAAGTAAAATCAGACATAATTGAGCTTTTTCATCAGAATATAAACAAAATGAATTTGGTAAAATATTGAATGTTTATGTTTTACATGTATTTTAATCCTTGAGATTAAAGTTTCCTCAATTTATGCAATTTGAAGAGCATCGAGTGCCAATGAGCTAGGCCTATATGTTGTGTAGGTAAATTATGACTGGACTGTTTCTTCCGATTTCATGCATGTGTATCAATGCTGCAAAATCCATAATTATGTATTGAATTTTTCCAAATTTGGAATCATGGTTCTATATAGTGTCTAGAGTGAATATATAAGCTAAGAATTGTAAATAACCACAATGACTGTTTTATATTGCTTTTCTATAAAAACACCGGTTAATGTAGTACCCGTTCATAAATTTTGTTAGGTTAATATAACAGTTTCTTTAAGTGCACCCGACTTCTATGATGGAAAGATTGCTTCTATCAGTTGAGTTTCACACCTTTTTTACGTGGTAGACACTCATGAGAACCTTGTATAAACACTATGAGCCCCCAAATCACTTTGACATTTACCGAGAGCACTGGGCAGACAGAATTAGACACGCATTACCTCATGTTGCTTGGGTACCTGTTAAGTGTCAATCCAGTCATGTTTGATTAATGCAGTTCTTTTTAAAAGATTATGTAACATGAAGAATGTGCTTTTAAAGAAGTTATTAAAAACAAAATTTCCCTTGTATGCCTTGTTAGATTTAGCCAAAACCATAAGTAGAGGGAAAAACCTTCAAAATGAAAGCATGTCTCTATTGGTAGATCATAAAATATTTCCAGTTTGTAACAATAGCAATGATCTGTTAATATGATAGACTGCTTAATACCATTATCTTTCTTGACAAAATACTAGTAGCTAATAAATTTAACGGGGTCAACTTTACTGCTATGCCATTAAAACGGAAACAAATTTTGTGTTGTGTGTTTTCATGATAAAATAAATGATTTTAGTAAGTCCTATTTCTTTATCATTATTATACTCAAATAATTATTCACTAGATGTTAAATTCGCGGAATTTTAATTTCAGTGAATATAGCGAAAAATAACTCCGCGAGTTAATTTCCTGCTATACAGTAATAGTTTATAGCTTTGAAAATCTTACCTAAAAATTTAAGGTGAATCTGATGACTATAAGTTGTTGATCACCTAGACTCTATAAATATAATTACTGATATTAAGGTTAATATGAGATTGATTTTGTTTTCATGGATTGTTAGTTATTTTAATGGTTTGTTTAATTGTTTGTTTATTTGTTCATTTGTACTTTAAAGGTCTACTCCTGGTTGGTATACATTCCTCTCAGCTCAGCGTCCAGGGAAAGGAGTTTAAATCCTTGATGGGGAAAACGATGCATCTTGTGAACAATCAGACATCATGTCATCAAGCCATAACAGAATCCTTGACAGAGCTGAAGGTTACATGTATGTCTGGTGTTCTCTGATGCTGTAAATTGATTTCCTGTTTACACAAGATTAAGCAAAACTTGGCACTCCTGACTCATAATCTGTAGCCTCAGTATTGCTCTTTCAGATGAAATCTCAAGCCAATGATCATCAAGCTTTGAAGGAGTTGGCCTATGAAATTATCTTGTTTGACGGCATGCAGCATCCAAACCTGGTGCAGTATCACGGAGTTGAAGTCCACAGGATGAGGATTTGTTACTGATATGTTGGATTCATCAGATATTTTATACGATTTAGAATTCTGTGGGTTTTGCGAGTATCCCCCTTTTTGCAGGTATCGTTACCTACAAGTTTCTGTTCACATAATCATTGACTCTTTGTTAATACATGTACTGTAAGCCGACCTCTATTTATGGTAACTTTATGTTGCGATTTTTCTGTAATAAACAAGTTTAATGTGCCTAATTTTCATGGCCAGATCTTTTTAAGCCAAAACATGTTATTAAGAGGTGAAAAAAACGCTTTTTGGTGAAAACATTGTCTCAAACCACAGTCCAGCATCTGTATATTTGGATAGCTCTCTCCTACCCAAAACTGCGAGAACACCTTGTTCACCAAAATCTTGAATATTAACACAAAATGTGTAAGGACCACTTCAACCAATGAAAATTATTGTTTAACCTTGCATGGTCACTGCCTTTGTAGCAATGATATAATACTGTATGTTACGTAAACTGTGATTGGATAATCAAAGGTTGCTTCAAAGGTCAATCTCCGACTATGCTTTACTCGCATTGGTCAATACTGGAAGAAACTATGAGTTATTTTTGTGTCGACTTGTGCAACCACAGCGAGGTGGAAGAGGATCATACATATTGCCAGTGGTTTGTGACGATGTGAGAACATATTCTTGACAGTGATATTTCTACTTGCAAACTAAGGATAATTTAAAGTACATTGTACATGTATCAGGATAATTATTCCATCAAGATGACTTAAGGTATTCTGTTCTTAAAAAAAAAAAAAGCTCTGTCCCACTGAGGTTTTGGCAATTCATTTAACATCTACTCCCTATAATAAGTATATTTCTGGACTAACTTGTCAATAACCTATAAAAAAAAGGTTAATATATTTATTGAGTACTATTATACATGTAACTTGCTGGCTATAGCTTTACATTACAGCAGAATGGATTGTATAATTTTGTATCGGGTACATCAGCTTACTCACTTGTTATTCCAATATATTATAGGTCTGGATGAAATGCTGGTGTTTATGGAGTACTGTGGTCGTGGAACTCTGGAGGAGGCGGCTAAGGCGAGTCTACCCGAACAGAGCATTCGTGTGTACACGCGAGAGATTCTACTAGCCGTCAATTACCTTCATGGTAGGACCTACTGGTACATGCACATACATACACAAGTGATGTCACAGTCATACTAGTTATTCCTGGTCCTTTTTTATCCCCTCGCGCAAATTGTTGCGAAGGGGATATAGCATCGCTACTGTGCATGTGTGTGTTCGTATGTGTGTATGTATGTATTTGTGTGTGTGCACTCCATTTCAATTTTCTTATACTAAATTGATAAAAAACCTTCCAATAGAATTTCCTCAACCTTTGCACAAATATGCCTCATTGTAAAAGATTAAAACAAATGCAATGTCAATTAATTGGTAAAATTTTTATGCAAAAACTTAGATAAAATTACACCATTGTAAAGGAGGGGGGGGGGGATACATTATGACAAAATTCGTTCAAAACTAAAAAACATTTATCATAGATTGCACATTTCTGTAAAATAACAAATAAAAAATGCATGTGCCTTTCCAAACCATTAATACTATTACAAATTATTTCATTAAATCAATGACATAATCAATTTTGTATACGAGTTATCAATCGAAATTTCTGAGTAAGAGTTATCAATCTTTCTTTGAAACCAAAGTGAAGGTAAGCAGTTCAAATCAACAACTTGATATTTTTTGGATTTAGATCTAGTACAGGTAAAGAAAATGTAGTTTTTGCAGTAATGGAGGGTTAGTAGAATGTGGTCTTCTCATTAACATAACTATATATTGCTAAATGATGCATCCCTACACACAATAACTCATGTCGCGAGGGGATGCTCCGCTTAGCGGTGCCCTTGTTTTTTATTTGTTTGCTATGTGTATGCATTATCAACCTTAAAAAAAAGGGTTGGTTTGATGTATCGGTTGGGAGGGGGGGGGGACAGGGACCTGTAGAAATACCAGTATTAAGTCTTAACTTTAATTTGAAGTTATTTCCCATAATCTCTCTCTCTCTCTCTCTCTCTCTCTCTCTCTCTCTCTCTCTCTCTCTCTCTCTCTCTCTCTGTATATAGTGTAATTTGCTGTATTGATTGCAATAAAATTAACATGGACCTTACAGAATTATTACATTTTTTGAATTGCCAAACAACAGATCAATGATGTTTATGTCCATTTTATTGACATTATCATTACTTTTGTTATGCAGATCCCACTACCATACTGTAAACTCACGGAGAGGGGCAGCTGTCAACCCGCCCCCTAGTTTTTCCTCTAACAAGACTTGTAATGGGGGTGCATCTACAATGAACCCCAATGTAAAATAACAACATGTTGTAAGGTAAGTTTATCATATTCATTTTTATGACAATAACACTGAAAAGTAAATATGAGGGATATGCAAATTTATTATGCTGGTCAGTGTGTACACACAAAACATTTCATGTATAAATAGATGTATATGTTAATAAATATTGGTTAGAAAGTGTCAGTGTAAGCATTTAATATATAAATACATATGAATAAATATTGATTAGAACCTGCTTGTAACTTTTTAAATCTAATTGTATTGCATATTTTTGTTACAATAATAGCTGTAAATTCTAAATAAGTCTCTTGTTCTCATTTTAGGCTTTGAAATGTATCTACTAACACTGTTTTAGGTTTGGTTGCTGGCATTGAACTGTGACTGCCCAAGACTGATGAGGTCTGCTGAAAACTGTTATCTCTGTAACACTGTTACATCCTTTTTGGCCGCCTCATCTTCATTAAGTGTCTTGGGCGTCACTGTTCATGGTAACATACCAGACACTAACATCGTGAAGAGCAGCTGCATGTAGAGATGTATGACCCTACATGTATACCATCTTCGCTGGCCAAGGGTTTACGATCCACCACTCTGCTCCTTTATACAACCTTTGGCAGATTCAGACGACAAAATCAAACTCGCGCAACGGAATCTGATTGGCTGCGAAGCAAGGCGATTTCAGGAAATCAACTAATTGGCTGTTTAGTTAGTTGTGTTTTTATACAAAATTTAGATACAATCATTGTCACAATTTATATGTGATTAATTTTAGTAACATATGATATATAATTACAAATATATGGGTGTCACATTTAATGTCCAAACTGTTTCCTATAGTTTTAACCTGTACATATATTTTAATCCAAATCGGGTGTCCATAGATCTTTTTTTAGTACCTTTAAACTCAATCAACTGGTTAGGCATTTAAATGCCCGTGCTGGTGTGGTCAGTTTGGGCGTAGCAGGCACCTGATAAGGACAAGCTGTCCTGCACTAGAGTTTGTTCAATTTAAAGTAAAGTATTTGCATCTGAGCATTTTCTAACCAGGTTCTTCTCACTTCTGAGTTTGTGTATTGTTAATTTTCAGTTGCAATGACAGCCAAGTTTCTTTTTGTGTTTTGTAGATTTGTTCCATAATGTTGTCTTAAACTTAACAAATTGTTTGAGTATATAAAAACTGGTAATGTTTATTAAAGTATACAAGTAGTTGTAAAGTAACAAAGCTATGTTAGCATTGTAAAATGTTTGTACAGTAATTGCATGAAATCAGTGTATACGTATACATGCTATTTGCGTAATATGTAGAGTATGTGTAAAAGTATAAGTTTACATGTGAAAGTAAAACTATATGAGTAAAAACATCAGTAAAAGTATGCATGTGTAATATAAGTAAATACATGTAAAGTAGTTGTGTAAAGTAATTTATATATATATATATATGGAAAAACATGCATAGTATGTAACCCTAATGTATGGTATATACAGCTATGATATGTCTATTATTTAATAGATCCCAGTATGCACTATCCCAGTTTGCAGTATCCCAGTTTGCAGTATCCCAGTTTGCATTATCCCAGTATTGCAGAAACACAGTATTGCTGTTCTCCAGTATTTCCATATTCCATGCAGTGCAACAGTATTTCGGGAACTCAATTTTCCGTAAACCCAGTATTCCATAAACTCAGGTCAATGGAACCACCCTAAATATTCAACAATACAGATTCAACAGCATGTGGTCTGTCATACCTGGACGGATGGTTTGGGAGCCTACCAAGGCCGCTATTACGTACCAGCAAGTGATTGAACCAAACAAATTAAACATTTTCTTTCATCATCCCACAAGTGCATCAGAAGAGCCCTCCAAGGCCGCCATAACGGACCAGCCAATTATTGAACCCCAAAAAATTTAATATTTTCTTTGTTAAATTAAAACACAAGGTAAACAAATGTATTGTATTAAAATGTAGTAAAATACAGTTATTCTTTATGACAACTAGAATAGCCAGTCTGTGGCACATATAGATTTCCTTTTAGAAACAAAAGGGGTCACAGTATAAAATGGATTCAAGAGCGTGATGTGTTCTGCGAGATACTGAGAGGAATTAAACACCAACAAGACTGTACAAGTTAAAAATTTATCTCAACTCGGCATTCTTGTGCAACTGGCACCATTTGTTGAATAAAATTAATGTTTGTTACTATTGCGAAATGATACATTCAATTCCAACCACCAATACTGTTGCAATTGATTTAAATTATTGCTAATAATGGCTTAAAAACAAAAACGTTGCAACATATATACATACAGGTATTTTTTTTAAACAAACAAATACATTTAACAATGATGTAAATAATAATATAATTTATTTTTAAATATTTGAAAATTGTCCGTGACATTTAATTTAACACGGTTCAATTTATTGGCTGATATAGGCAGATAAACATCAGAATGAGTTTTAATTAAAACTGCAAACTTTTTTAAAGTCAAAATTTAACCCTGTGTTCAAGCAAATTGTTTTGTATAGCCAGTATAAAAACTCAAAGTTGTGTGTATAGGGATGGTGAAATACATCATAGAGATCCTCCTTAAATCTAATATGGTCTCGGGGAAAAATTGCTAATGATGCATATTGTGACCGCGTAAATTTTACGGTACTGGGGAATTCTTCTGGAACTGCATCCGCCGTGTGCAGTACGAACGGGGTGAGGGGATGTTGGCGTGGGGGTGCAAGTATAAGGTTGTGGCGCGCTGTAGGCCGTAAGGTAAAACAAAGGATAGGTGTGCCGTATTCCCGAAGGTCCACCATAATGCAGCTCCAGAGAAATAAACAGGCAATTGATGCAGGATTCCACGTTTATTGGACGAGACTCAACGATGGCAACATTATAACAATTTAACATACAGACATGTTACAAATACATGCAAGTCGGATATGGCAAGAAGTGGCCTCCGGACTAAAGACTCTGGGTGAGTCGGACGTGACCGAGTCTAGCCGCCGTATTCCAGACTGCCGATTGACAATTGTACGTAACAATATATAGGAATCTGAACAATGACTATCCATTGACAGGTGATGACATAAGTAAGCTGAGTGAAATATTGACAGTTAGAAAATAAATGTTCTCGGTGTTCATAAGATAAAACCGTCTGCGCTGTTTATGATGGCTGAAACTGTTGTTATCCATCGTTGCAGTAATGAGTTGAGCTTCAATAGGGGAACTTGCTGGCTGAAGAAGGACCAGGATCTGGCTACTGCAAAATATATGCAGCAGCCTCGGGCGTTGTTGTTACCCTTAGGATTCATCCACCAATTGTGACCGCATAGATTTTACGGTGCTAGGGAATTCATGAATTTATTTAAACATTAATCATTTATATATATATATTTAAATTGAATGACATGTACACCATATCAAGTAAAAGTGTGGTTGACAAACTTTTGCACTATAATTAATGTTGATTAGAAAATATGATGATTTCTCTCTACTCTTGGATTTGAAGGCAGACGGTAAAAAAGAGAAGAGGTGCAATGGCGGATCTTTAAAGAAAGGGGAGGGGGGTTGTTGGGTGTACAAGGGTTGCAACCTCTCTTTGAAATTTGGAAAAATTAAGATATAAAAAATAGGAGGGAAGAGAGAGAAAGGAGAAGGAGACAAAAAATGTGAATTAACATCGGCCAAAATTGTCTTATACCGTATAGGAATGTTTGTGCAGTGTCTGTACATGTACTTATCAGTAAAATGAGTTAAAATGCTGAATGCTAATGTTTGGGGGAGGGGGGGGGGGGTATGAATGACTGCTATTGATCAACAATGTGCAATATCTACATGTAATAACAATTGTATTGATAGTAGAATCACCGGCCATTAATTTACATACATGTACATTGTAGCTAGTGATGTAAATATTTAAGGAGTCTGCTTTCTTTTTAGATAATATATGCAAGAATTGTATTTTATGGTAGAAACAAAATACATGTAGTATTTAGATATTAAAACTGCATGTTGTCACCAATCCTTCTGTTTTTTGAGAACTATAGTACGTTCTACTTTTCCAAAGATAACTACTCTACATGAGTATCCTGTATAACAGAATCATCTCGACCCCTCTTCCTTAAAAAGCCTAAAAAGGACATTTTTCAAACATTTCTTCAAATGTAAAGTCTTGTAATAAGTACATACATGTCTAGATGGTTTGAACTTTTAAAAAAATCAAAGAATAGAGATAGTCTTTGCGTAGTTCCAGACACATGTAAGGCTATTTTGATAATGACGAGAGAACATCGTATCACTGTTATATATTTACATCTACCAAGTATTACTATATATAGTATTCCCTCTACTTCTTACGGAAACTTATAGTTTATTCATAGCTCTATAGAAACAGCCAGATTAAAATCTACACGCCCCGTTTACTGATTGGTCGAAATCTACAGCGGCTGAAACTGACAAGAAAGTGACAGGAACAAACTTGACACACCCAGTTTATCGATTGGTCGAGACCTACAACTACCTAGGAAAAATCACGGACTGCACGAAATAACCATGACGACGTCAGACTCAAAGTCTCACAGGAGACGATTTGGCTGTTTCTTATAGTTAACGTACAGTTTACTTACATTAACAGTAATTTAGTGAATTTTACTTACTTTTCATGATCTATTTATCAATTGGCTAAAAAAAGATGTTAATATAAACAATAAATTGATTCATTCGGGTAGCGATCATTGCAGAAAAAAAATTACATATTAAACCGCTAACGCGGGTTATGTATTTTTTTCTGCAATGTCGCTATCTTCATATCCTGAATGAATCGCCAAAGAAAGCATTTTATTGTTTAAATGATAGTGTGCATTTCATGAGATTGAATAGTTAAATCAAAATTGTAAAATTCATAGTCCGTTATGATTGAATTGACTATAGTCTGTCAAAAGTTATTGCTTCCATCAATTTTTGATGATTTTTAATAAAAACTAGACTTTGACCCGTGCATGCACAGGTTGACATTGCATATCGGACATTTACGAAATAGGTACATCGACACACTTTATTACTGACATTTACAAAAGAAAGCTACAAGAAATCACATTGACGCAAGCGTCAAATGGGCCGCAAAAATATAATTGTTGTATAAATCATAACTTCAAAGAAAATAACGAGTTGGTTGTACTAATATATATTTAATGGTAGATTTTAATTTAAATAACTATATTTTCAGCAACTCGTTTTTAACATTTTACTTTTATTCAGAATAGAGTTCGATAATTTTTTTTCCAAAATGGAATTATAAATCTTCTATACACTACAGTTTATAAAGATAATCATTGTTATTTCAAAAGAATTTTAAAAAAAATAAATCAGGTTAGCTCAAATTTTCAGATCAATACAAATTTTCAGTTTTTTCATATTTTTGCGTGAAAAAATGATATGGATGTCATTTCATGATAATTTTCTACCACAAAGCACATGGCATTATAATAAATTCACACACAAGGTCATTTTATTTGACGCAGCACATAGAAATTCAAATACATCATTTATATAAAAGTTCATGTCATTCAGGTCTTTAGTATTTCAGGTCTTTAGGATGTCCCGTATACTGATCCCAATACAATGGAAAACTCCGAAATTTTCCGAATAGATTATAGTCTCGATAAAATCACGTCTATGACCAACTTTTCGTTTACAAGCAAAACAAAAAATATGTAATATTTTTAAAAGGCATAAAACATATTTCTACATACAATTTTACTTATAATTGATAAAAATGAGCATAATATTAATTCATGAAAAAAAAACTATCCCGCAGAAACGCAGTTACAATATTTAAATGTGTATCAAATAACGGACCGCCTCCTGGCGGCCCGTAATAAGCCTACAATAATGCTATTAGTTTCACTTCACTTTCCTTAGTTTGAATAATCTAACTGTGCTTCGGGAAAGGCCCTCACCACAGTTAGAATGCATCCCTTATACCCATAATGTAGCCAAAAAATTGCAGAATCGCTCCGGAACGATTTTGGAGAATGTTAATGAAGTTGACTTGAAAATAACGGTCAATTTCATCACAACAAAACTTTTTGGGGCTTTTTGAGACTGCAAATACCTTTCGACTAAAAATTATAATCCATTAAGGGAATTATAATTCAACACCATATAACCAACGTACACGTATTTTCTTTGTAAAACTGGTTCCGTAGGACATTATTCATTTTTACGATAAAACATATTCTAGCTTCACTCTTCTATTAACAAATATAATGTAACTTTTTGCATGTGATCAAATAATTTTTGTCATAGTAAGTACTCAGTTGAAATGAACATTTGTTATTTTATACTTTCTCTCATAAGAAATCATTAATATATATGAAGAGAATATATAGCAAAAGTCCAATGAAAATTTACCCTTATTTGTATTATCATTTCTGAGTTTATTCATGCAGATGTGATATTGTGGAAATTTAAACTAACGATCCGGTTAGCGTGAATGTATTGCGCAAGCGCAAGATTGTGAAATCCAAAAACTCCAGGTGATTTCCGGGATTTTTTGAGGAATTTTCGTTGATAATTAATTAGCAAAGCTTAACTAAGAAAAAATAAAACAAATGGGTAATCTTCAAGTACCAATTATGTTTAAAATATATAAAACAAAACACAGTATTCTTCCGCTTTCTTGGTATTAAAGACCAAATATTCGAGTCTATTATTTTAATATAGTACTATAGATACACATACCTGGGAAAGAAATACAATTGAAATCGATGAAAAGGAATATATCCAAGATATCTTCTTTGAACAATTATCCCTTTTCACTCATAAAATTTCACAGGAACGAAAACAATTTTCTTACGGAGATTTGTAATGGGAAATGTTTACATCTTTTCTCCATTCGGAATACACTCGGAATACATCGCGCAATTTTTTAACATTATCATCCGGGCTTATTAATGGCAGATGCAATGCAAAATCTCCGTAGACTTTCAATTTTTGGATGTGTATTGAAATCTGAAGCGGTAGAGGGGGCGTTTCAAAACAGATAATCTGGACATTTTTCATATTAGTTGATGAACGTAGTTTGAGCACAAAGGTATTTACTATTATTGAAATATCAAGTAAAAAGTGGTGGAAGCAAAAACTCGGGACAGAGTATAATAGATAAAGTATCAAACTTTGCAACATTTTTAGTGAACAATTTTTAGATTTTTTCTTATACCAGAAACTTGTAAATTATTGCATTTTTTTCTCTAGATATCTTTTCTTCAAAATAATACAAAATTATTAAGCATTTATATATTAACGGGATGGCCAATATTGGAGTTAATTTCACGGTTTCATTTTACTCTTTAATGTATTGAAAACTTTAAAAGCTTTGCCCCATTAACCCTTCCAATCTAGCTGCCGGTCTGTAGTTCCCGGTCTGAAAAAATTCAGATGGGCGACCTGGTCGTCTATCCGATTTTTTCAGACCGGGAGCTACAGACCTGCAGCTACCCCTAATCTTACAAGTTTAGGATCTTTAAGAGACCGCCCCTAAAATCCTGCAAGTCTACATATCCTCTCCTATATACCAACGTGGACCCCAGACCGTGACTTGAGACAATGATGCATTTTATGCCAGCAAATTTCCCCATAACCCCACCTTTGAAAATTAATTTTCTGGATCCGCGCCTAGGGGTGTCGACCCCCCCCCCCCCCCCCCTTCTCCAGCCTCAGATACACTTTACGCTAACCACATTCCGAAACTTCTTGTTAAAACAAATTCTTAACGATTGTCATTATTTTCAACGAGTTCCATCACGAAAAATGTGTTTATAAATACAGTAAGGTAAGAGGCGACCCATTGACCTACAAATAAAGAAATCACGTGACGATTGTACAGGTAACCAGACCCGGAAGAGAAAATATCCGAATCGCCATTTTGGAGTGTGAAGGTTTGTAGTTTGTAAAATTGTTTATGAATAAGTAAAATGAATATTAGGAAATGATAATATAGAACATCACCATAACATTGTGCACATTATTTCACTGTTTTGCCATGGGTTAGCGAACAAACTAGACCATCGCCATTAGTGTATGTCGGTAGGGGAGGGCGGGGGCGGACAGAGCAATCCTATTAACGAAAGTCGGCTAGAGAGTGTCGGGAGTCCCCGAACCCTAACCCTCATAGAAAAACGTAACTTAATTCAGAAAAGCAAAATTACACAAAAAATAGGGCATGGACTCCCCCACCCAACTTGAAAAAGAAAAATCACCCCCCCCCCAATTTTGAAATTTTTAGTACCCGCTTATGAGATTGAGATGAGACCCAGCCTGAAAAATATTCCATAAAGCAATGTTACAAAAAATGTACTCTAAGACTTTCAGAAAATATCTTTGTATGATACTCTCTTGGTCCCGTATACTCATATACTATACCCATCTGTTTGTTGGGGTGAGGGGGGGGGGGGGGCTTTCCCCATACCCATCCCTGTGACTATATACACTTTTGACTTAACTTACAAAAATGACATAAAGTTAGTAAAAACAATTTTGCTAATAATACATGTAACTCTTCTTTTTTTCTTTCAGAAATCATCTAAAAATCCCATCAAATTATCGAAGTGCCTGACCATGGACCGCCGTACTTGGGCCCAGGATGTGTTACGGTGTCATCTCTGTGAGACCCCGGGCCCCCCTATGTACTGTGACATTTGTCATATACATCTGTGTGTAGCCTGCGTTGGAAAACATCTCTTAGATGAATCCAAAGAACACAAAGTAGTGCCATTTAAGAAGAGGGGACTAAATCCTAAATGTTCCAAACATTCCACACAGTTATGTGACCTTCATTGTGAACACTGTAACATTCCTATTTGTGTGGAGTGTGTTTCCTCTAATGAACATCTAGGACACAAGCAAGTTGGCATTTTAAAAATTCTGGATACCAAGAGAGAAGCCTTAAAAAAAGATCTACAAGATTTAGAAAATTCCATTTATCCTAAATACCAAGAGATCGCATCTAACATCCCAGTTCAGAAAACTGATCTAAATAAAAATTCCAAGAAAGTAACAACAGCTCTAAACAAACATGGAGAAGACTTGCACAGAGAAATAGACATTGCCATCAAGAAACTGAAATCAGACATGGATGAAATGGAATCAAAACACCTGGTTGTCCTGAATAAGCAGGAAAATGAAATACAACGCAGTATTTCTGAAATCACACAGAGCATTGCTGATCTAAAGAAATTACTAAACTCCAATGATGTCAGCCTTGTCTCTGCCTACAAATCCAGGATTGCTGAGTTCAGAAGATTACCTCCTAAACTCACAGTTTCCTTACCAAGATTCACCCCTCAGAAAATTAACAAAGAACAGATTTATCAGCAGATTGGTTCTCTGTCAGCGTTATCTATTAAAACAGAAGAACATGGCTACACAATGGATTCTCCTGGTGCTGAGTCCTCTCCCCCTGACAGACCACTCATTGATGTACCACGGATCATCACAGATATAAACACAGAGTATGGAGAATCTAATAGATTACGCAGTGTATCCTGTCTGAGTGATGATGAAGTGTGGACGTCTGGTCAGGACAACATGATGAGACTCTACAACCTCCACAGTAAACTAGTGAAGTCAATCCAAACCAAGTCAGGGGATATACCAGAGGACATAGCAGTGACACAGAGTGGTGAGCTAGTTTATACTGATGACAATGATAGAACTGTGAACATAGTGAAGAATACACAGATACAGACAGTGATCAGACTACAGGGGTGGATACCTGGCTATGTCTGTAGTACCTCCTCTGGTGACCTCCTGGTTGTCATGGTCACTGATGATAAAAAACAAGCGAAAGTTGTGCGTTACTCTGGCTCTACAGAGAAACAAACAATTCAATACAATGACAAAGGACAACCTCTCTATTCATCTGAAGGTTACCCTAAATACATCAGTGAGAACAGGAACCTAGATATCTGTGTAGCTGACAATGGAGCCGATGCAGTAGTGGTGGTCAATCAGGCCGGGAAACTCCGGTTTACCTACACCGGTTCTCCCTCTTCTACCAAGGAACAATTTGTTCCAGGTGGTATCACTACAGACAGCCAGGGTCGGATCCTGACAGCAGACTTTAACAACCATCGTATCCACATCCTGGATCAGGATGGACAGTTCCTCCGCTACATTGACAACTGTCATTTACAGAGTCCCAGTGGTTTATGTGTGGACACCAGAGACAACCTCTTTGTGTGTGAATTGACAACAGGTAAAGTGAAGAAAATCCAATATTACATGTAAACAAACTGTGTTCCAGTGATCATAATATTACATGTCTACAGAGTGAACATCAAATATCTATGTAAATAAAGTGATTTAGTTTAAATGTTATAATACATCAACAAACTATCTAGAACTATATAAAATCCATGTATTACCAAACCATGATCGTGTTATTTGTTATGTTTTATCAAACTGCTGTGATTGTCACAATTCAGAGACTGTGTATTGTTCGTGTACATATGATTACTTACTATCTGTATATTTTACATGTAAATAAACTGGTTTTATATGTAAATAAATGTAAATAATCAGTATTTTGTTAATGTGGTTTCTTATATCATAACATTAAAGGATGTTGACATTTGCAAACATTTTTAATTCTTAGGTATAGATATATTAATAGTTCTCTAGCTATTATAGTGAAATGTAATATGTGTGCATGTATATTATTAATTATAAAATTAATGTAACTATTCAAAAGATAGGAGAACTTGACTTAATTCTGAAAAGAAATGTTTATATTATCAAGTGCCTTGGGATCAATATTTCAGAATATTTAAATATTATCATGATGATGAATTTCAGACTTATTGCCGGTAATAACAGACTTCCTGACACTGATTTAAAAATTGACACAGATGCTGGAATTTGACATTGAGTACTTTAGATACAAATCTCCTAAGAGTTAAAAGATCTTGGATACTATATTTGATTCGAAGTTAATTTTACATAGGTCCTCTCTTTATTTTGCAAAAACAGACATAATCAATGGATGAATGAATCATTCATTTTTTTAAAACCTCACCACTAAGTGTTTTAATTTGGAGAAAAAAAATTAATTGGGAAATAATTAACATTGCACCGCCGTCAATCCTGCCCTTACTCCAACCGAATTTCGATTTTGATTTGTCAAAACACTACCACCTCATGTTATACATATGTTACAGGCACGTATCATCAGAACAGATTCTGAATTAACATTTCTCTCTCTCTCTCTCTCTCTCTCTCTCTCTCTCTCTCTCTCTCTCTCTCTCTCTGTCTCTTTCTCTCTCTCTCCATTTCAAATGTTAAATTTAGCAATTCTATTATAAAGAGTAAAATAAATTATGCAAGGGTCTGACTATGCATATTTATTGTTTTTATATTTCATACATAGACACATCTAGGTTAAAATCGCTATTAAAAAACACTAAAAATTGGTTTCTGAGGGTAACTGTTGTCATGTTAACTGAAGTTAACGATGGGAAAATAGCAAAACTTACCTACATGTACTTTGAAGCCATGTTAGAAGGTATGCCCAATAATATCAAATATCAAACACAAAAACAACATTTATTCCTATTTTTAATTTTTTTTTTCATAGAAGAAAACTATTGGAGAATACCAATACTTATTGAATTTTTTTTACGTTTTTCATTAAGCAGAATAGAGAAACTAATGAATTTTACTTACCTATTAGTGACCATGCAATATGTACGTTTTATTAATGAAAATTGACACCCATTGCTATAAGAACATGGCAAAGAAATGCAAAAAAATTGGAAATTTTAAGGTGATTTTGATATGCTGTAATTTCCTGATTTTACAGATTTTTGGCAATTGTTTTTATTGGAAGTTGTATAGATAAGCCTTAATTTTCTTTATAAACCACAGATAGCTTTGTTCTGCAACATAGTTCTAAGTGTTGTTGCTATAAAATGTAAAGTTGCATGGAAAAATCCAATAGCAAATTGCAGATTTTATCATATATTTATATTTTCCTGTGAATAATACCTATTCAAAAATGCCTCAAAATATGAGAATTAACCTTATTTTTCCGCTGGTTGCCATAGCAACGGTTTTCAATATTGATTTATAAATTCTTAATTTCTCAATCAGGATAGTGTGCACAGAAATTCAAGATTTGCATTTTAAATTCAGATGAAATGAAGAAATCATATTGTGAAATTTCTCTTTACATGTAGTTACCATGGATGACTTTTAAAACATGCGTTTATAAAATATGTGAACACTGTTTGTTTCTATTGAAAAATGACAAACTTCTTCATAATACATTCTACCCTGGAAACCCCAAATTGTTGTCATTACTCAGAAAA
Organism: Magallana gigas; assembly: GCF_963853765.1. NCBI lineage: Eukaryota > Metazoa > Mollusca > Bivalvia > Ostreida > Ostreidae > Magallana > Magallana gigas. Next base: position 26,838,159 of record NC_088861.1, read on the forward strand.
TGTTCTTGAATAAGCCTAAAAATGCCATTTTAAAATCTTTTCTCTCTGTTACCATGGCAACGGTTCCACATAGCATCAAAGAAATTGTGTTATGCTTCTTTTCAAAGTCTATCAAACTGAAAAGTATGAAAAAAATCTGTGACTATGTGTGGCTACCGAATTCTTATTTTTGCAAAGAATTGCGCGGATTCAGAAACTTTTCCAGGGGGCAGTGGGGGGGGGGGGAGAGGGGGTCCAAGGGATCCCGCTAATTTTATTTGTCGGGGTGGGGGGGGGATAAGCGGATCCCCCTCTCCCAACCCGATTCCCTCTAGATCCGCGTATGAATATACTGAATACTGTACCACCTTCCCACATACATGTATATATAGTGACGACTTGAAGCTTCAAGAAAACACAATCATGAATTTTTCATTTTTTTTTCAAGCTTATCTACCCTTGTACTTGGAGAAGTGGTTGTCACGTCATTTAGGCATTTACAAGTTGTCTGATAAGTATGTATGAATTGTGGGTAAAATGGAGATCGAGTTCAATACACCAAAAAATAGCATTCAAAACAAAATCGAAACAGGTATTTTCTTGAAGTAAATCTACGTTAGTTCAAACAACATATCTAAAGAGGGAGCGCATCATCCCATGTAAAGAATATTGTGGATTTTTTTTTTTAATAAATTAGATCTATTTCTGAGAGTATAGCTATTAAAAGTAGAACACTCATAACCAGTGTTCATGTGCACATTGCATTCTTATGATTTTTTTCTCGCTAGTATTCATATAAGTTTTTGCTTTGTTCGCGACCATTTTCAGATTGCAGAAAATTCATAATCCATTCGATCTTTGGTACACAAGAAATTCTCTCTCTCTCTCTCTCTCTCTCTCTCTCTCTCTCTCTCTCTCTCTCTCTCTCTCTCTCTCTCTGTGCAGTATGGCAATTTATTTACAATTATAGCTTAACAATTAAGAGAGCTCGATGGTCGTGGCCATTTTTAGACGGTATTGCTCTCCTTTAGAAGAAGAGCTCTATATCAAATAATAGGAAAATACCAAATATAAAGGGTGATATATATGATTTTCTTTTTAACTAAGTAATAGCTTATAGCTTAACAATTCATACCTTAAAATTATAGGTAGATCTGATGGTGAACCTGTTGACAATCCAGCCTTTTTAAACGATTACATGTTTACTTTAACTAATTTCTTTATATATAAAAAGATCAAGTTAACAATAAGCGGTTCTAAACCTTTGATATCATCAGTAGCTGCGTATATTTATCTACATCCAGCAATCCACTGGGGCTGCATGGTGAATCAGTCCTTGGTTTGCTAGTGATGACTGTAGCGTACGTAGCCACGCATTAATTTGACCCTATAAGTGTATACGACAAACCAACGATAAAATGTGATAATTAAAAATGTATGAAAATAAATAAGTAAAATGAAATGAAAATGAAAAGAAATGCTAAAAATAATGACGATATAAGTATAACGGGGGTCCTTTGGCATGAATATATATATACCGGTACTCTGCAATATAAATTTGCAATGCATACATTATTACTGGTCAATATAAATTAGCTCATAGCTTTTTAGGTTAATAATTTATTAAAATAAAGTTACATATTCATAAATGGACAATCATGCAATTGTACATTTGAATTATATAATTTATTTAAAATACACCGACTATTAGATGTACTCATTTCCCTCGTTGGCAAATGACTTTCACGCCATTTACTAAGTATACATGTATATGGAGAGAAAATTAATTGTCATATTTGAATTATATTTAAAATACACCGACTATTACATAAGTTTGAAAGCCCCCCCCCCCTCCCACCCTCCCCTCTGACTTGCTTTGAATTTGATAAGTTGTAGTTGTTTTTTAAACCCAAAAAGTAGTGTAAATTTCAATTAAAGAAAAGATTTTCTCAGAATATATGGTCGTGAAAAAAGAGAGAAAAAAATCGCAATTCTTGACATAAACATCTTCCTTATATAAAAAAAAAATTTGTTTCTTGTTATCATATTTTGACGTTTGATATCAGTTGAAAATTTCTCTATTATAAAAAGAGGTCATACCGATATTGTGATATTTTTATTATAAAGATATTAAATTGATTGATATCTGAAGTTCTATTCCTTCAATTTCTTCAAAATTAAAATAAAACGACATTCGATCTGTATTAAAGGTTCAAGAATATCAGATAAATCAAAAAAAAATTCATATTCTTCATATTAAAAAATAAATTAGCATTTCTTCTTAAAATTACCAAACAATAATGATAGCCAGACTACATATTAAAGGATTGATAAACTGCATGTAATACATTGGGTAGAAAATTAAAGAAGGAAAACTCTGACCATGTTCACCGAGCAGGAGTTATCGAAACTTGATATGGCGGAACGGGAATTAAAAACTCCCTTGTTGACAACGCCAACCGAAGATTTTAACCCACTGGCGGAAGATCCAGACGATTTCATCAGGTAGATTAGCTTATTGTGACTTAGATATTTTGCATAATCAAAATAATCGTGCTAAAACAATGCATCCGACCTGCATTAATGCTGCAAGCAAGCAGTGTCGTGAACGTCGTACATGTTATCTTGGACGGAATGACTAGGTGATACAAACATTGTATCATTGAGTCTTAGAATACACAAAATAAACACTTAGCTATCTGTTGGAAATTATTAACATTTGCAAGAGCTGTAATACAGCGTTTCAAAAAATGATTCTGTGTAAATGGGTTCAAGGTTAGTGTTAATAAAAAAAGGGCTTGGAAAGGGGGGGGGGGGTGGTGGTAAGATATTAGTGCGTTGTCAATCTGGTTAGAACAGTGTTTGATGAAATTGAAATAAGACTGTAATGTGCATGGTGTTTTTGTTGGTTCATCAATCCGTGGAGTTACATATGCCAAATTACATGTAAGGTGCTATAATGATAAACATGATAAAAAATTTCTAGTCTGAGAGAGAGAGAGAGAGAGAGAGAGAGAGAGAGAGAGAGAGATATGTTGCATTATTTAAACAGTGTTAAAAATGAATTATTTTGTGTTTTTCTATGGTTATGACATATTAATGCCATGTTTATGAAGTGTGAAGTGAAATTTAATTTTGTCAGTTTTATTTTTTTTTTCTCAGTGGACATTCTCCTCAAAGACAAGGTCATCATGATGCAGATTGTAGTGGAAGTGAAGAAGAGAGTGATTACCAATGTAATTCTATGGAAGAAATGTCAACAGGAAACTTGTATGGTGTCACCCCACCACCTTTTATGCGTGGAGTAAAAAGAGACAAAAAAAAAACACCAGACAAACATTCAAAAATCATCCCATAAACAATTCACAGAACTGAAGAAGGCCTCCAAGAAGTCACATCGAAATGCAGTTATAAAAGATAGGTATGCAAATGACCCTTTATTTTGCAAACTTGGACATATAGACCCTGACGACAATTTAGACAAAAATTTTGCAGACTTTTTTTAAAGAAATAATTCTTCCAACTTAAATCCTGCATAAAGAAATATGCCAAATTTTGCAGTAGTGAATTATATTGAGTTGTGCATGGCATTTTTAACCCATTAAATATAATCATTGGAAGTTTTGTGGAATTTGCCGTTTTGTGGTATTGAGAAGTATTTTTTGTTGTTGAAGGATCTGGAAATAGCTGCGGACATTAATATTGCAATGACCACAGTTTTTAGCTGAACTTAAAACAAATAATTTTGTGATGGTAAGTATGTGATTGTGTCTCTAGCTTGAAGCAGTGAAGTCTAGGCCATCTTCTCCACACTTTGTAACAGAAAGTGACATCACCTTTAAGGTCAACTTCTTGACCAATGACCCAGGATATCTGATGTTCGTCCCGTTCATCGACCCTCATCTTGCAGCTGTTAAATGTGACTTGTGGACGTTAAGACTTAAGCGCCTCAATACAAAACCTTGGTACTCTCAAAGAGGACGGCTACCTACTGATGGTGTGTTGTTTGGGGTGGGGGTGGGGGGGGGGGGCAGGGAAGCATGAAGGAATCCCCCTGCTGGTTCGGTCAAGTCGTCAAAGTGCACCCCACCTCTGAAACAGCCATCGCATTGTCTCACATACAGGTACCATTGATACCCTCTACTCTTATGTAAAATATTCAGGTAACACCATAACACTATCCTTATGTAAAGTTAGATTATCCTATAAAATTAATGTGAAAATTTACAAGCTGGAATAATTTAAACTTATTATGAGAAGAAATAGTATGGATGTAAATACTGCAAATATTTTAACATGTAAATTGATTGACCTATTATAATAGACACATTTTTGCACCATGAAAATAAAATGTGTTTTTTATGTTTTGATTAAGAGAGCTGGATGAACATGGCCATTTTTAGACTATATTTATCTCCTTTAAAAGAAGAGCTCTGTTTAAAGATATGCAGAAATATTCATATTTTAAAGTAAAATACTTTTTTACTATTGAGTAAATACTGTATAGGAGGTTAAAATTGCGGTCGGAAAAGATCGCAATTTTTTCATTTTGCATTAAATCGCGGTAGCTTGAATTTGTGGAAAACAAAAACTTGTAAAACATAAAATTCAAACACGATCATGATTATCTGTATATGGTACATGTATATTAACTCGCAATGATCTTGGATTCATTTTCAAAATATGTATTTTTGTTGAAAAACAATTAGAGTGATATCTAATGAAATGCTTTTCTATAAAAACAGCGGTTTGTGTAGTACCCGTTCATGAATTGTCCGGTTAATATAACAGTTTCTTTAAGTGCACCCCACTTCTATAATGGAAAGATTGCTTCTGTCAATTGAGTTTCACACTTTTTTTATGTGGTAGACACTCGTGAGAACCTTGTATAAACACAATGAGCCCCCAAATCACTTTGAAGTTTACTGAGAGCACTGGGCAGACAGAATTATTCACGCATTACCGCATGTGGCTTGGGTACCTGTTAAGTGTCAATCCAATCATGTTTGATTAATGCAGTTCTTTTTAAAAGATTATGTAACATGAAGAATGTGCTTTTAAAGAAGTTATTAAAAACAAATTTTCCCTTGTATGCCAAAACCGAAAGTAGAGGGAAAAACCTTCAAAATGAAAGCATGTCTCTATTGGTAGATCATAAAATATTTCCAGTTTGTAACAATAGCAATGATCTGTTAATATGATAGACTGCTTAATACCATTATCTTTCTTGACAAAATACTGTGGTTTCATAAATTTTTGTTGAATATCAATTTTCATGGATTTCGTTGTTAAGTTTATCCATGAATTAAATGTTAAATAAAGTGAAATTTCTACTCACAATTTGAATTGATAGGGTCATTGCCATGTATTTACGTATCCTTGAAATTGTGATTTTCACTTTATCCACGAAAATTAATACCCTTGAATATTAATGAAACCACAGTAGCTATAAATTAAGTGGGGTCAACTATACTACTATGCCATTAAAACGGAAACATATTTTGTGTTTTGTGTTTTGATGATAAAATAAATGATTTTAGTAAATCCTATTTCTTTATCATTATTATACTTTACAAGATGTTAAATTTGCAGAGTTTTAATTTCAGCGAATATAGCGAAAATTAACTCCGCGAGTTAATTTCCTGGTATACAGTAATAGTTTTTAGCTTTGAAAATATTACCTAAAAATTTAAGGTGAATTTGATGACTAAGTTGTTGACCACCTAGACTCTTTAAATACTGATATGAAGGTTGATAGTAATCAAATGATTGAGAGTGTTTGTTGTTTTAATGGTTTGTTTAATTGTTTGTTTATTTACATGTTCATTTGTAGTTAGAAGGTCTACTCCTTGTTGGTATACATTCCTCTCAGCTCAGAGAAAGGAGTTTGAATCCTTGATGGGGAAAACGATGCAACTTATGTACAAGCAGACATTTTCTCATCAAGCCATAGCCGAATCCTTGACAGAGCTGAAGGTAATGTCTGGTGTTCTTGTGATAATGGAAATTAAGGACTACGGACCCAATTCAAGATTTCACACCTTTGCGCAGACATTTTGTCATCAAGCCATAGCCGAATCCTTGACAGAGCTGAAGGTAATGTCTGGTGTTCTCTGAAACTGTAAATTAAGGACTACGGACCCAATTCAAGATTTCACACCTTTGCGCAGACATTTTGTCATCAAGCCATAGCCGAATCCTTGACAGAACTGAAGGTAATGTCTGGTGTTCTCTGATACTGTAAATTAAGGACTACGGACCCAATTCAAGATTTCACACCTTTGCGCAGAAATCTGCGCATATGCTATGAATATGACTGTCGTAATAACATCAGATTAAGAGAAAATAATGAAATTTTCACTCTATTAAATGTAATTTGTGGTGCAGAAATATTTTTAGTGGTTTAGTTGATTTCCTGTTTACACAAGATTACGGTAAGTAAAACTTGGCACTCCTGACTCATAATCCGTAGCCTCAGTATTGCTCTTTCAGATGAAATGAAGGAGTTGGCTGATGAAATTATCTTGTTTGAGGGCATGCAGCATCCAAACTTGGTGCAGTATCACGGAGTTGAAGTCCACAGGGTGAGGATTTGTTACTGATATGTTGGATTCATCAGATATTTAAAGGATTTAGAATTCTGTGGGTTTTGTGAGTATCCCCCCCCCCTTTTTGCAGGTACAAGTTTCTGTTCACATAATCATTGACTCTTTGTTAATACAATTACTGTAAGCCGACCTCTATATATGTTGCAATTTTTCTGTGATAAACAAGTTCAATGTGCCTAATTTTCATGACCAGATCTTTTTAATCCAAAAAATGTTATTAAGAGGTTAAAAAAACGCTTTTTGGCGAACACATTGTCTCAAACCACAGTCTTGCATCTGTATATCTGGATAGCTCTTTCATACCCATGACTGCTAGAACACCTTATTCATCAAAATCTTGAATAATATCACCAAATGTGTAATGTCCACTTCAACCAATGAAAATTAGTGTTTAACCTTGCATGGTCACTGCCTTTGTAGCAATGATATAATACTGTATGTTACGTAAACTGTGATTGGATAATCAAAGGTTGCTTCAAAATTGTCAATACCTATAAATAAAAAGATTATATTAATATAATAATTTATTCATTACTTATAACATACCGGTATGTAACTTGCTTGCTGTAGCTTTAAATTACAGCAGAACAGATTGACAATTTGTATAGTTTTGTATCGGATATGTCGGCTTACTCACTTTTTTCTTCCAATATATTATAGGTCTGGATGAAATGCTGGTGTTTATGGAATACTGTGATTGTGGAACTCTGGAGGAGGCGGCTAAGGCGAGTCTACCCGAACAGAGCATTCGAGTGTACACGTTAGAGATTCTACTGGCCGTCAATTACCGTCATGGTAGGACCTACATGTACCAGTACATGCACATACATACACAAGTGATGTCACAGTCATACTAGTTATGCCTGGTCCTTTTTTTTTAATTGTTAAGATACATGTATGCATCGGTTGGGAGGTGGGGGACGGGGACCTGTTGAAATACTAATATTTAGTCTTTACTTTAATTTAAAGGGGCATCGCCATGATTTGGATCAGAAATAAATTTTTTGATTTTAATGTTAACAATGCTTTAGCAAGGCATTTTCAATAGGCAACCAAAATTTGAGTTTCATTTGTTAAGTTATAAGCGAGTTACAAAGCTTACAATTCTTTGCAATTTAAACAAAGCTTTTGTTTACATTTTAAATGTTGAAGTGAAAATTCTAGTTTTAGACCTAAAATGAATGTGTGAGTCATTAGGAACTGTTTATTTATGTTTAAAATAAATAAAACTATAGACAAATCAGCTTGAAAAGATTTTTTACTGGTATATTGAACCTATGTAAACAAAAACAGGGCACGAGCCTTGTTTACATGACAAAGAATTGTGAGCCCTGTATCTTGCTTAAAACTCATTAACGGGCACTCAAATTTCAGTTGATCATTAGAAATGTATTCTTGAAGCAATATAAATAATAATAACAGAAAAATAGAATTTGACCAAAATCGTGACCATGCCCCTCTGAAGTTATTTCCTATAAAATTTCTCTCTCTCTCTCTCTCTCTCAGTGTGTATATAGTGTAATTTGTTGTATTGATTGCAATAAAATTAACATGGACCTTTCAGAATTATTACATTTTTTGAATTGCCAAACAACGGATCAATGATGTTTATGTCCATTTTACTGACATTATCATTACTTTGTTATGCAGATCCCACTACCATACTGTAAACTCACGGAGAGGGGCAGCTGTCAACCCATATCATAGTTTTTCCTCTAACAAGACTTGTAATGGGGGTGCATCTTTATCCCCAATGAACCCAATGTAAAATAACAACATGTTGTAAGGTAAGTTTATCATATTTATTTTTATGACAATAACACTGAAATGTAAATATGAGGGATATGCAAATTTATTATGCTGGTCAGTGTGTACCTAGACACAAAACATTTAATGTATAAATACATGTATATGTTAATAAATATTGGTTAGAAAGTGTCAGTGTAAGCATTTAATATATAAAAACATATGAATAATTATTGATTAGAACCTGCTTGTAACTTTTTAAACCTAATTGTATTGCATATTTTTATTACAAAAATAGTTGTAAGTTCTAAATAAGTCTTTTGTTCTCATTGTAGGCTATGAAATGTATCTACTAACACTGTTTAAGGTTTGGTTGCTGGCATTGAACTGTGACTGCCCAAGACTGATGAGGTCTGCTGAAAACTCTAATCTCTGTAACACTGTTACATCCTTTTTGGCCGCCTCATCTTCATTAAGTGTCTTGGGCGTCACTGTTCATGGTAACATACCAGACACTAACACCCAGAAGAGCAGCTGTATGTAGAGATGTATGACCCTACATGTATATATGTATGGTGTAAGTCTTCTTACTAAGTTACAGCTTCGAAGAGTAACCACAGAGAAACAGACCCTCGAAGTGTAAGTGTGTGGGGGGGGATGAGAGGAGGAGAGTGTTATTGGACCTATGGTGAGCTTTGAGAGAGAAGCATATTATTTTTTATGTAGATTTTCACCAATAGAGTTGTTCATCAAAGAGTCTGACTGATATCATGGATATGAGGAGTGGATCTGAGATTTCAGTGATGAAGACATCAGTTATCGTAGGTAACTGTTAGAACCAGGCTCACTTTGATTCAAGTCATGTCAATACAGCTGAAGAGTAATATGGTGAGAGAGGATTTAATATTTTGTCATCAACTGAGTATTTTCTGGGGGAGAAAACAAGTGCGTTACATGTACAATTGTGAAAAAGCATAATCTAACTAGTTACCGGTAAATCAATTTTTATGCATAAATATGAACATTCATTATTAAAATCGCTTTCAAATGCATTGTGTAGTTTATTTTAAAAAATCTCATTATTTATTAAATATATCACATGTAACTTTTTTGATTTGTGCTTTGTTTTGTACAGTACTTTTTGTCGACTTTACTAGAATTATTTCATGTTACATTCAGATTACGGACTTGCTTGGACTGACGCAAGCAGACAGTTGTAGTTTCCATTATGGTAACCTTCACTTATACCAAAAAACCGGCTGTTCGTTCTTTGTTTATAACTATGCAATCATACTGTTAAATTGTAGATTTTAAATTATTCAAACTGTGACCTCTTAACCATAACTGGGCTCCAAGGAGTGCTTCAAATTTTAATACTGGAATATAGTTTAGATTTTAAATTTTTCAAAACATGACCACCAAACTCAAGTAAAAAAATAAGAATAAGAATTTCAATGTGTATTAGAAATATTCTTTGAAAGAACTGCAATGCTACAATTTGTCATATTATTATGTATGAAAGTGCCATAAAGCGTCATTAAAGCGTTTGCATTTTAAATTGTGCTCAATAAATATTTGTAAAAAAAATCTTTTTAAGCAAGATATTCTCTACTACATTGTCAATTTGTTTTATATATGACTCCATAAAGGTGATCATTGTCGGATACCCACGGGGGATTGCGTCTTTTACTAAAAGACGCGATCACCCGTGGGTATCCAACGATGAAACGTGATTTGATCAGTTATTGCTATTGTTTTCTTGTGAGCGATGTGGCCCATGGGCCTCTTATTTTATCATTACAGCTGTAAATGTCATAATAAGTGGATGTTATTTTGTCTTCTTTGGTGTTTTATGTGGGTATGAAGATAAATAGCAAAATACAGTATATAATTAACCCGCTTTAGTATGCTGTGTTATTTTTTGTCTGCAATTATTGATACCTTCAAAGTCCGTCTGAAACTAATTTCCACAGAGAAAAAAAACACGTGCTTAAAGATATTTCATATTAAAAAAGCGTTTTCGGATGAACGAATGCGCTGAAATTGAGAATTAATATGACTGTAGACCCGAGATAAAAGAGGGTATATTTCGTGTTCCTAAATTCCTGTCATCTTCAAGCAGTAAAATTGTTTCCTTTGGTGGTTCTTCCTTTTCGCTAGCCAAGAATGACGATCCACTGTGTCTCTATATTCTCTATAGAAGGTGATGGTTCTCACACAGTCAAATTGGGTTAGAAGGTGCACGTTATTCGGTTTAGACAAAATAATCTCAATAAACACTGTGGCATTAGAAATGTAGTATAAAATACCCTGTTGTTGTTATCTTACAATTCATTTCATTCTCGTCTGTATAAAACCTTAATAATGATTAATTTTTATTATACAATCATAAGAATTGAGTAAGGAAGTGTTTGTGTGTGTGCGTGGGAAAGGGGGGGGGGGTTATAGGGCCTGTGAATTGCGTTTGATTAATATAGTTTCATTAAATTCTTAAGTACTACTCAGTATCCTTTTGACATATTTAAATTTTAGCAATTACAATGAATTACCAATTAATACATGCATTATGACGATATGTCAGAAGGACCCATAAATAAGATAAATATTGTCTGCCATTATATAATCACATTAACATGTATTTGAGATTTAACAAATTAACGATCAGCGCCGATGGGGAGAATAGAGATGCTTTACCATTGGGTGCATTGGCGGATCCAGAGCGGGGGGGGGGGGGGGGGGAGTTCCGGAAGTCGGAACCCCCCCCCCTTTCTCTGGGACATATGAATTTTTCGAAAACGTTAATGCCTATTTAAAGGCAATTTTTCCCATTTATAATAGAAATACTGTAATTATTTCAAATAAATGCTTTAAAAATTGCTTTTTTAAAGAATTTCGTATACTGCGTCCAATAATTTTGTTCTTATATGAAAAAAAAACCCTATCGATATTTTATCGAAATAACGTACATGTACATTGTACTCCTTAAAATCAGCATCTGGTGTTTACTACACTGAGTAAACATGTGGAAAATGAAAGAAAAAATACATGAAATTAAGCAGTATCTTAAAAAACGCAGATTTATAATAACATCTACAATGTATTTTTTACTCTATTTTTAAAAAAAAAATTGATTATAGTTTATACAGTTTTGAACTGTCATGCCATCGAGTAAAACGACGTTCAAGTACGAGTACACGCATTCGTTTTACTCAAGTTTAAAAGTATTGTTTAGTTAACTAACTAAAGTAATTATAATAGATGAGTTTTACTTCCTTTCATACGAAAAATATACAAAGGAAATTACATGACCCGCTTATGCGGGTTATATATATAAGCTATTTTTCTGGAATGCTAGCTACCTTCATACACACATGAAACACGAAAGAAAGCTTTTTTTTGTTTTGTTTCCAAGAATCGGAAATGATGTTACAAAAATACCGTGTAAAGGTTTTATATGTAAACCACTATGAAAATGCCCAACTTTTCAAAAGTTTTCTAAATATGATCGCATCTGTACTAGTGCCGGATGATGTAGCGCACCCATTAAAGAGGTCACATCAAGTTCCCTGGGACGACAATTGCTTTTACCATTGTATTACACACGTACCATCTATTCAGCAGATAAATTATCCCCATTCTTTTGTCATATCCTATCATTTAGACCTTTATTTAAGAAGGCAATCGATAGAAATCAAAATCGATGTATAGTTCAGAATAGACATATAAAATTACCAAAATATCCATTTTTAAAATAGTTTGTCGTAATTAGTCTGAGTTATTTTTTGTTTCTTAGTGTTTCTTTTCTGTCAAGCATAGACGCACTTTCTCATTGCTGGAGACTTGGGTTTCTTGAGGCTAAATATTATGCAAATCTTCCTTACCTAAACCAAAACGCTCAATAATGCTGTTGAAATAGATGTAAAATAGATAGTGATAAGATAAATGTTTATTAAATACAGTTGTATACGCACGGAAATGTTCAAAAACTCCTTGTTTATTGACAAATGATGAATTTTGCACATATTGGTTTTTATCAAATGGACCCCCCCCCCTTTTCCAAATTGCTGGATCCGCCTCTGTGGTGGGTGAGGTATCCCAGCCTATCGTTAATCTGTTGTTAAATTTCACTGGCACCTGTCAGGGTACAGTCAAATTATACAATATATGTACTCATACATAAGTGTGACTTATTTTTATAGAAACGAGTTAGTATGCACCGACAACTTGATATAATACCTTTGAAATGTGTTCTTTTACCAAGTCACTCTTAATGTCCAAACCGATAGTTCTAGTATACTTCTTGCATACGTAGAATGACGAAGGCATTTGTATGATATATGCAGGATTTACGGTCATTGGGATATTTCGAAACATTCTTCGTTTCGTGTTTTCGGAATTTTGAACTTCAGAAGTATCGCTATTCCGAGTACAAAGACCTTCTCTACAAATCATACCGGTAACCATCTAGACGAGGACGTCTACTTTTTCCGAAGCGCGAGAGAATTATCATGGAGTGAATTTTTGACAAACTTTTGTTGAAGAATTTTTTCTAAAATTCGACTTACTTTTATATATTTTCAAAAGAATTCATTAATGTACCTTTCCCCTTTGTACAACAAGACAATAATTCACTTTAGTTATAATTGCTTAATTATTCTTACACCTCACCTTTAAATTTAATGGCTCTCTCAAATTGAAGTTTTACTCTATGATATATGTCACTCATACTCAATTTCTTATTTCTAATGTTTTCAATTCATATTTGTTTTGTGATATACATGATTGTCGAGAAAGAGGAATTAGGTTTCGGGATTTTCAAGTGTAGTTTTTTTTATTCCCAGAAATCACATATATCGACCTAACTATAAGTAAAGTGCTTTTTACCATCTTTAGAACAGTTTAGTCTAACATTGTTGCCGGATGTATAACGCCTTATTTTCCTCAGTGATATTATATCAAATCTAAAATTGTAATAAGGGGAAAAATGGACTGATGTAATTATTTTTTTTTTTACTTTTTATAGAATGTTGGGAAATAATATGAACTATTTAAATTGTAATTTTCGTCGAGCTTGGTTTCTTTTTTTTAGTTCCACTACCCGGGAGACAGAAATGATCCTCAATTAAATGTTTAAGTGATGTTTTAATACATGTAAAAAAAAAAAACCGGTTAAAGTCGCAAAAACAGAAATGTTTTGTAACAGATATCTGTTTACTGTTGGAACAAGCATCAAATAATTAACATCAGTTTTACATATATCTGTGCAGAGGCGAATCCAGAAGAAGGTTGTGCCCCCTTCATTTGAAAATGCTAAAGAAAAGAAAAAAGAGGGAAAGAGAGAGAGAGAGAGATAGAAAAAAAGGAAGAAAAAAGAATTAAAAATAAAATCGCCCAAAATACACATGCATTTAAAGTAGAATGTTTTGGCATTGCTTGTACTTGTATAACTGTAGATAGGTGTTTGCCATGCACCAATAGTTATAGTGATGTCGTACACACACGTAGCATCACCCCCCCCCCTTTTCTTTTCTGGCAGCAACTACTTTTCTTAAATTTACGTATAAAAAGTTGAATCAGCTTGTCCCCCTTTTTTGGATTGTGTGTTTAATATTGAAATGAAATAAAGAAATTATGAATGAATTTGAAGTTATATATATATATTACGCCAGCCCGGCGCCCCCCCCCCCCTCCCCAACGGATTAGAATTTTGAAGATATGTATGCCTCAAAACCGATGCTTTTTGTATTTTGTGGTCGAAAAAATATAGTATCTCAATATGTAAACTAGAGTATCCAATCCATCTGTTTTTGAGAACTATATACCTCAATTGTTTTAAAATTTAAGAGAATTAGAGCATCCTGCGTAAATACCATTTCCAACTCCTCATCCTTAAATAGCTTAAAATTTGGATTTAAAGAAGATGGGGGAACAAGATAGCGCAATTACCCATTTGGTTTTGTCATAAAAACAATTTCAAATTAATTTTTTTCCAACCGAATATACTACATGATGTTATATTACAAGTTACAAAAGCACAATTTCTAATCATATTCAGTTTTGAATATTTTAACAAACGATAGAAAAAACAAATAAATTCATAAGTTTTGGTATCCAACCCACAACCTGAAAACCCTAGCTCATGAATGTTACCTTATGTATGGTGCTCTAACCACTGAGCCATTTCAGTCACAACAAACTCCATTGTTAAATGTTAAATGCAACTTCAACCAGAAATTTACGGACTTGTAGTATTTCTCTAAAACGTTTATTTGTTGGGATACAAAGTGATATTTTTAAAGTATCAGGCACGTAGCCCCCCCCCCCCCCCCCCACACACACTTTTTCTGGCAGCAACAAAGTTTTTAAAATTTACAATAAAAAATGGAATTATCATTGAGTTGGCCCCACGGATTAGGATTTTGAAGATTTTGGGAAACTAAAAATTTTCCTTTTTTTTTTTTTTTTTTTTTTTTTCTTGCTTGTCAAGATTTTTTTGATGAGTCTGCCCCCCCCCCCTCCCACTTTCAAAAACGATGCTACGTGCCTGAGTATAGTGGGTCAACTCTCCATGTTTTTGTCGATTGAAATCGCGGTTTGATTTCCTTTAAACCTTACATAGACTTAGACAAAAATATGGAGCCCAGACCCACTCTAGTCCAGAAAAGGCATTGAAGTTCTAAAAATGACACTATTTGGAGGTTTTGACACGCATACGCCAGTTTAAATCAACCTATTCTAAATATTTAACATACCGGTATGTAAAGGTTATAAATCGATGTTTTGTCAAATATACATTGTCTTCAATGTTGAATAATTTAGGAAGAAATTATAAGATTTGTTCATATTTTAATTTATAGTATCTTATCTATCCCTGTATAGGCAGTTTACACGCCAAATTCACCCATCTTTTTTCTTCAAACTTTTGTATTGAGTAATAGGCACATACTTGTACATTCATGATTTGTTCATAAAAAAGTCAATTAAAGAAAATACATGTAGATATTCCTTAGTCAGACACGTGACGATTTCAACGATTAGAGAACATCATATCACCGTTTTGAAGTGTTATTATTATGCAATTTTTAAAAAATATTTTTAATATTAAAATTGTAAAATTCCTATTCGATTTAGATACACTAATATTTAAAGACGACGAAATATTCAACTTTGCACGATGTTAGAAAACAAAATGTCTAACTAGACACCCTTAACTGCAATTTTTAAAAAATAAAAATTGTAGAATTCCTATTCGATTTAGATAGACTGATATATAGAGACGACAAAATATTCAACTTTGCAATATTTAGGAAACATAATTAAAAACCCTTGACTGCAAAAAAGACTTCGCCCCTGGACCCCCTAATCATAGATGGGTCTCCATGCAACCGCCCCTATATCCCCTTCCCCTGAAAAACTTCCTGCAAGCATACATGAACTGTACTTACATGATCACAAAACACGCCCAATATCTATAAATCTCTCCCACCTGTGTGGACTCAAGATCGTGGCTAATGACGTTGTTGAACTTTATGCCAGTAGGCCTAATTTCCCCCTCAATTCCCGACCTTTGAAAATTTTCTGGATCCGCACCTGGGGACCCCCCCCCCCCTTCTACGTTAAGCACGTCCCAAAAGTTTTTAACTTCTTACACAATAACTTTGTCAATATTCTTGGTGATTCCCATCACGAACAACAGTTTACAATATAATTTGAACATTGCAGGAAGGAGGCGACACATTGACCTACATATAAAGAAATCACGTGACGATTGTACAAGTAACCAGACCCGGAAGAGAAAATACCCGAATCGCCATGTTGGGAGTTTGAAGGTTTGTAGTTTGTAAATGAATAAGTAACATGATTATAAAGAAATAATAATGAAGAACATAATCAAAATTGTACAGTGGGCATCGTGTAATGTTTTACAATCAGTTACCGAACAAACTAGACCAGTGCCATTGGTGTGTGTCCGGAGGGGGGGGGGTGGGCGCACGGACCGACTAAGAAATCCTATAAAAGTTGGAGAAAGCGCGGAGCGGATCCTGACGGCCACAGGATGTCAGGAATCCCAGGAAACTACCATTCATATAGAAAAACGTAATATAATTTTCAAAAGTAAAATTTTAAAAAAGTAGGGCTTTGACATCCCCCCCCCCAACTTGAAAAATAAAAATCACCCCCACCCCAGGACCTGTGCATGAGATTGGGAAGTGACACAACTTGAAACTGGTTAACCCTATAGCTCAGTAAGTAGAGCGTAGGGGGGGGGTCTTGATTCTACGTACCTCCCATCCTTGTGAGAACACTTTTGACTACACATACAAAACTGACATAGAATTAATAAAAACAAGTTTGCTAATAATAGAATACATTCATGTAACTGTTCTTTTATTCTTTCAGAAATCATTAAAAATCTCATCAAGGTGTCTGACCATGGACCACCGTACTTGGGCCCAGGATGTGTTACGGTGTCATCTCTGTGAGACCCCTGGCCCCCCTATGTACTGTGACATTTGTCATATACATCTGTGTGTAGTCTGCGTTGGAAAACATCTCCTAGATGAATCCAAAGAACACAAAGTAGTGCCATTTAAGAAGAGGGGACTAAATCCTAAATGTTCCAAACATTCCACACAATTATGTGACCTTCATTGTGAACAATGTAACATTCCTATTTGTGTGGAGTGTGTATCCTCAGGTGAACATCTAGGACACAAACAAGTGGGCATTTTAAAAATACTAGATACTAAGAGAGAGGCCTTGAAAAAAGATCTTCAAGAATTAGAAAATACCATTTATCCTAAATACCAAGAGATCGCATCTAACATCCCAGTTCAGAAAACTGATCTGAATAAAAATTCCAAGAAATTAACAACAGCTCTAAACAAACATGGAGAAGACTTGCACAGAGAAATAGACATTGCCATCAAGAAACTGAAATGTGACATGGATGAAATGGAATCCAAACACCTGGTTGTCCTGAATAAGCAGGAAAATGAAATCAAACACACCATTTCTGAAATCACACAGAGCATTGCTGATCTGAAGAAATTACTCATCTCCAATGATGTCAGCCTTGTCTCTACCTACAAATCCAGGAATGCTGAATTCAGAAGATTGCCTCCTAAACTCACAGTTTCCTTACCAAGATTCACTCCTCAGAAAATTAACAAAGAACAGATTTATCAGCAGATTGGTTCTCTGTCAGCGTTATCCATCAAAACAGAAGAACATGGCTACACAATGGATTCTCCCGGTGCTGAGTCCTCTCCCCCAGACAGACGGCTCATTGATGTACCACGGATCATCACAGAAATAAACACCGAGTATGGAGGATCTAATGAATTATGCAGTGTGTCCTGTCTGAGTGATGATGAAGTATGGACGAGTGGTATGGACAACATGATGAGACTCTACAACCTCCACAGTAAACTAGTGAAGTCAATCCAAACCAAGTCAGGGGAGATACCATATGACATAGCAGTGACACAGAGTGGTGAACTAGTTTATACTGATGACAGTGATAGAACTGTGAACATAGTGAAGAATACACAGATACAGACAGTGATCAGACTACAGGGGTGGAGGCCTTTCTATGTCTGTAGTACCTCCTGTGGTGACCTCCTGGTTGTCATGATCACTGATGATAAGAAACAAGCAAAAGTTGTGCGTTACTCTGGCTCCACAGAGAAACAAACGATTCAATACAATGACAAAGGACAACCTCTCTATTCATCTGATATTTACACTAAATACATCAGTGAGAACAGAAACCTAGATATCTGTGTAGCTGACAATGGAGCCTGTGCAGTAGTGGTGGTCAATCAGGCCGGCAAACTCCGGTTCACCTACACCGGCCCTCCCTCTACTACCAAGGAACCATTTAGACCAGTCGGCATCACTACAGACAGCCAGAGTCGCATCCTGACAGCAGCCTGTTACAACCACCGTATCCACATTCTGGATCAGGACGGACAGTTCCTCCGCTACATTGACAACTGTCATTTAGAATATCCATATGGTTTATGTGTGGACACCAGAGACAACCTCTTTGTGGCTGAAAATGAAACAGGTATAGTGAAGAAAATCCAGTATTACATGTAAACAAACTGTGATCATAATATTACATGTCTACAGAGTGAACATCAAATATCTATGTAGATAAAGTGATTGTGTTTAAATGTTGTAATACATTAACAAACTATCTATGATTATATCAAATACATGTATTACCAAACTGTGTTTATTTTATAATTATGTTATGTTTTATCAAACTGTGGTGACAGTAAATGTCACAATTCAGACGCTGTGTATTGTTCTTGTATATATGATTACTTACTATCTGTATATTTTACATGTAAATAAACTGGTTATATGTGTTAATAAATGTAAACTATCAGAACTTTGTTAATATCGTTGCTTATATAATTACAAAGACTTTTGTCATTGCAAAGATTTCTTATTCTTTGGTAAATAGTTTTCTAACTATAAAGAAAAGTAATATGTGTATGTAAAATTTATATAAAATTTATATAATTTTCAATAGGTAGGAGAACTTGACCTACCCCTGGAAAGAAATGTTTGCATTATCGAGTGGCCTATGATCAATATTTCAGAATTTATATGAATATTATAGATTTCAGATTTATTAATAAGTTTTATTTTGTATGTATGAGTTATATCCCTTTGATCAAAGTATCTCTTAATATTGAGGAGGCTGGATGGTCATCAAGTTAACCCTCAGATCTGCCTAAAATTTTAAGATATGATTTGTTTAAGTATAAGCTATTATTTAGGAGGAAAAAAAACAAATTTTTTACATTCTAAATTTAGTAAGGAAAAAAATCAATACATTTTACCTTTTAAACTTGGGTACATATACTTATATATATACATGTAAACCTTCTCTTGTAAATGAGACCAATGCAGTATACCCATTAACCATGGCCACGACCATCGAACCCTCTAAATACAACAAGCAAACTCTGCTCAAATCAAATTTGGAAGGCCCGCACAAAATTGCTGTGGCAAGAAGTCCTATTAATTAAATGAGCATAAAAATGCCATTTTAAAGGGCGTTAATCTAAAGTCTATCAAACTGAAAAGTATGAAGAAAATCCGTGACTATGTGTGGCACCAATTTTTATTCTTACATAGAATTACGCAGAACCAGAAACTTTTCCAGGGAGTAGAAGGGGAGGGGGTCCAGGAGATTCCGATAAGTTTATTTGTCGGGGTGGGGGGGGGGGGGGCGGATCCCCCTCTCCCAACCCGATTCCCTCTAGATCCGCATATAAATATACTGAATACTGTACCACCTTCCCACATACATGTATATACTATATAGTGACGACTTGTAGCTTCAAGAAAACACAATCATGATTTTTTTCATTTTCTTTTTTTTGGCAAGCTTTGGTTGTCACGTCATTTAGGCATTTACAAGTTGTATGATAAGATGTATGAATTGTGGGGGAAATGAAGAGTTTCCTTCAATACAAAAAATAATAGCAAAAAAAAACCCAGGCGTTTTCTTGAGGTAAATTAAATCTACGTTAGTTCAAACAACATATCAAAAGAGGGAGCGCATCATCCCATGTGAAGAATATTGTGGGTTTTTTTTAAATAAATAAGATCTATTTCTATAGCTGTTAAAAGTAGATCATTCATAACCATTTATGTGCACATTGCATTCTTATGATTTTTTTCTCGCTAATATTCATATACTTTTTGCTTTGTTCGCGACCATTTTCGGATTGCGGAAAAGTCATGATCCATTTGATCTTTGGTACACAAGAAATTAATTAATTCTCTCTCTCTCTCTCTCTCTCTCTCTCTCTCTCTCTCTCTCTCTCTCTCTCTCTCTCTCTCTCTCTCTCTCTCTCTCTCTCTCTGTGCGGTATAGCAATTTATTTACAATTACAGCTCAACAATTAAGAGAGCTCGATGGTCGTTGCCATTTTTAGACGGGTTTTCTCTCCTTTAGAAGAAGAGCTCTATATAAAAGGGGTGATATATATTATTTTTTTCTTTGCTGAGTAATAGCTTCATTATAGCTTATCAAATCTTATCTTAAATTCATAGGTAGATCTGATGGTGAACCTGTTGACCAACTAGCCTTTTTAAACGATTACATGTTTACTTATACTAACTTCTTTATATAAAAAAAGATCAAGTTAACAATAGGCGGTTCTAAACCTTTGATGTCATCAGCAGCTGCGTATATTTATCTACATCCAGCAATCCACTGAGGCTGGTGAATCAGTCCTTGGTTTGCTAGTGATGACAGTGGCGTACGTAGTCACACATTTGACCCTATAAGTGTATACGACTAACCAACGATAAAATGTAACTATATAAAAATATGAAAATAAATAAGTAAAATAAAATGAAAATGAAAAAAAAATTGATAAAAATAATGACGATATAAGTATAACGGGGGTCCTTTGGTATAAATATACCGGTATTCTGTAATATAAATTTGCAATACATACATTATATTGCTGGTCAATATTAATTGGCACATAGCTTTTTAGGTTAATAATTTATTAAAATAAAGTTATAAATATTCATAAATGTACAATCATGCAATTGTACATTTGAATTATATAATCTAAAATATACCGACTATAACATAAGTTTGAAAGCCCCCTATCTTCCTGCCCTCCCCTCTGACTTGCTTTAAATTTGATAAGTTGCAGTTGTTTTTTAAACCCAAAATGTAGAGTAAATTTCAATAATAAAAAAAAAAAATTCTCAGAACATAGGGTCATGGGAAAAAAAGGGAAAAAATCGCAATTCTTGACATAAAAATGTTTCTGATAAAAAAAAAATTACTTAGTTTTTTGTTATCATATTTTGACGTTTGATGATAGTTTAAAATTTCTCTATTATAAAAAGATGTCATGCCGATATTGTGATATTTTTGTTATAAAGATATTAAATTGATTGATACCTTCAATTTGTACTAAATTAAAATAAAACGACATTCGATCTATATTTAAAGGTTTAAGATATCAGATAAATTAAAAAAAATCTTCGTATTCTTCATATCAAATCATATATATATTATAAAATAGATTAGCATTTGTTCTTAAAATTACCAAACAATAATGATAACAAGAAGTTCCATCTTAAAAGATTAATTAACTACATTCAGATTTCGTTTGGGTAGAAATTTAAAGAAGGATAACTCTGACCATGCTCACCTAGCAGGAGTTATCGAAACTTGACATGGCGGACGGGGAATTAAAAACTCCCTTGTCGACAACGCCAACCGAAGATTTTAACCCACTGGCGGAAGATCCAGACAATTTCATCAGGTAGATTAGCTTATTGTAACTTAGATATTTTGCATAATCAAAATAATCGTGCTAAAACAATGCATCCGACCTGCATTAATGCTGCAAGCAAGCAGTGTCGTGAACGTCGTACATGTTATCTTGGACGGAATGACTAGGTGATACAAACATTGTATCATTGAGTCTTAGAATACACAAAATAAACACTTAGCTATCTGTTGGAAATTATTTACATTTGAAAGAGCTGTAAGACAGTGTTTCAAAAAATGATTCTGTGTAAATGGGTTTAAGGTTAGTGTTGATAAAAAAGGGGCTTGGAAAGGGGAGGGGAGTGGTAAGACATTAGTGCATTGTCGACCTGGTTAGAACAGCGTTTGATGAAATTGAAATAAGACTGTAATGTTTGATGCAGGGTGTTTTTGTTGGTTCATCAATCCTTGGAGTTACATATGCCAAATTACATGTAAGGTGCAATAATGATAAACATGATAAAAAAGTCCTAGTCTGAGAGAGAGAGAGAGAGAGAGAGAGAGAGAGAGAGATTTGTTGCATTATTTAAACAGTGTTATGAATGATTTATTTTGTGTTTTTCTATGGTTATGACATATTAATGCCATGTTTATGAAGTGTGAAGTGAAATTTAATTTTGTCAGTTTTATTTTTTTTTCTCAGTGGACATTCTCCTCAAAGACAAGGTCATCATGATGCAGATTGTAGTGGAAGTGAAGAAGAGGGTGATTACCAATGTAATTCTATGGAAGAAATGTCAACAGGAAACTTGTATGGTGTCACCCCACCAACTTATATGCGTGGAGTAAAAAGAGACAAGAAAAAACACCAGACAAACATTCAAAAATCATCCTATAAACAATTCACAGAACTGAAGAAGGCCTCCAAGAAGTCCCATCGAAATGCGGTTATAAAAGAAAGGTATGCAAATGACCCTTTATTTTGCAAACTTGGACATATAGACTCTGATGACAATTTAGACAAGGATTTTGCAGACGATAAAGATAAGAGAAGCATGGATCGACGAGAAATGAGAAAGAAAAGCATGACTAAAACAATTGCTCATGAGCGCTTAGCGAAAAGAAGTTCTAGCGATTTAGCTGCCATAGACACATCTACAGTGGATGTTCCTGTGCCTCAGGCGGCCGCAAAATTTGACACCTCTGGAAGATTTTCTTCCTTTAATTTCGGCAGTAAATTGCCAGTGGATAGTTCCGGCAGATTCACATCGTTTAATTTGAAATCTCATCCCCTCTCCATGATGGGACAGTCTCTGAGCTCAAGCTGGTCTGTTGGAAGGAGTGAACACAGGAGGCAGTCTGTGGTAAATGTGGAAGTGCCCAAAGAGAGAGTGGATTTTTTCAAGATATTCTCAACACTGCTTAATATGGGCTCAAATTCCAAAAAAGAGAAAGACGCAAAGGGAGTGAAAGAAAAAATGAGTTACAGAAGGCAGATCAGTTCAGAGCAGGAATTGTGGCAAGAACGTTACAAGGATTACCTGTGGCTGGAACTTCAGATGGAAAAAAATGGATTTCAGAATCAGCTTGAACAGGAGGAATTTCTACAAAATGAGAGAGCAAAAATTCCAGGTGTGATTGAAGAGATACTGAATTTTAGGTTTGAATGTTCAGTAGAACTTAGTGACAGCAAGAGTGAAGAAGATTCCTATGCTAATCGGCAGAATGAAGGGACTGCATATTCATTCACTCTTTCAAGTGAAACTGTCGCTCAACAGAGGGAAGCTTTGAAATACGTCCAAGAATTGCTGGACAAACTAGATTCTTGTGAGAAACTGTTTCCAACATCAAGGTCCTTTGCAAAAGAATATGAAATGTATAAAAATGAACAATTTACTCAAAGAGTGAAATCACTTTATCTTTGGCAAAGTATTACCAAAGATCTGTGCCACAAAATAAAAAAATTAGGACTAGTACTTGGTGCACAACACGCATCAGATTTAGACTGGCCAGTTATAGAAAGTCCCCGATCATCGGAGGAATTTGATTTTACAGGTTTAAATAGGGTAGATATTCCTAAAATTCAAGAATCTGTCAGTGGAAATAGCGAAGACGAAGTTGAAATTCCATCACCAGAATGTTTAGGTGCACAGACAGACAATGCTAAGCGTGTAACGTTTACACTCCATCCTTCAAGGGCATCAAAGATCAGTAGTCCGGACTCCTCTGAGATTCCTTCGAGAGGATCCAAGTTGTCCTCGACCTACTCCCTCGGTAGTCTCTCTCGAGCCTCCAGTGAAGCCAGCCTTGATGAGCTGCATCACACTTCAGCCAAACTGTTGTTTAGAAAGTATGTAGACAAGACATTAAAGCGAATGGGCATGAATAAAATGTTGTTGAGGTTCAAAGAGCTCTTGGACAGAACGTTACAGAGAGCAAGAGAAGCTTTACAGAGACCAAAGACTCTCCCTCAGTTAGAAATGCAGGTAAACAAGTTTTAACATTTGCAGTAGTTTTAAAGAAATTTGCAGTTTTAATGCATTAGATTAGGATGTTTATCATGTTTATTTGTATTACAGTATCGACTAGACACAACTTAACACCAAAGCAGTCCGTAAAAGTTTTAAAAAAAAATGCATCTGATCTCAGGTCTGATCAGGGTCTGTTATGGGTTTACTCGGGGTCGGTTCTTGGGGTTGGCTTTATGCACAAAAGCTGATTAATCTTTTTTCTTACAACCTGTAAACCCGCACCTAATATATTCCAAATACACAATCAAGTAGAGACTTTTGGTCATATTTCAGTAGCAATTTAAGGGTCTGCTTCTGAAATCGGAGTCTGCTTTCGATGTTTGCTCTGGGTTAGCATGGGGTCTGCTTGGAGTCAGCTCTGGGTCCGCCATAGCAAACCCTAAGCAGACCCTGAGAGGACACAGGGAGCAGAATGGGGGTTTGGTTGGAGTCTACTTTCTGTTAGGTTGGGTCTGGTCATACTGTATATGTACTGCTATACATCTCTTAATTGTTCACGTCTAGCACTTCAGATGTTATGTCAGTGTCTGATCTAAATTTTAGGTTTTATTCATTAATATAATTATAAAAGAAATAAATGAATAAAATTTCACTTTTTGTTCACTGTGATTATTGTATATTAATTTTTTGTACAAGTTATATATTTTTGCTCACTTGCACTTTTGATTTTGCAGGTTTTTTAAAATCAAATTATTCAATTTTATTTGCCACAGTTCATTCAATTGTACTTCTTTGCCGACAAATTTCAGGATTTTCAGTACTTTTGATTTGTGATTGTAGTCACCAGAGGTAGATGGCACAGTCCAGCTCTCATCCTCACCCTCCTTGGATCTCCACTACGCCGACGCTAGCTCCACATCCATCAATTTCCACCGAAGTTCCAGCCTCACAGATTTCGGAGCTTGGTGCGAACAGTTCATCCAGATGGGCTTGCCTTCATTCCAGTCCAGCTACCTATTCCTACTGCATGTGTTTTTGGAAGTCATTCATGAAGCCTTGCGGCTTCGCCTGGAGCAGAGACCTGTTATCGACCCCTCGTTTCTCAGCATAAGACCGGTATGTTTTCAAATTTCATGTTAATGGCTACATGTCTGGTATAATGGGCAATACTGTTTGTTCCTCTTGCTTTTGAAATGGAATTAGAGGCCTCCATTTTGCATTATCTTATCTAGCAACACATTCAGAGTCTAAAAACCAGGACTATTTATAGAAGAAATTAAACATCTTTTTAACACTATGTATAGAACCTGTTTATAGTCATAGTCTTCATGAAACCATCTTTGTTTGGTTACGGAAGGACCAACCATTCATTGCTTATTACCAATACAAATTAATATTCATAATAATTACAATAATTACCACATGGATTCTGAAATGTACTAGTAAACCCATGCTTTGTGCATACTGTACTCTTTGAGATTTATTGTTCTATGTTAGCTTTTGAGAGAATGCAAAGAGGTTTTGAGGGGAGCGGTGATAGTCAAGCAGTATTTCCAGACCATGGTGGACGAGGTAACATCAGAAGGGGACACCAACACAATGAAAGATCTGGAAGAGTTTGACAACGATGTCCGCCAGATGTTAGAAGTAAGTTTAATAAGACCCACAAGATGTTACACGTAAATTTATGTCCTACAAGATCAGTGGTCCAAGTTGCGAATAAAATGATTTGCAACCAGAAATTATGAGTATTTTGCATATTTGTGACAGAGTAAATCCCGGCCAGCAATCATCTTTTATAAGTGTAAATGTAACTCGGAGCATTGCACAAGATGTTGGACATAAATTATGTTCCACAAGAAGTTAGATTCAAGTTTATATACTGCAATATGTCAGACCTAAGTTATAGTCTCGCAAGATATTACACATAAGTAAATGTCTCGCAAGATGCTAGACTAAGTTAAAGTCTTGCAAGATGTTAGACTTAAGTAAAAGCCTCACAAGGTGTTAGACTTAATTTAAAGTCTCAGAAGAAGTTAGATGTTGGTTTTTATCCTTGCTAAGAAGTATTACAGAGTCTGTGTTAAGTATCGAAGTCTTTTTGTATTCCCCAACATCACAACTCATAGATTTAGGAGATTTGATTACAGGCATAAACTCTTTGTATTTGTACTTGCTGCAGGTGTATTTCACATACCTACAGAGCTGGATGTTGGCTCTCCAGAGTCTCCCTGAGGCATCTCTCAGTCTGAAAAATGTCCTGGAGTCAGAATGGCTCTTCACCAAGCAGATATGTCCCCATGTTATTGGAGGGGAGGCAGAAGCAGGCAAACGATTCAGGTATTAGAATGTTGTATACAGGCCCTGTATACACTCCATCCCTGTATTACAGAGTTATTTTTGCTCTCGTAATTTTCACCCTTCTCCACATGCAATCAGTTTTGCCCCATTTTGGAGTCTTCCAGACAAAGTTGTGTTTAGAGAGAGCCAATATGAGATATTCAGATTAATCCAGTCTTAAATTTTTCCACTGACAACAAACGTGAAAGGTTGGAAATGAAACAGGGGCGAATATTCACCTAAATACAGTACATGTACTGGCTACAGACTTCATAATGATATTCTAAAACAGCCAATTTAGGTTTAAATTTTTACAAAGGTGTGATTTTGAAGGGTGAAGGAGAAGACAGCTCAATGTTTTTTTAAATCACTTTAGTGACATGGATTTTACATGTGCTTTCAGCTCACTGGCCAGTAGTCTGCTGAATTCTATTGCGGACTTTTTGGAGAGCGGAATTGATGATTTCTCAACAAGCCTGTACAACTTAACGATCAACGATGATAGCGTGGATAGATCAGACCCAGGGGAGAAGGACACTAACAACAACAACGACAGCGACACCAATGATGAAGTGCAGGATCAACAGAAGATGGTGATCCAGGATATCAGGTCAGAAGTGCAGGCAATATATATACGATTTTTGTCTCATGATGGTGAATCTAATAGCATTTTATATCTCTCTATAGTATTTGTCTCATGTGTAGGCTTTGTATCTCTTTATGGTTATTGTCTCATATGCAGACTTTATATCTCTTAATGATATTTATATCATATGAAAGCTTTATATATCTCTGTATGATTTTTGTCTCATATGCAGGCTTTATATCTCTGTATGATATTTGTCTCATATGCAGGCTTCTTAATGATATTTGTCTCATGTGCAGGCATTATATCTCTCTAGGATATGTGTCTCAAGTGCAGACCCCACATATCTCTATGATATTTGTCTCATGTGCAGACTTAATATCTCTTAATGATATTTACCGTATTTTCCCGACGACTCGTCGATGCGGACGACTCGTCGAATTGCTAATTTTTAGCCAAAATTTAAACAAAATCCTACGATACGTCGTTTCAGACGACACGTCGAACTTATCGCTTCAAAATGGTGTATAAAACTGCAGTAACATTATCAGTGTATGATGCCACGATGTCCCCGATATTGCTACCAATTATTATTAATGATTAACATTTAAACAATTACTCTTTATACTTATGCATCATATTTTCAATTACCGACAACATCTACAAAGTCGCTTGCATTGTAAACAATTCCCGATATCGCGTGTTATGCAAAATTAAACTTACTTTGACAGAAATATTTTATTCCCATGCATTAAAATAATCACCCACTCTGACCATCGCCAGTGTATCCGCCATTACGTAACCAGCCACCTGTTGACTCGGCGCGTGGTCAATGTTTGTTTAACAATTTCCGGTGTCAGAGGCATGCACCTGTCTCGTGTCGGACTTCAAAGGGGTATCTCAAAAGCAGAAAGCTTAGCAATTACTTTGATTTGATGAAACTTGTTTACTTTGTATCCAGTAATACAGTTACATGTTATTATTTTAAAGAGACACTGTCAGAATAGATCGATCATTTGTACGACTTGATAATGACGATATACGACATACATACGTTTCCTAAATTTTTTATTTAACAATAATCAAAGAATTGGACAATAATTAATTAATGAACTATAATCACTCTTATAACGGTACTCTTTATGTACACAGTGAGTGAAATTGCCGTATAGATTTCAGCCTTAGCAAGATTATTAACACAACCTGGATCAGTCTACCGTATAAACAATAGAGTTGATAATGGCCGATTACGTATTTTAAGATTGATTTTGACCATAAAATATTTCTTATTTATACTTTCCACTAACAACTCTTTACTAATAAAATAATAAAACTTTAAAACATTCCCTGGACCTACTGCAATATTTTTTCCCATCCAAGTTTGGTTTCAATTTTACTGCGCAATATTATCTTCCCACTATAGTGATATATGGAATCATGTGACAATGTGGTTATAAAAACCGAACGGTAAAACTTTTAATTGATTAAAAAAATACACCATTGTTCAATAACTGTTATTAATATGTATTCTAGTGTTAACAGATGAGTGAAAATGATAATAATTAAAGATGAACATTGAATTCAACAACGTAATTTTCAATAACACAGCCAGCTCAAGATGATTAAAACCAAGATTTTTAATATTTTTAGACGATAAGTCGAGTGCTCTGCTTCAGAGAAAAAAATACCGACTTATCGTCGGGAAAATACGGTATCTCATATGCAGGCTTTATATCTCTATTCGATATGTGTCTCAAGTGCAGGCTTTACATATCTCTATGATATATGTTTAATGACCCGCTATAAACATGCACCTCTCTGCAATAATTGTCTCATGTGCAGGCTATATATCTCTCAATGATATTTATCTCATGTTCAGACTTTACACCTCTGTATGATATTTTTCTCATGCTGGTTAATCTTGATTCATATTTTTGGGTTTCATAAATATTTGTGAAAATTAATTTTGCTGCATGGATTCAATGAATTTGCAGTTTCAAGGAAAAATTGTATTATGAAATTTTTTGATGAACATTTTATTTTATTAATCAAATCAACAACAACATTTCGGCGAAAATCATTTAAAACTATAGTATATTTCACTATGTTATTTGTCTGGGAACAGCAAAAGTAGAAGCATTTTAGAAGCATTCTATACCATGGACACAGAAATTCATTAATTTAAAAAATGAAATCAAACTCTCCCTCCCACCCCCACCCCCCCCCCCAAAAAAAAAAAATAAAAATTAATCTATAAGTTTTTCAGGCGAACAATTTTTTAAGATGGCAAAATAATACAATGTATAAGAATAAATGTGGCAACTTTTATCAAAATTATATGATGTTCAACAAACAATCTTATACTCATCGACATATTTGATTTTGTTTGCATGTCAGAAAATTCAAAAGTTTTCAATTTAAAAGAGATTGTGAAAAAATTGAAAATTAGACCATCTCAAAAATTACGGGATATACGGTATCATTGTATTGAAATTCTGTTATTCAAGATGCCTTTCAAATTATGTTTGTTACATCTGTGTGTTAATGATAATGTATTGATTTTACAGGCATCTGTTTCAACAGACATCAAGAAATTGCAAAAAACTCTTCAATGAAGCAAGAGAAAGGGCTTCAAAAGCATTAGGATTTGCAAAAGCACTGCGAAAGGTATCCTTACTTTATTCTAGAATTTGAATCTTCTAGATTAAAGTGAAAAACGTAATGTGGAGATTTTCTAAAGTAAGCTAAATTTTAAAACTGGCATGTACATGTACATGATGTATTTTACAGATTTATGATTCAACATAAGACTTGCAAGATCTAAAGGTATCAGATGTACAATTGACCAAAAAATGATAGCCAGCGCGAGTTATTCAATTTTGTATGCACACACCATTGCAGTTATGAGACCTGATTTTTCAAAAAATAATGATTCAATGCTCAAATACCAAAATATGAATCAACCATAAATGACTCTGTGATGTTGTAATAAGCATGCATTTTTTACATGATAAGATTGTGTACTCATACCACACATAACATCGGACATGGGAAATCTGGCTGAACTTGTCAATCAAATTTTGAGTATTTGATTTCTGTAAACAGCAAAGTGAAACAAATTGACTTTAAACCAGTCGGAATTGGTATCTAATAGCATTATTTGAATGATATAAAATCCAGCGATTTGAAAAAGAGTGAAAAATGTACCGTTCATGCACATACATGTAATATGAAATGCGAATCCCGATGAAAAATTGCAATCAGTGATTAGAAATTTCATTATTTGACTCTTGGTTACATGATTTACGGAAAAAAACAAGGATATGTTTAAACACAGTAATTAAAATAAATGTGTACAAGCATTTTAACCAAGAAATCCATTATGCATGGTACTTATTAAAAATAGTTAGTAGCAAATATGCCGTTATACAAATGTTAGGTCCAAAACACTCTGTATGTATAATGAAATTAGGTATACAAAAAATTGAACAAATTGAATAGGGCCATACAATTACCAGATTACCCCAATTCAAGTTATGCACAGTCACAATATCTACAAAATCAATACCGGTAATTAAAACGACTTACTCAGTATTTTTCGACGAAATACGCGACTTGTTCACTGCAAACTTTACTCTATAAATTAGGGTTTTTTTTCTTCACATTATTGCAATAGCGCCAGGGGAAAAAAATAACGTCATACAACGGCAAATGACGTAAAGCTGCTACAAGTCACAATCAGCGTAAGGGGGGGGGGGGAGTTAAAATAATTCGTTTTAAAATTATGAAAAAAAATATTGCTTGACTTAATGCATCAATTGTTAATTCTTTATTGTTTATTATGTTAAATAAATAATGGTGCGACTTTTTGAAAATTCATTTCAAGCTCCGTAATCTACCGAGCTCATCCTGGAAAATCCCGAGCTCTCAGGCTCAATTGTACATCCGATACCTTAAGTGAATTTATTTGACATGTTTGAAACATAATTCCTACAACTCAGATCATGCATATGAAAATGATATGCCAAATTTTGCCCAAGTGAATTATGTTGTGCTGTAATGAGAAGTATTTTTTTATTATTGAAGGATCTGGAAATAGCCGCTGACTTTAACATTGCAGTGACCACAGTTGAGCTTTAAGCTAAACTAAAAACAACTAATTTTGTGATGGTAAGTGTGTGATTGTGTCTGTAGCTTGAAGCAGTGAAATCTAGGCCATTTTCATTACACTTTATAACAGAAGGTGACCTTGAGCATTTTATCAAATAATGCTACAGAACCAGTTAATGGTAATGGATTCTTTGATTGGGATTGTATATATTATTTAAGACAAGTATCTTCTGCAGGTAAATTGGAAATTTCTTTCAGTGAAGAAAAGACAAAATATTTGTTTTTTCTTTAAGGTCAACTTCTCGACCAATGACCCCGGATATCTGATGTTCATCCTGTCCAGAATCGCTGACAACCGACGCCTCATCTTGCAGCTGTTAAATGTGACTTGTGGACAAGAAGACTTAAGCGCCTCAATACAAGACCTGGGTATGCTCAAAGAGGACGGCTACCTACTAATGGTGTGTTGTCAGGGTGGGCAGGGGAGTGTGAAGGACTGCCCCCGCTGGTTCGGTCAAATCGTCAATGTGGACCCAACAGCTGAAACGGCCATTGCATTGTCTCACATACAGGTACCATTTATACTCTCAAATGTTATGTAAAATATTCAGGTACCTCTATCATAATGTACAGTAAGCATTTACCAGCAGGTGTAATTTACACTTATTATGAGAAAATTTATATGAATGTAAATACTACAAAAATGGCCACATTTGAATTGATTGGACTATTATAATAGGAAAATTTTTGTACCATGAAAATTAAATGTCTTTTTTTATGTTTTAATTAAGACGGTTGGATGATCTTGGGCTTTTATAGACTATATTTATCTCCGTAAAAAGAAGATCTCTGTATAAAGATATACAGAAATATTCATATTTTAAAGCTAAGATAGTTAAAATACTTTTTTACTAAATAATAGTTTATAGCTTTGAAAATCATACCGAAATATTTAAGATGAATTAAGTGGCTCGACTCTTTGAATAGTAATATAAACTTAAGGTTGGTAGTATAAATCATTGAGATTGTTTGTTGTTTTCATGGAATGTTTGTTGTTTTAATGGTTTGTTTAATTGTTTTGTTCATTTGTAGGTAGAAGGCCTACTGCTGGTTGTTATTCATTCCTCTCAGCTCAGCGCCCAGAGAAAGGAGTTTGAATCTTTGATGGGGAAAACGGTGCAACTTGTGAATGAGCAGACATCTTGTCATCAAGCCATTGGGTATATCCCTCTAACTATTTTTAGAAACGGTAGGACAACAAAGTAGTGCCTATAAGCAAAATAGTCCCTATTCTTGCAGATTGTATATACATTTATTTGGACATTTTAAATCGGAATGCTTGACACAGGTCAGAGAAGAGAATTTTCAATTTTTAAAACAATTGTCAAAATTGAATAATCATTTGAAGAAAAGAATTGAAATTGTTTGATGTAAACCCTTTCCAAAACTGAGAAATTCCCTACTTTTACTTTCATTTTCAGAGTTTTTCAATACAGACGCAATTTGCCGGAAAACAAATCTGACTTCAAACCACGAAATTTGAACAGGAAAGAGACAATTTGATGAGCTTTCATTCAAGAGGTCCCTCGTTGCTGAAAGAAAATTAGGGCCGGAGCTATGAACCATAACGTTAACATTGCCGCCTATGGAAAATGCATTAGTGGACTATACCCATATTGAGCTCCATGCATGCTGGTAAGGCATATTTCTTACTATGATATTAAAGAAATTGTGATTTTAACTTGAACATAATTTATTTTGAGTTTTTACATAAAAAAATGAAAAGGTGTGTGTGTTTCTAATTATATATGAGTTTAGAAGACATATTTATAAATTTTGATACCAAATATCACTTCGGGTTTTTAGTGCGATCATTTCAAGCGAACAAAAGTGAAAGTAGAAAAGCAGAAAGTTTCCGGTGAGGAAAAATACTTCATTCTAGCAGTGTCCAGCTATCTAAGATTAGTTTACATTGTAAGTGAATTGAATTAGTGTCCGGTAGGTTCCAATTCTATATTTATGATGATAGATTTGCATTAAATTTGAGTAAATTGATTTGTCATGCATGTGGCATTACTATGTACCGAAGATGTAGGTATGCACTCTTTAACATGTAGAAGCCTTTTGCAAAAATAGATCAATATGTTGGGGTGGGTGTTGATATTGAATGCTATGGGGGGGGGGGTGTTGGTCTTTATGCTGTATAGATGTGTTGTGCATGAAGATGTAGTTATTGTTCCCTATATGTTCTCTCTTTCTGTATCTTTCCCCCTCTCTCTAATTCTCTCTGTGTCACTTAATCTCTCTCTCTCTCTCTCTCTCTCTCTCTCTCTCTCTCTCAAACTAATGGCTGCTTTTGACATAGAATTGCATATGTTGGGGATAGTGTTTGATAATGTAAAATTTAATTCAAAACATTTCATTTTAGATAACATGTAAATTGAAATGGAACTTCTTCAAAGAATAAAACACAACAATGAGCCACACTTGATGTAAGTAAAATTTATTTTTGTAACTACACTCGTCCAAGTTTAAAAGAAGAAACCTGTAAAACTATATACCCTGGCCAGTATTTTACATGCAGATAATTTAGAATATTAGATACTGGGAAACTTTACATTGATTATACATATTTCACAGACTTAATGGGTATTTCTTGTTCTTCTGGATTTTGAACTTCAGTTAGATGTATTCGACTCTCTTCCACTGGATGTCTTTTGATAATTTTTGTTAAATTTGTTACCATGGTAACAATTAATATACAAGAGTAAAAGAAAAAATCCTTATTAGCAAGTTTCTTTTCCCTATGACATATATTTAATGAGTTAAGGCATGGTGCATTTGTTCCGAATTTAGGCTTGAATAAAATTAAGCAAATATTACACTTATGTGAGTAAAAACAACTCATTACTATGACGTCATAGTTGAGGTAATCTCAAGCTAGCATCAAAATGGAGCAAAAACTGAATTGAGGGTCTCACATTATAGAGTCATATAACTTTATTATTTATAAACCAATACCTACATGTAATACATTGATGGATAGGGAAATTCCTAAGTCTATACTTTTCTATTTTACCTTTTTAGTGGTGTTTGAAAACAATTCTTTTTTGTAACTAAAGAAAAAGTAAAATCAGACATAATTGAGCTTTTTCATAAGAATATAAACAAAATGAATTTGGTAAAATATTGAATGTTTATGTTTTACATGTATTTTAATCCTTGAGATTAAAGTTTCCTCAATTTATGCAATTTGAAGAGCATCGAGTGCCAATGAGCTAGGCCTATATGTTGTGTAGGTAAATTATGACTGGACTGTTTCTTCCGATTTCATGCATGTGTATCAATGCTGCAAAATCCATAATTATGTATTGAATTTTTCCAAATTTGGAATCATGGTTCTATATAGTGTCTAGAGTGAATAAGCTAAGAATTGTAAATAACCACAATGACTGTTTTATATTGCTTTTCTATAAAAACACCGGTTAATGTAGTACCCGTTCATAAATTTTGTTAGGTTAATATAACA
Source organism: Magallana gigas (assembly GCF_963853765.1). NCBI lineage: Eukaryota > Metazoa > Mollusca > Bivalvia > Ostreida > Ostreidae > Magallana > Magallana gigas. Next base: position 26,872,795 of record NC_088861.1, read on the forward strand.
GTTTCTTTAAGTGCACCCGATTTCTATGATGGAAAGATTGCTATCAGTTGAGTTTCACACCTTTTTTACGTGGTAGACACTCATGAGAACCTTGTATAAACACTATGAGCCCCCAAATCACTTTGACATTTACCGAGAGCACTGGGCAGACAGAATTAGACACGCATTACCGCATGTTGCTTGGGTACCTGTTAAGTGTCAATCCAGTCATGTTTGATTAATGCACTTCTTTTTAAAAGATTATGTAACATGAAAAATGTGCTTTTAAAGAAGTTATTAAAAAACAAATTTTCCCTTGTATGCCTTGTTAGATATAGCCAAAACCGAAAGTTGAGGGAAAAACCTTCAAAATGAAAGCATGTCTCTATTGGTAGATCATAAAATATTTCCAGTTTGTAACAATAGCAATGATCTGTTATTATGATAGACTGCTTAATAACATTATCTTTCTTGACAAAATACTGTGGTTTCATAAATTTTTGTTGAATATTAATTAGGGCCCCGCAAGGATTTGCGGGTGCCCTATAGTAATCACTCTGTCCGTCCGTCCTTCTGTCCGTCCGTCCGTCTGTCACTCTTCCGTCCACAAATTTCCTGTTTTTTTCTAATAACTTTTTTTATGGTTGCCCAATCAAGTTCAAATTTGGTATGGTAGTTCAGTAGGCAGAAATACATATTTTGATGCTAAGTTTGGTTCTCTATGTCTTCTGGTTTGGAGCTGGGGTGGTGGGGTAGATTCATAACTATGCATAAGAAGAATGGGCAAAGAGAGATAACTGCTGAGAATGAATGGGCAAAGAGAGATAACTGCTGAGAATGTTACCATTGTATACATGGAAGGCTGTGCAATATTTGTCCTTTGGGATTAATTAACCTTCCACAGGAAGAAAATCCTAAGCTTTATCTTTATCTGTCACATTGAGATTAATTACTGCACTGCCTGTGTCTGCAAATGAACTTTGTTTTGAAGTTAAGGTCAATTTTGAATGATGTGTAGTATTGTGTACATTCTTTGAAATATGGATTTGAAATATAATATTCATATTTTTTGGGGTTAAAATACCGTACACAATGATTTATGATAGTTTTATTGAATAGAGGCAAAGCCTAGGTATCATTGCATTGGTATCAATTCTTTGTTTTTTTAACAAATTTTATTTCATCCCATGTTAACCCACTTTATCCCGTGGATATGACTCATTGGATATTTTTTTGATATTCCAGAGTTGTGACTTTACAATGGGATTTGCCTAGGCATAATGAAGTAAAAATAATGTAGAGTTTTATAAACAGTGTAAACATTGATTGCGGTGTATAAAATATGGGATAAATAGAATCTCATGATTTTGTAGTATAATATGATTTTTATCCAACTTGTGTGTTTTATCCCCTCACTAAGGCTCAAGAAAAAAACACTTTAATTGTTGGATGAAAATCATATCCAACTACAAATCACGAGATCCTATATATTCCAGTTCTTTACATCTTCTGCCGGGCATTTATTTTTCATCATTGTTAATATAAAGAGGATGGAATTCAAAGTTTTTTTCACTTCTCTATATTAATTGTCATAGCGGGGCCCTTCCTGACTGGTCAGTTTTCTAGTTTTCATGGATTTCGTTGTTAAGTTTATCCATGAATTAAATGTTAAATAAAGTGAAATTTCTACTCACAATTTGAATTGGTAGGGTCATTGCCATGTATTTACGTATCCTTGAAGTCCACGAAAATTAATACCCTTGAATATTAATGAAACCACAGTAGCTAATAAATTAAGCGGGGTCAACTATACTACTATGCCATTAAAACGGAAACATATTTTGTGTTTTCATGATAAATCCTATTTGATTCTTTATCATTATTATACTCAAATAATTTACAAGATGTTAAATTTGCAGAATTTTAATTTCAGCGAATATTGCGAAAATTAAGTACGCAAGTTAATTTCCTGGTATACAGTAATAGTTTTTAGCTTTAAAAATATTTATTTACCTAAAAATTTAAGGTGAATTTGATGACTAAGTTGTTGAACACCTAGACTCTTTAAATACTGATATGAAGGTTGATAGTAATCAAATGATTGAGATTGTTTGTTGTTTTAATGGTTTGTTTAATTGTTTGTTTATTTACATGTTCATTTGTAGTTAGAAGGTCTACTTCTTGTTGGTATACATTCCTCTCAGCTCAGAGAAAGGAGTTTGAATCCTTGATGGGGAAAACGATGCAACTTATGTACAAGCAGACATTTTGTCATCAAGCCATAGCCGAATCCTTGACAGAGCTGAAGGTAATGTCTGGTGTTCTCTGATACTGTAAATTAAGGACTACGGACCCAATTCAAGATTTCACACCTTTGCGCAGACATTTTGTCATCAAGCCATAGCCGAATCCTTGACAGAGCTGAAGGTAATGTCTGGTGTTCTCTGATACTGTAAATTAAGGACTACGGACCCAATTCAAGATTTCACACCTTTGCGCAGAAATCTGCGCATATGCTATGAATATGACTGTCGAAATAACATCAGATTAAGAGAAAATAATGAAATTTTCACTCTACTAAATGTAATTTGTGGTGCAGAAATATTTTTAGTGGTTTAGTTGATTTCCTGTTTACACAAGATTACGGTAAGTAAAACTTGGCACTCCTGACTCATAATCTGTAGCCTCAGTATTGCTCTTTCAGATGAAATGAAGGAGTTGGCTGATGAAATTATCTTGTTTGAGGGCATGCAGCATCCAAACTTGGTGCAGTATCACGGAGTTGAAGTCCACAGGGTGAGGATTTGTTACTGATATGTTGGATTCGTCAGATATTTTATAGGATTTAGAATTCTGTGGGTTTTCCGAGTATCCCCCTTTTTGCAGGTACTTTTACCTACAAGTTTCTGTTCACATAATCATTGACTCTTTGTTAATACATGTACAGTACTGTAAGCCGACCTCTATTTATGGTAACTTTATGTTGCGATTTTTCTGAGTGTAATAAAAAGGTTTAATGTGCCTAATTTACATGACCAGATCTTTTTAAGCCAACATTTTTTATTAAGAGGTTAAAAAAACGCTTGTTGGTGAAACATTGTCTCAAACAACAGTCCAGCATCTGTATATTTGGATAGCTCTCTCCTACCCATGACTGCTAGAACACCTTATTCACCAAAATCTTGAATATAAACACCAAATGTGTAACGTCCACTTCAACCAATGAAAATTATTGTTTAACCTTGCATGGTCACTGCCTTTGTAGCAATGATATAATACTGTATGTTACGTAAACTGTGATTGGATAATCAAAGGTTGCTTCAAAGGTCAATCTCCGACTATGCTTTACCTGCATTGGTTAATACTATAAGAAACTGAGTTATTTTTGTGTCGAATCGTGCAACCACAGCGAGGTGGAAGAGGGTCATACATATTGCCAGTGGTTTGTGACGATGTGAGAACATATTCTTGACAGTGATATTTCTGCATGCAAATTAAAGATAATTTAAAGTACATGTATCAGGATAATTATTCAATCAAGATGGCTTAAGGTATTCTAATGTAAAAAAAAAAAAAAAAACTCTGTCCCACTGAGGTTTTTGCAATTCATTTAACATTTACTCCCCATAATAAGTATATTTCTGACTGGACTAACTTGTCAGTAACCTATAAAAAAAAAGGTTAATATATTTATTCAGTACTATTATACATGTAACTTGATGGCTATGGCTTTACATTGCAGCAGAACGGATTGTATAGTTTTGTATCGGGTACCTCAGCTTACTCACTTTTTCTTCCAATACATTATAGGTCTAGATTAAATGCTGGTGTTTATGGAGTACTGTGACAGTGGAACTCTAAAGGAGGCGGCTAAGATGGGTCTACCCGAACACAACATTTTCGAGTGTACACACAGGAGGTTCTACTGGCCTTCAATTACCTACATGGTAGGACCATCAGGTACATGCACACATACACACAAGTGGTGACACATTCATACTAGTTGTGCCTGGTCCTTTTTTTGTTGTTTGTATCATCAACCTTTAAAAGAGTTTTGTTTGATGTATTGGTTGGGAGGTGGGGGACGGGGACCTGTAGAAATACTAGTATAAAGTCTTAACTACAATTTAAAGTTATTTCCTATAAAAAAAATTTCTCTCTCTCTCTCTCTTTCTCTCTCTCTCTCTCTCTCTCTCTCTCTCTCTCTCTCTCTCTCTCTCTCTCAGTGTGTATATAGTGTAATTTGCTGTATTGATTGGAATAAAATTAACAGGGACCTTACAGAATTATTACATTTTATGAAATGCCAAACAACCGATCGATGATATTTATGTCCATTTTATTGACATTATCATTACTTTTGTTATGCAGATCCCACTACCATACTGTAAACTCACAGAGAGGGGCAGCTGTCAACCCATTCCATAGTTTTCCTCTAACAAGACTTGTAATGGGGGGGGGGTGCATATTTATCCTCAATGAACCTCAATGTAAAATAACAACATGTTGTAAGGTAAGTTTATCATATTTATTTTTATGACAATAACACTGAAAAGTAAATATGAGGGATATGCAAATTTATTATGCTGGTCAGTGTGTACACACAAAACATTTAATGTATAAATACATGTATATGTTGATAAATATTGGTTAGAAAGTTTCAGTGTAAGCATTTAACGTATAAATACATATGAATAACTATTGATTAGAACCTGCTTGTGACTTTTTGAATCTAATTGTATTGCATATTTTTGTTACAAAAATGGCTGTAAATTCTAGATAAGTCTCTTGTTCTCATTTTAGGCTTTGAAATGTATATATATATATATATATCTACTAACACTGTTTTAGGTTTGGTTGCTGGCATTGAACTGTGACTGCCCAAGACTGACGAGGTCTGCTGAAAACTGTAATCTCTGTAACACTGTTACATCCTTTTTGGCCGCCTCATCTTCATTAAGTGTCTTGGGCGTCACTGTTCATGGTAACATACCAGACACTAACATCGTGAAGAGCAACTGTATGTAGAGATGTATGACCCTACATGTATATATGTATGGTGTAAGTCTTCTTACCAAGTTACAGCTTCGAAGGGTGACCACAGAGAACAGAACCCCGTGGTGTATGTTGATATGTGTATGTGTGTGTGTGTTTGTGTGTGTATGTGTGTGTGTGTGTGTGTGTGTGTGGACCTATGGTGAGCTTTGAAGAGTATATCATTTTCTTAGATATTGACCAATAGAGTTATTCATCAATGTTTCTGACTGATATGAGGAGCGGATCTGAGATGTCAGTGATGAAGACATCAGTTATCGTAGGTAACTGTTGGAGCCAGGCTCACTTTGATTCAAGTCATGTCAATACAGCTGAAGAGTAATACGGTGAGAGAGGATTTAATATTTTGTCATCAACTGAGTATTTCCTCCATAAATTCTGAACAAAAAAACATGATTATGTACAATTGTAAAAAAGCATAATCTAACTAGTTACTGGTAAATCCATTTTCAGGCGTAAATATTAACATTCATTATTAAAACCGCTTTCAGATGCCTTGTTTAGCTCATTTTCAAAAATCTCATTATTTATTAAAATATATCACATGTAACGTTGCTGATCGGTGCTTTGTTTCATACGGTACTTTATTGTTGACTTTACTTGAATCATTTCATGTTACATTCAGATTACTTGGACTGACACAAGCAGACAGTTGTAGTTTCCATCATGGTAACCTTCACGTATACCAAACAAGAGGCCCATGGGCCACATCGCTCACCTGAGGAACAATAGAACAATGTACAATCATACATGTAGATCCTGTATAAATAAAATCTATTTTTCCCCCTGGATATTCTTATGTTTAATTATAATCATTAGTCCCTTTTCTAACAGGATGATTTTATAGTCATACAGCCAGTTCAAGCATATCTTTTACAACATACACCATAGCATAGCATAGCATTGAAATCTCATAGCATAGCATTGAAATCTCATAGCATAGCATTTGAATCTCATACCATAGCATACAATCTCATAGAATCGCATTCGTCATATCATACCATGGCATAGCATACAACATTCTTTTAACTCGGTTTTAAATGTTTTTATTTGAAAAAATAAATGTTTACATAATATATTTGTGGTAAACTTTGGCTTCTTCTTATTTTACTGCGAAAGGTGTGGAACTCTTCTGTGTATGGAGGCGTTTTTGTTCAAATCTCATAGCATAGCATACCATATCATTAAGCCCTTCATTTCAATTTCTCATAGCATAGCAAACAAGTCTCATAGCATAGCATACACATCTCATAGCATATCATTAAAATCACATACCATAGCATAGCATAAAGGACTATATATGATATGGGCCTAAAATGGCCCCCTAAAATGAACATCATTATTATACTGTAATTCTTTGTTTTCTTTGTACAGATATATATATTATGTTTTTATATAATGTTCATTTTGATTCAACTGCCCACAATTTAGAAATATGACATCGTAAAGACAACCTTTCCCGCCATTTTTTGTATTTTTAGCATAAAACAGCTTGTTTTCAAGCAGTTTTTCTTTCAGAAAACATAGAGCGCATGCTTGAACAAACAGAATATTTTAATCAGAGATTTATCTTGCCAAGGGTAATAAGTGACCAAACAATTTTCCTTGTTCAAGCATGCGCTCTATATTTCCCATTCATAAAAAAATAAGAAAAATGTCAGTTTTTGACTGATTTTGATTGAATTATAGAAATAGCGTCACTTCTGACGTCATATACTGCCAGTGAGTGCAAATTAATCAAATAATTAAGTGAAAAATATATTTTACATCAACTCTTCTAAAATATAACATAACATTTTATTGTACCAGAAACTCTAAAAAATGGCGAATTACAGGGGCCAAATTTAACATATCATATACATGTATAGTTCTTTATAAAAGATATGCATGAAATGACTGTATCACATGTTAAGTATTTTTTATATATGGGATATAAGGCTACATCAAACTCTGAACATTCTTGTGAGGCCGAAGAATTGTCATGGAGCCAAAGTCTTAACAATTATAAAGAATCATCTGGCTGATTAGTTTCTGAGAAGAAGATTTTTAAAGATTTACTCTATATATTCCTATGTAAAACTTTAACACCCCCCAATTGCAATGTGGCCCTACCTACCCCCAGGGATCATGATTTTTAAAACTCTGAATCTACACTACCTGAGGATACTTCCACACAAGTTTCAGCTTTCCTGGCTGATTAGTTTCTGAGAAGAAGATTCTTAAAGATTTTTCTCTATATATTCCTATGTAAAACTTCGACCCCCCATTGTGCCCCACCCTACCCCCGGGGGTCATGATTTTCACAACTTTGAATCTACACTACCTGAGGATGCTTCCACACTAGTTTCAGCTTTCCTAGCTGATAAATTTCTGGGAAGAAGGTTTTTAAAGATTTACTCTATATATTTCTATGTAAAACTTCAACCCCCCATTTTGGCCCTACCCTACCCCCAAGGGGTCATGATTTTCACAAGTTTGAATCTACTCTACCTGAGGATACCACACAAGTTTCAGCTTTCCTGGCTTATTAGTTTCTGTGAAGAAGATTTTTAAAGATTTACTCCATATATTCTTATGTAAAACTTCGACCCCCCATTGTGGCCCCACCCGACCCCCGGGGGTCATGATTTTCACAACTTTGAATCTACACTACCTGAGGATGCTTCCTCACAAGTTTCAGCTTTCTTGGCTGATTAGTTTCTGAGAAGAAGATTTTTAAAATATTCACTCTATATACTCCTATGTAAAACTTTGACCCTCCGGCCCCCATTGTGGCCCCATCCTACCCCCAGGGGTCATGATTGTCACAACTTTGAATATACCCTACCTGAGGATGCCGCACAAGTTTCAGCTCTCCTGGCTGATTAGTTTCTGAGAAGAAGATTTTTAAAAATTTACTCTATATATTCCTATGTAAAGCTTTGACCCCCCCCCCCCATTGTGGCCCCATCCTACCCCCGGGTGGTCATGATTTTCACAGCTTTAAATCTATACTACCTGAGGATGCTTTCATACTAGTTTCAGCTTTCCTGCCTGTTTAGTTTCTGAAGAAGATTTTAAAAATTAAAGATTTATTCTATATATTCCTATGTAAAACTTCGACCCCTCATTGTGGCCCCACCTTACCCCAAGGGGCCATGATTTTCACAACTTTGAATCTACACTACCTTAGGATGTTTCCACACAAGTTTCAGCTTTCCTGGCTTTATGGATCTTGAGAAGCAGATTTTTCAATATTCCTAAAAAAAAAAATTCATTAATTTCTAATTCTCTCCCCTTGAAAAAGGGTATGGCCCTTAATTTTCACAACTTTGAATCCCCTTTGCCTAAGGATGATTTGTGTTAAGTTTGGTTGAAATTGGCCCAGTAGTAATGAGAAGATGTTGAAAATGTGAAAAGTTTACGGACAGATGGACGACAGACAAATTGTGATCGGAAAAGCTCACTTGAGTTTTCAGCTCAGGTGAGCTAAAAACCGACTGTTCGTACTTTGTTTATAACTATGCAATCAAGTGTAGATTTTAAATTGTTCAAACTTTGATCTTTTAACCATAACTTGGCTCAAAGGAGGGGTTCAAATTTTAATATTGGTGTATTTTTTAGATTTTCAATTGTTTAAAACATGACACCCCCCCCCCCAAAAAAAAAAGAAAAAGAACTTGTTCTGTTGTCTATGAAGAAGTTAAAATATGAGAATAAGAAAACCAATGTGTATTAAAAATATTCTTTGCAAAAAATGCAATGCTACAATTTGTCATATTATTATGTATTAAAGCGACATTAAAGCGTTTGTATTTTAAATTGTTTAAACAACAATCACTAAAACAACAAAAGGCGCTCAATAAGAATATGTAAAAAAATCTTTTAAAGCAAGATATTCTCTACTACATTGTCCATTTGATTTGTATATGACTCCATAAAGGTGATTTCATCAGAGTTATTGCTATTGTTTCTCATGCGAGCGATATGGCCCATGGGCCTCTTATTTTATCATTACAGCTGTAAATGTCACAATAAGTGGATGTTATTTTGTCTTCTTTGGTGTTTAATGTGGGTATGAAGATAAATAGCAAAATACAGTATATAACCCGTTTTTAGTATATGCAATAATGTTACTTTTTGTCTGCAACTATTGATACCTTCATAGTCTGTCTAAAACTAATTTCCTCAGAGAAAAAAACACGTGCTTAAAGATATTTCATATAAAAACAGCGTTTTCGGATGAATGAATGCGCTGAAATTGAGAATTAATATGACTGTAGGTCTAGATAAAAGAGGGTTTATTTCGTGTTCCTAAATTCCTGTCATCTTCAGGCAGTAAAATTGTTTTCTTTGGTGGTTCTTCATTTTCGCTAGCCAGGGTAACGATCCACGGTGTCTCTCTATTCTCTATAGAAGGTGATGGTTCTCACACAGTAAAATTGCGTTAGAATGTGCACATTATTCGGTTTACAGACAAAATAATCTCAATAAACACTCTGGCATTAGAAATGTGGTATAATATACCCCGTGGTTGTAATCTTACAATTCATTCATCCTCGTCTGTATAACACCTTAATAATGATTTATTGTCATTATACGATCATAATAATTGAGTAAGGAAGTGTTTGTGTGTGTGTGTTGGGGATGGGGGGGGGGGGGTATAGGGCCTGTGAATAGCGTTTGATTAATATAGTTTCATTAAATTCTTAAGTACTATCCTCTTGACATATTTTAATTTTAGCAATTAAAATGAATTCCCAATTAATACATGCATTATGACGATATGTCAGAAGGACCCATAAATAAGATAAATATTGTCTGCCATTCTATAAACACATTAACATGTATTTGAGATTTAACAAATTAACGATCAGCGCTGAATGGGAGAATAGAGATGCTTTACCATTGGGTGGGGTGTGGTAGGAGAGGGTATCCCAGCGTATCGTTAATCTGTTGTTAAATTTCACAGGCACCTGTCAGGGAACAGTCAAATTATACAATATATATATACTCATACATAAGTGTGACTTATTTTATAGAAACGAGTTAGTATGCACCGACAACTTGATATAATACCTTTGAAATGTGTTCATTTACCAAGTCACTCTTAATGTCCAAACCGATAGTTCTAGTATACTTCTTGCATACGTAGAATGACGAAGGCATTTGTATGACATATGCAGGATTTACAGTCATTGGGATATTTCGAAACATTCTTCTTTTCCTGTTTTCGGAATTTTGAACTTCAGAAGTATCGCTATTCCGAGTACAAAGACCTTCTCTACAAACCATTCCGGTGTTATATAGTGCCTTTTCCCCCTAGCCATCTTTCCCCCCGGAAAAATGGCTATTTAGCAGTTCTTCCCCCCGGAAAAATGGCTATATAGCAGTTTTTTTCCATCGGAAAGCTGACTATATAGTGGGCTTTCCCCCTTTTTATAGCCAGATTACCCCCACAGAAAACCTACTATATAGTGGATTTTCTCCCATTTTTACTTTCCGGCCATGTTTATCGCGGACCATTCCTGACAATTATTTGCAATAACTGATATGATATTAATTTCTCACATAAAAGGATAACCATGGCATTTATTTTTTTCAACTCCAAATATGAACTAAGGGATGCGCCTTCATAACATGCATGTGTCATCATCGTTTATTTCACCTGTTCTCACCCCTTTTTGGAACAACTTTTACACGGATTTCGGAATACCTCGAATCTTTTTCATCTAATCGATGCTTATCTACAGTTTTGACTTCGACGTTATGAACACGTAAGAACACATTTGAGTGAAAATACGCCGGTTTGGAAATTTGATTTTCCAATGTATTACCATCAATGTACAAGCTTCTCCCAGGGAACTAACTGACCAATATTGACTTAATTTTGTAGAGGAAGGGAATAAAAAGTGGAAATGTATTACTCCTTTCGTCCAAAAGGTTATCAAATTTAAAATAATACCGTTAGAATTGACGATCTTAAAAACAATTATATATTTCTTCTAAATATCAAACGGGAGACAGGGTGCAATGATATAATGAGAAACTGAAATGTTTTAGTTCTTTGATTGATGGGGTTCTAAATCATGGGTAAGGGATATTTTAATTATGTATTAAAAGCATGTGTAAAGTTAGTGTTTACCATTTCTTTTTAAAGTTACGCATATTCATATTTTTAAGCACATTTCTACGAAACGCGAGATATTATGATGTAAACATTTCATGAGTGATTGTGTATTTTTAAATGATGTTTTTACTTTTAAATGACCGTAAAAATATGTGCATGTGGTTATCTAGAGTTTTTGAGATATGGGGCCCTAAAATACATATTCTTTATAACTGGATTTCAAACATCGGGCTCGAAAACAACAAAGGCTCCTACCCTGCATGGGGGCTTAAATTTTTGATGTCATCTACTAGTGGTATACCACTACCACTGTGAAAATATGGTTAATTGGTCATCTCTAGAATTTGAGATTCGGGTCCCCACTTATAGAACATTGGCGGATCCAGAGGGGGGGGTTCCGGGGGTCGGAACCCCCCCTTTCTCTGGGACATATGAATTTTTTTGTAAACTTGAAATGCCTATTTAAATACTGTAATTATCTCAATTAAATGCTTTTAAAATTGCTTATTTTAAGAATTTCGTACAATGTACCAGAATTTACAATCATGTACCGGTATTTCTTATATGAAAAAAAACCCTAACGATCTTTTTATCTAAAAAAGTACTCCCCTTCTGCATCCAATGTTCACTTCTATGAGTAAACACGTGGAAAATAAAAAAAAATCATAAACTTATGCAGTATCGCTTAAAAACAAAGATTAAGAATAACTTTTAAAATGTATTTTCTGCTCCATTTCTTAAAAAATATCGATTATAGTTCATACAGTTTTGAATTTTGAATCATCGAGTAAAACGACGTTCAAGTACGATTACATGCATTTGTTTTACTTTTAAAAGCTGCTTTCAAATGTATTTTTTAGTTAATTAACTTAAGTAATTATGATAGAGAAGTTTTACTTCGTTACATACGAAAAATACACAGAATATTATATAATAGCTTATTGTAATTAATTTAGTCTGAATTATACTTTTTCTTAGTGTATATTTCTATTAAGCATAGACGCGCGTTCTCATTGCTTTTTTTTACCTAAACCAATACGCTAAATAATGCAGTGCAGTCTGATATTAAAATAGATATGAAAAAGATATTGACGAGATAAATGTTTATTAAATTACGCACGGAAAACGTTCAAAAGGCCTTGTTTATTGACAAATAATGAATTTTGCACGTATTGATTTTCAACAATTGGAACCCCCCCTTTTCCAAATTGCTGGATCCGCCTCTGTAGAACACTATTCAATCATAATAATGGGGTTTTAAACATAGGGCCCTGAAACATCAAGGGCCCCTACCCTGAGGGCTGAAATTTTCAGAGTCATCTTCAAGTGGTTAACCACTGCCACTTCTGAAACATCGGAAACAAAATTTCTCTAAAACAGAGGTTTAGCCTGGATGAAATTCTCACAAACAGACAAACAGTCTGATAGATTTATCAAGAAATTCTTAAAACATTCTCGTTTAATACAATTTCAGAACACAGAATTATGCATATAAGTGTATAACTTGTAAAACTTTTTTTCAATATTTTACCTAAATTAAGTTCTATGTGTAATTCCATTACACACATGTTCAACTTTCAGCATTGTCTATAAAAATAATAAATCGGCAAAACGAAACTTAACCTGTACAGATGAATGCAGATATATGCAACCTGGGAGTGTAGAAACATTGATTTTAATCCTTACTGGATTTCCATAAATATTTTTTATAAAATCTGAACCAAAAACGTGAGGAAGAAACCCTACTATGGGGGAAAAGGTACTATATAGTAGCTTTTCCCCCCGGGGGAAAAGGCTACTGTATAGTAGGTTTTCCGGGGGGAAAAGCTACTATGGGGGAAAAACTGCTATACAACACCGGTAACCATCTAGACGAGGACGTCTACTTTTTCCGAAGCGCGAGAGAATTATCATGGAGTGAATTTTTGACAAACTCTTGTTGAAGAATTTTTTCTAAAATTTGACTTACTTTAATATATTTTCAAAAGAATTCATAAATGTATCTTTCCCCTTTGTACAACAAGACAATAATTCAGATTAGTTAAAATTGCTTAATTATTCTTACACCTCACCTGTGAATTTAATGGCTCCCTCAAATTGAAGTTTTACTCTATGACATATGTCACTCATACTCAATTCCTTATTTCTAATGTTTTCAATTCATATTTGTTTTGTGATATACATGATTGTCGAGAAAGAGGAAGTAGGTTTCGGGATTTTCAAGTGTAGTATTTTTTTGATTCCCAGAAATCACATATAACGACCTAACTATAAACAAAGTGCTTTTACCATCTATAAAACATTTAAGTCTTACATTGTTGCCGGGTGTATAACACCTTATTTCCTTCGGTGATATTATATCAAATCTAAAATAATAATAAGGGGGAAAATGGACTGATGTAATTATTTTTTTTTTTACTTTTTATAGAATGTTGGGAAATAATATGAACTATTTAAATTGTAATTTTCGTCGAGCTTGGTTTCTTTTTTTCAGTTCCACTTCCCGGGAGACAGAAATGATCCTCAATTAAATATTTAAGTGATGTTTTAATACAGGTAAAAACCCCGGTCAAAGTCGCAAACACAGAAATGTTTTGTAACAGATATCTGTTTACTGTTGGAACAAGCATCAAATAATTAACATCAGTTTTACATATCTGTGCAGAGGCGAATCCAGAAGAAGCCCCCCCCCCATCCTTTTGAAAATGAAAAAGAAAAGAAAAAAGAGGGAAAGAGAGAAAAAAGAATTTAAAATAAAATCGCCCAAAATACACATGCATTTAAAGGGAAATGTTTTGGCATTGCTTGTACTTGTATAACTGTAGATACTGAAGCTGTTTGCCATGCACCAATAGTTATAGTGATGTCGTACACACACGTAGCATCACCCAACCCCCTTTTTTCATTTCTCACAGCGACTACTTTTCTTAAATTTACGTATAAAAAGTTGAGTTGAATCAGCTTGCTCCCTTTTTTGGATTGTGTGTTTAATATTGAAATGAAATAAAGAAATTATGAGTGAATTTGAAGTTATATATATATTACGCCAGCCCAGCCCCCCCCCCCCCCCCCCCAACGGATTAGAATTTTGAAGATTTGTATGCCTCAAAACCGGAAACCAGAAAAAATATAGTATCTCAATATGTAAACTAGTATCCAATCCATCTGTTTTTGAGAACTATATACCTCTATTTTTTTTTAAATTTAAGAGAAGTAGAGCATCCTGCATAAATGCCATTTCCAACTCCTCATCCTTAAATAGCTTAAAATTTGGATTTAAAGAAGATGGGGGAACAAGATGCAATAGCGCAATTACCCATTTGGTTTTGTCATAAAAACAATTTCAAATTAATTTTTTTCCAACCGAATATACTACATGATGTTATATTACAAGTTTACAAAAGCACAATTTCTAATCATATTCAGTTTTGAATATTTTAACAAACGATAGAAAAAACAAATAAATTCATAAGTTTTGGTGGTATCGAACCCACAACCTGAAAACCCTAGCTCATAAATGTTACCTTATGTCTGGTGCTCTAACCACTGAGCCATTTCAGTCACAACAAACTCCATTGTTAAATGCTAAATGCAACTTCAACCACAAATTTACGGACTTGTAGTATTTCTCTAAAACGTTTAATTGTTGGGATACAAAATGATATTTTTAAAGTATAGTGGGTCATCTCTCCATGTTTTTGTCGATTGAAATCGGTTTGATTTCCTTTAAACCTTACATAGACTTTGACAAAAAATATGGAGCCCAGACCCACTCTATTCCAGAAAAGGCATTGAAGTTCTAAAAATGACACTATTTGGAGGTTTTGACACGCATACGCCAGTTTAAATCAACCTATTCTAAATATTTAACATATGTAAAGGTTATAAATCGATGTTTTGTTAAATATACATTGTCTTCAATAATTTAGGAAGAAATTATAAGATTTGTTCATATTTTAATTTATAGTATCAGAAGTATCTTATCTATCCCTGTATAGGCAGTTTACACGCCAAATTCACCCATCTTTTTCTTCAAACTTTTGTATTGAGTAATAGGCACATACTTGTACCAGTCTGACTAAAGCCAGCCCCTACTAATTCACTTCGTTGTAAAGCCAGCCCCTACTAATTCACTTCGTTGTAAAGCCAGCCCCTACTAATTCACTTCGTTGTAAAGCCAGCCCCTACTAATTCACTTCGTTCTAGACAACGAAGTGAATTAGTAGGGGCTGGCTTTAGTCAGACTGATACTTGTACATTCATGATTTGTTCATAAAAAAAAGTCAATTAAAGAATATACATGTAGATATTCCTTAGTCAGACACGTGACGATTTCAACGATTAGAGAACATCATATCACTGTTTTGAAGTGTTATTATTATGCAATTTTTAAAAAATATTTTTAATATTAAAATTGTAAAATTCCTATTCGATTTAGATACACTAATATTTAAAGACGACGAAATATTCAACTTTACACGATGTTAGAAAATAAAATGTCTGACTAGAAACCCTTAACTGCAATTTTTAAAAAATAAAAATTGTAAAATTCCTACTCGATTTAGATAGACTGATATATAGAGACGACAAAATATTTAACTTTGCAATATTTAGGAAACATAACTAAAAACCCTTGACTGCAAAAAAGACTTCGCCCCTGGACCCCCTAATCATAGATGGGTCTCCATGCAACCGCCCCTATCCCCTTCCCCTGAAAAAATTCCTGCAAGCATACATGAACTGTACTTACATGATCACAAAACACGCCCAATATCTATAAACCTCTCCCACCTGTGTGGACTCAAGATCGTGGCTAATGACGTTGTTGTACTTTATGCCAGTAACTTCCCCCTCAATTCCTGACCTTTGACAATGTTCTGGATCCGCGCCTGGAGACCCCCCCCCCCGCTCTCTCACATACCTTCTACGTTAAGTACGTCCCAAAAGTTTTAACTTCTTACACAATAACTTTGTCAATATTCTGAGTCAGTCCCATCACGACCAACAGTTTACAATATAATTTGAACAATGCGGGAAGGAGGCGACATATTGGCCTACATATAAAGAAATCACGTGACGATTGTAAAAGTAACCAGACCCGGAAGAGAAAATACCAGAATCGCCATGTTGGGAGTTTGAAGGTTTGTAGTTTGTTAATCATAAATGAATAAGTAAAATGATTATAAAGAAATAATAATGAAGAACATAATCAAAATTGTACAGTGGGCATCGTGGACATTATTTTAATGTTTTACCATCAGTTACCGAACAAACTGTAGACCAGTGACATTGGTGTGTGGGGGGGGGGGCGCACGGACCGACTAAGAAATCCTATAAAAGTTGGAGAATGCGCTGACCGGATCCTGACGGCCAGAGTGTGTCAGGAATCCCAGGAACCTACCCCTCATAGAAAAACGTAATATAATTTTCAAAAGTAAAATTACCAAAAAGTAGGGCTTTGAAACCCCCTCCCCCAACTTGAAAAATAAAAAAAATCACCCCCACCCCAGGACCTGTGCATGAGATTGGGAGGGACACAACTTGAAACTGGTTAACCCTATAGCTCAGTCAGTAGAGTGTGGGGGGTGGACGGGGGGGGCGATACTACCTCCCTTCCATGCAAGAAAATTTTAGACTACACACACAAAAATGACATAGAATTAATAAAAACAAGTTTGCTAATATTACATTCATGTAACTGTTCTTTTATTCTTTCAGAAATCGTCTAAATATCTCATCAAGGTGTCTGACCATGGACCGCCGTACCTGGGCCCAGGATGTGTTACGGTGCCATCTCTGTGAGACCCCGGGCCCCCCTATGTACTGTGACATTTGTCATATACATCTGTGTGTAGCCTGCGTTGGAAAACATCTCTTAGATGAATCCAAAGAACACAAAGTAGTGCCATTTAAGAAGAGGGGACTAAATCCTAAATGTTCCAAACATTCCACACAATTATGTGACCTTCATTGTGAACAATGTGACATTCCTATTTGTGTGGAGTGTGTTTCCTCTAATGAACATCTAGGACACAAGCTAATAGGCATTTTAAAAATACTGGACACTAAGAGAGAAGCCTTAAAAAAAGATCTTCAAGAATTAGAACATACCATTTATCCTAAATACCAAGAGATCGCATCTAACATCCCAGTTCAGAAAACTGATCTGAATAAAAATTCCAAGAAATTAACAACAGCTCTAAACAAACATGGAGAAGACTTGCACAGAGAAATAGACATTGCCATCAAGAAACTGAAATCTGACGTGGATGAAATGGAATCCAAACACCTGGTTGTCCTGGATAAGCAGGAAAATGAAATAAAGTGCACCATTTCTCAAATCACTCACGACATTGCTGATCTGAAGAAATTACTCAACTCCAATGATGTCAGCCTTGTCTCTGCCTACAAATCCAGGATTGCTGAATTCAGAAGATTGCCTCCTAAACTCTCAGTTTCCTTACCAAGATTCACTCCTCAGAAAATTAACAAAGAACAAATTTATCAGCAGATTGGTTCTCTGTCAGCGTTATCTATCAAAACAGAAGAACATGGCTACACAATGGATTCTCCCGGTGCTGAGTCCTCTCCCCCGGACAGACCACTCATTGATGTACCACAGATCATCACAGAAATAAACACATATTATGGAGAATCTAAAAGATTACGCTGTGTGTCCTGTCTGAGTGATGATGAGGTATGGACGTGTGGTAATGACAACATGCTGAGACTCTACAACCTCAACGGTAAACGAGTGAAGTCAATCCAAACCAAGTCAGGGAACATACCAGAGGACATAGCAGTGACACAGAGTGGTGAACTAGTTTATACTGATGCCAATGATAGAACTGTGAACATAGTGAAGAATACACAGATACAGACAGTGATTAGACTACGGGGGTGGATACCTCGTGGTGTCTGTAGTACCTCCTCTGGTGACCTCCTGGTTGTCATGATCACTGATGATAAGAAACAAGCAAAAGTTGTGCGTTATTCTGGCTCCACAGAGAAACAAACGATTCAATACAATGACAAAGGACAACCTATCTATTCATCTGATCATGAATACTCTAAATTCATCAGTGAGAACAAGAACCTAGATATCTGTGTAGCTGACAATAAAGCCTGTGCAGTAGTGGTGGTCAATCAGGCTGGGAAACTCCGATTTACTTACACTGGTCCTCCCTCTACTACCAAGGAACCATTTCATCCAGTCGGCATCACTACAGACAGCCAGGGTCGGATCCTGATAGCAGACTGCAACAACCACCGTATCCACATCCTGGATCAGGATGGACAGTTCCTCCACTACATTGACAACTGTCATTTACAGAGTCCCAGTGGTTTATGTGTGGACACCAGAGACAACCTCTTTGTGGCTGAATTCTTCACAGGTAAAGTGAAGAAAATCCAATATTACATGTAAACAAATTGTGATCATCATATTACATGTCGATAGAGTGAACATCAAATATCAGTAAATAAACTGATTGTGTTTGAATGTTGTAATACATTAACATACTATCTAGAACTATATTAAAATCCATGTTTTAGCAAACCGTGATCGTTTTATATGTTGTGTTTCATCAAACTGCTGTGATTGTCACAATTCAGAGACTGTGTATTGTTCATGTACATATGATTACTTTTTACTATCTGTATATTTTACATGTAAATAAACTGGTTTTATATGTAAATAAATGTAAATAATCAGTATTTTGTTAATGTGGTTTCTTATATCATAACATTAAAGGCTGTTGACATTTGCAAACATTTCTTATTCTTAGGTATAGATAGTTCTCTAACTATAGTGAAATGAAATATGTCTGCATGTATAATTATATATAATTGATATAACTATTCAATAGATAGGAGAACTTGACCTAATTCTGGAAAGAAATGCTTACATTATCAAGTGCCTTGGGATCAATATTTCAGAATATTTAAATATTATCATGATTATAGATTTCAGACTTATTGCCGGTAATAACGGTCTTCTTGACACTGATTCAAAAATTGACACAGATGCTGGAATTTGACATTGAATACTTTAGATACAAATCTCCTAATAATTAAAATATCTTGGATACTATATTCAATTCGAAGTTAATTTACATAGGTCCCTCCTTTCTTTTGCAAAGATAAACATAATCATAATCAATGGATGAATGAATCATTGAATTTTTTAAAGTCTCAGGCGCTAAGTGTTTTAATCTGGAAAAAAAATTAATTGGGAAATAATTAACATTGCACCGTAGTCAATCCTCCCCCGTGCTCCAACCGAATTAGGATTTTGATTTGTCGATACACTACCACCTCATGTTATATATATATGTTACAGGCACGTAGCATCAGCGGGGCCTGACCCCCCCCCCCTTTTGTGCAGCAGAGATGTTTTTAAATGTTACATAAAGAAATTGAATGAACATAGAGTTGGCCCCCCACTTTTATGGGACCATGTAAAAAAATTACTTGTCCCCCCCCCCCCCCCCCCCCACGGATATTAGGATTTCAGAAAGAACCTTTTCCTTTTTTTTTTAAGAAATAAAGAAATGAATTGATTTCTTTCTTTTCAATCCCAATCCCCTAACTTTCAATTTGCTTCTGACGCCTATGGTATTGTTTAATATATAGCTTACTTTCTCAAAGATCTGAAAAATGTAATGAAATTGTACATCAAGGCAAAATCTGTAGTAGTTTTAATATTAGTTTTCAGGTCGACAACACGAGTAGTTTGGCATTTGACCTTGTTATTATAAAATCAATAAGAGTCATTTACTCCTAAATGGGTTTCAGCGATTCAATTTTGAGGTGTAGCTAAAAAAGGATTCTAAAGATATATCATATGATATTGCCTAGTCGATTGTGATTTCCTACTTTAAGAATTGTCATCTTCTCCTTTTAAGGTACTTCACTACACCTAGACTTATGCTTTTTAAGATACTACGTCACAAGATGGCGATTTAAATGTTTTGTTAAAGTGTTTGTATCAATCAATTCTGATGTATATCGTCATAGCTCAGTGGTTAAAGTATCAAGCTTGTGAACCGCAGATCATGAGTTCGAATCCACCTGTGGCTTTTGTTCATGTTTACTGAATGAATTTTTTTAAAATATCATTTTTATCCAAAATTGCACATTATTTCGCCTATTTGACATGTATACTTCTTATCCATCATGATCTCTATCATAATCAAGTAATTTTCTGCTGATTTGAGAAACTATTTGAAGGTGTAGTGGAGTACCTTAAGGTACCAGTAAACTAGCTTCACGCTTGGCTAGCAAAGAATTCATTATATTTGATTGTACTACACCTGGTTTATCAATTCACCAAACAGTTTTATTTTATATGTATGAGTTATCTCCTAGATCTGCCTAAAATTTTAAGATATGATTTGTTTAAGTATAAGCTTTTATTTAGGAAGGAAAAAAGCTCAAAATTTTTAACCTTCCAAATTTAGTTAGGAAAAAAAATCCATACATTTTACCTTTTTAAATTTGGGTATTTTCCTATACTTTTACATATACATGTAAAGCTTCTCTTGTAAAGGAGACCAATACAGTATACTCAGTAACCATGGCCACGACTATCGAACTATCGAACCCTCTTAATATAACAAGCAAACTCAGCTGAAATCAAATTTGGTAGGCCCGCACAGAATTCCTGTGGTAAGAAGTCGACTCAGCACACGAGTTATGGACCTTTGATATCAGGAACAAGTCTTAGAGCTAAAGCGGAAATAAAATAGAAGTTCAGCATTTACATCTATATGTTGGGGTTGGGGTTTTTCCCATGGGGATCCAAAGGATAATTTTTTCCAGGGAAGGTCTAAAGTCTTTTTTTGGTAATTGTAATATGAATTGAATAAGTTTTAATTTCCCAAAAGGGAGGGGGGGGGGGGTTGAACTCCAAACCACACATTATTATTGATATTTTAAAGTTAAGGTTGTTCCGAAAAATAAATTTCATGGAAAATGCATGCATTACACACATACTAAAAATACACATACTTTTAAAAACAGATTCTGAATTAACATCTCTCTCTCTTTCTCTCTCTCTCTCTCTCTCTCTCTCTCTCTCTCTCTCTCTCTCTCTCTCTCTCTCTCTCTGTGCGGTATGGAAATTTATTTACAATTACATGATTCATGATTTTTCATGATTTGGGATTTAAGGTTTTTTGTGCTTGTCAAGATTTCTGAGGATTAGTTTAGTAAATACCTTTGTGCTTAAACTACGTTCATCCACCAATATGAAAAATGTCCAGATTATCTGTTTTGAAACGCCCCCTCTACCGCTTCAGGTTTCAATACACATCCCAAAATAGAAAGTCTACGGAGATTTTGCATTGTATCAGCCATTAATAAGCCCGGATGATAACATTGAAAAATTGTGCGAGGTGTCCCGAGTACTTTCGAATGGAGAAAAGATGAGAACATTTCCCATTAAAAATCTCCGTAAGAAACTTGTTTTCGTACCTGTAAATTTTAAAGAGTGAAATGGGATAATTTGTCAATGAAGATGTCTTGGATATTTTCCATTTCGTCGATTTCAACTGCACTTCTTTCACAGGTATGTGTATTTTAATTAAAAATCATCAAAAAGTGATAGAAGCAATAACTTGGGACAGACTATAAGTGTTTTTGCTATGAAATGTCAAGTTGCATGGAAAAAGCTATCAGCAAATTTCAGATTTTATTCAAGTTGCTTCAAAGGTCAGGTCATATACTTGATTTTTTTTTCTCGCCAAACATATCAAATATTTATATTTATATGTGAATAATACCTATTCAAAATTGCCTCGAAATGTGAGAATTAACATTATTTATCTGCTTGTTGCCATAGCAACGGTTCTCAATATTGATTTATAAATTTCACAATCATTGTAGTGTGCACAGAAATGCAAGATTTGTATTTTAAATTCAAATGAAAAGAAGAAATCATAATTTGAAATTTCTGTTTAGTTACCATGGAAATACTTTTAAAACATGCATTTATAAAATATGTGGGGTTTTTTCTATTGAAAAATGACAAACTTCTTCATAATACATTCTACCCTGGAAACCCCAAATTGTTGCCATTACTTACAATTTGTTCTTAAATAAGCATAAAAATGCCATTTTATATCTTTACCCTCTGTTACCATGGCAACGGGACTGCATAACATCAAAGAAAATGTGTTTGTTTTTTATTCAAAGTCTATCAAACTGAAAAGTATGAAGAAAATCCGTGACTATGTGTGGCTGCCAATTTTTTATTGCGCAGATGCAGAAACTTTTCCAGGGGGTAGTCGGGGAGGGGGGGGGGTCCAAGAGATTCCGATAATTTTATTTGTCCGGGGGGGGGGGGGAATCCCCCTCTCCCAACCCGATTCCCTCAAGATCCGCGTATGAATACACTGATTACTGTACCACCTTCCCACATACATGTATATAGTGATGACGTGTAACTTCAAGGAAACACAATCGTGAATTTTCAACTTTTTATTTTTTGGCAAGCTTATTTACCTTGTACTTGGAGAAGTGGTTGTCACGTCATTTAGGCATTTACAAGTTGTATGATAAGTATGTATGAATTGTGGGTAAAATGGAGAGTTCCCTCAATTTGATACAAAAAAAAATAAAAGCAAACAAAACAAAATCGAAACAGGCGTTTTCTTGAAGTAAATCTACATGTACGTTAGTTTAAACAACTTATCAAAAGAGGGAGCGCATCATCCCATGTGCACGAGGAATATCATGGTTTTTTTTTTTTTTAAATAATTAAGATCTATTTCTGAGTGTATAGCTATGTAGAACATTCATTACCAGTATTCATGTGCACATTGCATTCTTATGACTTTTCTCGCTAGTATTCATATACTTTTTCCTTTGTTCGCGACCATTTTCGGATTGCGGAAAATTCATAATCCATTCGATCTTTTGTTCACAAGAAATTCTCTCTCTCTCTCTCTCTCTCTCTCTCTCTCTCTCTCTCTCTCTCTCTCTCTCTCTCTCTCTGTATGACAATTTATTTACAATTACAGCTCAACAATTAAGAGAGCTCGATGGTCGTTGCCATTTTTAGACGGGTTTTCTCTCCTTTAGAAGAAGAGCTCTATATAAAAGGGGTGATATATATATTTTTTTTTTCTTTGCTGAGTAATAGCTTAATTATAGCTTAACAAATCTTATCTTAAATTCATAGGTAGATCTGATGGTGAACCTGTTGACCAACTAGCCTTTTTAAACGATTACATGTTTACTTATACTAACTTCTTTATATAAAAAAAAGATCAAGTTAACAATAGGCGGTTCTAAACCTTTGATGTCATCAGTAGCTGCGTATATTTATCTACATCCAGCAATCCACTGAGGATGGTGAATCAGTCCTTGGTTTGGTAGTGATGACAGTGGCGTACGTAGTCACGCATTAATTTGACCCTATAAGTGTATACGACTAACCAACGATAAAATGTAACTATATAAAAATATGAAAATAAATAAGTAAAATAAAATGAAAATGAAAAAAAAATTGATAAAAATAATGACGATATAAGTATAACGGGGGTCCTTTGGTATAAATATACCGGTATTCTGTAATATAGATTTGCAATACATACATTATATTGCTGGTCAATATTAATTGGCACATAGCTTTTTAGGTTAATAATTTATTAAAATAAAGTTATAAATATTCATAAATGTACAATCATGCAATTGTACATTTGAATTATATAATCTAAAATATACCGACTATAACATAAGTTTGAAAGCCCCCTACCTTCCTGCCCTCCCCTCTGACTTGCTTTAAATTTGATAAGTTGCAGTTGTTTTTTAAACCCAAAATGTAGAGTAAATTTCAATAATAAAAAAAAAAAAATTCTCAGAACATAGGGTCATGGGAAAAAAAGGGAAAAAATCGCAATTCTTGACATAAAAATGTTTCTGATAAAAAAAAAAATTACTTAGTTTTTTGTTATCATATTTTGACGTTTGATGATAGTTTAAAATTTCTCTATTATAAAAAGATGTCATACCGATATTGTGATATTTTTGTTATAAAGATATTAAATTGATTGATACCTTCAATTTGTACTAAATTAAAATAAAACGACATTCGATCTATATTTAAAGGTTTAAGATATCAGATAAATTAAAAAAAAATCTTCGTATTCTTCATATTAAAAAATAGATTAGCATTTGTTCTTAAAATTACCAAACAATAATGATAACAAGAAGTTCCATCTTAAAAGATTAATTAACTACATTTCGTTTGGGTAGAAATTTAAAGAAGGATAACTCTGACCATGCTCACCTAGCAGGAGTTATCGAAACTTGACATGGCGGACGGGGAATTAAAAACTCCCTTGTCGACAACGCCAACCGAAGATTTTAACCCACTGGCGGAAGATCCAGACAATTTCATCAGGTAGATTAGCTTATTGTAACTTAGATATTTTGCATAATCAAAATAATCGTGCTAAAACAATGCATCCGACCTGCATTAATGCTGCAAGCAAGCAGTGTCGTGAACGTCGTACATGTTATCTTGGACGGAATGACTAGGTGATACAAACATTGTATCATTGAGTCTTAGAATACACAAAATAAACACTTAGCTATCTGTTGGAAATTATTTACATTTGAAAGAGCTGTAAGACAGTGTTTCAAAAAATGATTCTGTGTAAATGGGTTCAAGGTTAGTGTTGATAAAAAAGGGGCTTGGAAAGGGGAGGGGGGTGGTAAGACATTAGTGCGTTGTCGACCTGGTTAGAACAGCGTTTGATGAAATTGAAATAAGACTGTAATGTTTGATGCAGGGTGTTTTTGTTGGTTCATCAATCCTTGGAGTTACATATGCCAAATTACATGTAAGGTGCAATAATGATAAACATGATAAAAAATTCCTAGCCTGAGAGAGAGAGAGAGAGAGAGAGAGAGAGAGATTTGTTGCATTATTTAAACAGTGTTATGAATGATTTATTTTGTGTTTTTCTATGGTTATGACATATTAATGCCATATTTATGAAGTGTGAAGTGAAATTTAATTTTGTCAGTTTTATTTTTTTTTTCTCAGTGGACATTCTCCTCAAAGACAAGGTCATCATGATGCAGATTGTAGTGGAAGTGAAGAAGAGAGTGATTACCAATGTAATTCTATGGAAGAAATGTCAACAGGAAACTTGTATGGTGTCACCCCACCAACTTATATGCGTGGAGTAAAAAGAGACAAGAAAAAACACCAGACAAACATTCAAAAATCATCCTATAAACAATTCACAGAACTGAAGAAGGCCTCCAAGAAGTCCCATCGAAATGCGGTTATAAAAGAAAGGTATGCAAATGACCCTTTATTTTGCAAACTTGGACATATAGACTCTGATGACAATTTAGACAAGGATTTTGCAGACGATAAAGATAAGAGAAGCATGGATCGACGAGAAATGAGAAAGAAAAGCATGACTAAAACAATTGCTCATGAGCGCTTGGCGAAAAGAAGTTCTAGCGATTTAGCTGCCATAGACACATCTACAGTGGATGTTCCTGTGCCTCAGGCGGCCGCAAAATTTGACACCTCTGGAAGATTTTCTTCCTTTAATTTCGGCAGTAAATTGCCAGTGGATAGTTCCGGCAGATTCACATCGTTTAATTTGAAATCTCATCCCCTCTCCATGATGGGACAGTCTCTGAGCTCAAGCTGGTCTGTTGGAAGGAGTGAACACAGGAGGCAGTCTGTGGTAAATGTGGAAGTGCCCAAAGAGAGAGTGGATTTTTTCAAGATATTCTCAACGCTGCTTAATATGGGCTCAAATTCCAAAAAAGAGAAAGACGCAAAGGGAGTGAAAGAAAAAATGAGTTACAGAAGGCAGATCAGTTCAGAGCAGGAATTGTGGCAAGAACGTTACAAGGATTACCTGTGGCTGGAACTTCAGATGGAAAAAAATGGATTTCAGAATCAGCTTGAACAGGAGGAATTTCTACAAAATGAGAGAGCAAAAATTCCAGGTGTGATTGAAGAGATATTGAATTTTAGGTTTGAATGTTCAGTAGAACTTAGTGACAGCAAGAGTGAAGAAGATTCCTATGCTAATCGGCAGAATGAAGGGACTGCATATTCATTCACTCTTTCAAGTGAAACTGTCGCTCAACAGAGGGAAGCTTTGAAATACGTCCAAGAATTGCTGGACAAACTAGATTCTTGTGAGAAACTGTTTCCAACATCAAGGTCCTTTGCAAAAGAATATGAAATGTATAAAAATGAACAATTTACTCAAAGAGTGAAATCACTTTATCTTTGGCAAAGTATTACCAAAGATCTGTGCCACAAAATAAAAAAATTAGGACTAGTACTTGGTGCACAACACGCATCAGATTTAGACTGGCCAGTTATAGAAAGTCCCCGATCATCGGAGGAATTTGATTTTACAGGTTTAAATAGAGTAGATATTCCTAAAATTCAAGAATCTGTCAGTGGAAATAGCGAAGACGAAGTTGAAATTCCATCACCAGAATGTTTAGGTGCACAGACAGACAATGCTAAGCGTGTAACGTTTACACTCCATCCTTCAAGGGCATCAAAGATCAGTAGTCCGGACTCCTCTGAGATTCCTTCGAGAGGATCCAAGTTGTCCTCGACCTACTCCCTCGGTAGTCTCTCTCGAGCCTCCAGTGAAGCCAGCCTTGATGAGCTGCATCACACTTCAGCCAAACTGTTGTTTAGAAAGTATGTAGACAAGACATTAAAGCGAATGGGCATGAATAAAATGTTGTTGAGGTTCAAAGAGCTCTTGGACAGAACGTTACAGAGAGCAAGAGAAGCTTTACAGAGACCAAAGACTCTCCCTCAGTTAGAAATGCAGGTAAACAAGTTTTAACATTTGCAGTAGTTTTAAAGAAATTTGCAGTTTTAATGCATTAGATTAGGATAATATCATGTTTATTTGTATTACAGTATCGACTAGACACAACTTAACACCAAAGCAGTCCATAAAAGCTGACCCCTGTTCTGGCCTTGGTCTGCATTTAAAAAAAAAAATGCATCTGATCTCAGGTCTGATCAGGGTCTGTTATGGGTTTACTCGGGGTCGGTTCTTGGGGTTGGCTTTATGCACAAAAGCTGATTAATCTTTTTTCTTACAACCTGTAAACCCGCACCTAATATATTCCAAATACACAATCAAGTAGAGACTTTTGGTCATATTTCAGTAGCAATTTAAGGGTCTGCATCTGAAATCGGAGTCTGCTTTCGATGTTTGCTCTGGGTTAGCATGGGGTCTGCTTGGAGTCAGCTCTGGGTCCGCCATAGCAAACCCTAAGCAGACCCTGAGAGGACACAGGGAGCAGAATGGGGGTTTGGTTGGAGTCTGCTTTCTGTTAGGTTGGGTCTGGTCATACTGTATATGTACTGCTATACATCTCTTAATTGTTCACGTCTAGCACTTCAGATGTTATGTCAGTGTCTGATCTAAATTTTAGGTTTTATTCATTAATATAATTATAAAAGAAATAAATGAATAAAATTTCACTTTTTGTTCACTGTGATTATTGTATATTAATTTTTTGTACAAGTTATATATTTTTGCTTACTTGCACTTTTGATTTTGCAGGTTTTTTTAAATCAAATTATTCAATTTTATTTGCCACAGTTCATTCAATTGTACTTCTTTGCCGACAAATTTCAGGATTTTCAGTACTTTTGATTTGTGATTGTAGTCACCAGAGGTAGATGGCACAGTCCAGCTCTCATCCTCACCCTCCTTGGATCTCCACTACGCCGACGCTAGCTCCACATCCATCAATTTCCACCGAAGTTCCAGCCTCACAGATTTCGGAGCTTGGTGCGAACAGTTCATCCAGATGGGCTTGCCTTCATTCCAGTCCAGCTACCTATTCCTACTGCATGTGTTTTTGGAAGTCATTCATGAAGCCTTGCGGCTTCGCCTGGAGCAGAGACCTGTTATCGACCCCTCGTTTCTCAGCATAAGACCGGTATGTTTTCAAATTTCATGTTAATGGCTACATGTCTGGTATAATGGGCAATACTGTTTGTTCCTCTTGCTTTTGAAATGGAATTAGAGGCCTCCATTTTGCATTATCTTATCTAGCAACACATTCAGAGTCTAAAAACCAGGATTATTTATAGAAGAAATGAAACATCTTTTTAAAACTATGTATAGAACCTGTTTATAGTCATAGTCTTCATGAAACCATCTTTGTTTGGTTACGGAAGGACCAACCATTCATTGCTTATTACCAATACAAATTAATATTCATAATAATTACAATAATTACCACATGGATTCTGAAATGTACTAGTAAACCCATGCTTTGTGCATACTGTACTCTTTGAGATTTATTGTTCTATGTTAGCTTTTGAGAGAATGCAAAGAGGTTTTGAGGGGAGCGGTGATAGTCAAGCAGTATTTCCAGACCATGGTGGACGAGGTAACATCAGAAGGGGACACCAACACAATGAAAGATCTGGAAGAGTTTGACAACGATGTCCGCCAGATGTTAGAAGTAAGTTTAATAAGACCCACAAGATGTAACACGTAAATTTATGTCCTACAAGATTAGTGGTCCAAGTTGCGATTAAAATGATTTGCAACCAGAAATTATGAGTATTTTGCATATTTGTGACAGAGTAAATCCCGGCCAGCAATCATCTTTTATAAGTGTAAATGTAACTCTGAGCATTGCACAAGATGTTGGACATAAATTATGTTCCACAAGAAGTTAGATTCAAGTTTATATACTGCAATATGTCAGACCTAAGTTATAGTCTCGCAAGATATTACACATAAGTAAATGTCTCGCAAGATGCTAGACTAAGTTAAAGTCTTGCAAGATGTTAGACTTAAGTTAAAGCCTCACAAGGTGTTAGACTTAATTTAAAGTCTCAGAAGAAGTTAGATGTTGGTTTTTATCCTTGCTAAGAAGTATTACAGAGTCTGTGTTAAGTATCGAAGTCTTTTTGTATTCCCCAACATCACAACTCATAGATTTAGGAGATTTGATTACAGGCATAAACTCTTTGTATTTGTACTTGCTGCAGGTGTATTTCACATACCTACAGAGCTGGATGTTGGCTCTCCAGAGTCTCCCTGAGGCATCTCTCAGTCTGAAAAATGTCCTGGAGTCAGAATGGCTCTTCACCAAGCAGATATGTCCCCATGTTATTGGAGGGGAGGCAGAAGCAGGCAAACGATTCAGGTATTAGAATGTTGTATACAGGCCCTGTATACACTCCATCCCTGTATTACAGAGTTATTTTTGCTCTCGTAATTTTCACCCTTCTCCACATGCAATCAGTTTTGCCCCATTTTGGAGTCTTCCAGACAAAGTTGTGTTTAGAGAGAGCCAATATGAGATATTCAGATTAATCCAGTCTTAAATTTTTCCACTGACAAGAAACGTGAAAGGTGCGAAATGAAACAGGGGCGAATATTCACCTAAATACAGTACATGTACTGGCTACAGACTTCATAATGATATTCTAAAACAGCCAATTTAGGTTTAAATTTTTACAAAGGTGTGATTTTGAAGGGTGAAGGAGAAGACAGCTCAATGTTTTTTTAAATCACTTTAGTGACATGGATTTTACATGTGCTTTCAGCTCGCTGGCCAGTAGTCTGCTGAATTCAATTGCGGACTTTTTGGAGAGCGGAATTGATGATTTCTCAACAAGCCTGTACAACTTAACGATCAACGATGACAGCGTGGATAGATCAGACCCAGGGGAGAAGGACACTAACAACAACAACGACAGCAACACCAATGATGAAGTGCAGGATCAACAGAAGATGGTGATCCAGGATATCAGGTCAGAAGTACAGGCAATATATATACGATATTTGTCTCATGATGGTGAATCTAATAGCATTTTATATCTCTCTATAGTATTTGTCTCATGTGTAGGCTTTGTATCTCTTTATGGTTATTGTCTCATATGCAGACTTTATATCTCTTAATGATATTTATATCATATGCAGGCTTTATATCTCTGTATGATATTTGTCTCATATGCAGGCTTCTTAATGATATTTATCTCATATGCAGGCTTTATATCTCTGTATGATATTTGTCTCATATGCAGGCTTCTTAATGATATTTGTCTCATATGCAGGCATTATATCTCTCTAGGATATGCGTCTCAAGTGCAGACTTTACATATCTCTATGATATTTGTCTCATGTGCAGACTTAAAATCTCTTAATGATATTTATCTCATATGCAGGCCTTATATCTCTATTCGATATGTGTCTCAAGTGCAGGCTTTACATATCTCTATTAATCAAATCAACAACAACATTTCAGCGAAAATCATTTAAAACTATAATAGTATATTTCACTATGTTATTTGTCTGGGAACAGTAAAAGTAGAAGCATTTTAGAAGCATTCTATACCATGGACACAGAAATTCACTAATTTAAAAAATGAAATCATACTCTCCCTCCCACCCACCCCCCCCCCCCCCCAAAAAAAAAAAATAAAATAAATTAATCTTTAAGTTTTTCAGGCGAACAATTTTTTAAGATGGCAAAATAATACAATGTATAAGAATAAATGTGGCAACTTTTATCAAAATTATATGATGTTCAACAAACAATCTTATACTCATCGACATATTTGATTTTGTTTGCATGTCAGAAAATTCAAAAGTTTTCAATTTAAAAGAGATTATGAAAAAATTGAAAATTAGACAATCTCAAAAATTACTGGATATACGGTATCATTGTATTGAAATTCTGTTATTCAAGATGCCTTTCAAATTATGTTTGTTACATCTGTGTGTTAATGATAATGTATTGATTTTACAGGCATCTGTTTCAACAGACATCAAGAAATTGCAAAAAACTCTTCAATGAAGCAAGAGAAAGGGCTTCAAAAGCATTAGGATTTGCAAAAGCACTGCGAAAGGTATCCTTACTTTATTCTAGAATTTGAATCTTCTAGATTAAAGTGAAAGACGTAATGTGGAGATTTTCTAAAGTAAGCTAAATTTTAAAACTGGCATGTACATGTACATGATGTATTTTACAGATTTATGATTCAACATAAGACTTGCAAGATCTAAAGGTATCAGATGTACAATTGACCAAAAAATGATAGCCAGCGCGAGTTATTCAATTTTGTATGCGCACACCATTGCAGTTATGAGACCTGATTTTTCAAAAAATAATGATTCAATGCTCAAATACCAAAATATGAATCAACCATAAATGACTCTGTGATGTTGTAATAAGCATGCATTTTTTACATGATAAGATTATGTACTCATACCACACATAACATCGGACATGGGAAATCTGGCTGAACTTGTCAATCAAATTTTGAGTATTTGATTTCTGTAAACAGCAAAGTGAAACAAATTGACTTTAAACCAGTCGGAATTGGTATCTAATAGCATTATTTGAATGATATAAAATCCAGCGATTTGAAAAAGAGTGAAAAATGTACCGTTCATGCACATACATGTAATATGAAATGCGAATCCCGATGAAAAATTGCAATCAGTGATTAGAAATTTCATTATTTGACTCTTGGTTACATGATTTACGGAAAAAAACAAGGATATGTTTAAACACAGTAATTAAAATAAATGTGTACAAGCATTTTAACCAAGAAATCCATTATGCATGGTACTTATTAAAAATAGTTAGTAGCATGCCGTTATACAAATGTAAGGTCCAAAACACTCTGTATGTATAATAATGAAATTAGGAATACAAAAAATTGAACAAATTGAATAGGGCCATACAATTACCAGATTACCCCAATTCAAGTTATGCACAGTCACAATATCTACAAAACCAATAATTAAAACGACTTAACGGTACTCAGTATTTTTCGACGAAATACGCGACTTGTGCACTGCAAACTTTACTCTATAAATTAGGGTTTTTTTTCTTCACATTATTGCAATAGCGCCGGGGGAAAAAATAACTTCATACAACGGCAAATGATGTAAAGCTGCTCCTAGTCACAATCAGCGTTAGGGGGGAAAGTTAAAATAACTCATTTTAAAATTATGAAAAAAAATATTGCTTGACTTAATGCATCAATTGTTAATTCTTTATTGTTTATTATGTTAAATAAATAATGGTGCGACTTTTTGAAAATTCATTTCAAGCTCCGTAATCTACCGAGCTCATCCTGGAAAATCCCGAGCTCTCGGGCTCAATTGTACATCCGATACCATAAGTGAAATTATTTGACATGTTTGAAACATAATTCCTACAACTCAGATCATGCATATGAAAATAATATGCCAAATTTTGCCCGAGTGAATGATGTTGTGCTGTAATGAGAAGTATTTTTTTGTTATTGAAGGATCTGGAAATAGCCGCTGACTTTAACATTGCAGTGACCACAGTTGAGCTTTTAGCTAAACTAAAAACAGCTAATTTTGTGATGGTAAGTGTGTGATTGTGTCTTTAGCTCGAAGCAGTGAACCTAGGCCATTTTCTTTACACT
This sequence comes from Magallana gigas, assembly GCF_963853765.1. Lineage (NCBI taxonomy): Eukaryota > Metazoa > Mollusca > Bivalvia > Ostreida > Ostreidae > Magallana > Magallana gigas. Next base: position 26,905,395 of record NC_088861.1, read on the forward strand.
CTATAACAGAAGGTGACCTTGAGCATTTTATCAAATAATGCTACAGAACCAGTTAATTTTAATGGATTCTTTGATTGGGATTGTATATATTATTTAAGACAAGTATCTTCTGCAGGTAAATTGGAAATTTCTTTCAGTGAAGAAAAGACAAAATATTTGTTTTTTCTTTAAGGTCAACTTCTCGACCAATGACCCTGGATATCTGATGTTCATCCCGTCCAGAATCGCTGACAACCGACGCCTCATCTTGCAGCTGTTAAATGTGACTTGTGGACGAGAAGACTTAAGCGCCTCAATACAAGACCTGGGTACGCTCAAAGAGGACGGCTACCTACTAATGGTGTGTTGTCAGGGTGGGCAGGGGAGTGTGAAGGACTGCCCCTGCTGGTTCGGTCAAATCGTCAAAGTGGACCCAACAGCTGAAACGGCCATTGCATTGTCTCACATACAGGTACCATTTATACCCTCAACTGTTATGTAAAATATTCAGGTACCTCTATCATAATGTACAGTAAGCATTTACCAGCAGGTGTAATTTACACTTATTAATATGAGAAAAATTATATAAATGTAAATACTACAAAAATGGCCATGTTTGAATTGATTGGACTATTATAATAGGAAAATTTTTGTACCATGAAAATTAAATGTCTTTTTTGTGTTTTGATTAAGAGGGCTGGATGATCATGGGCATTTATAGACTATATTTATCTCCGTAAAAAGAAGATCTCTGTATAAAGATATACAGAATTATTCATATTTTAAAGCTAAGATAGTTAAAATACTTTTTTACTAAATAATAGTTTATAGCTTTAAAAATCATAGATTACCTAAATATTTAAGATGAATCTGGTGGGTGGACACTTTGAATAGTAATACAGTAAAACTTGTTTAGTACGAACACAGATATAACGCATTCTCGGATATAGCGAAGGTTTTTGGAGTCCCGGTAAAATTCTTAACAAACCTTTGCACAATTTTACGGCTATAACAAATTCGGATATAACAAATTTACGGATATAGCGTACTGATTTTGAATCCCGTAGAAGTTAATAATAACGAAATTTAACATTTTTATAATGAATTTCCTTCAGTTTAATAAAGTTTGCAATACTTATATTTAACATAATAGTTTGAATAAATTTATTTTCATATAAATTTTTCGACTCACAATCATTATAGGTATCAAAGTAATGTATTTTTATTCTAAGCCTCAATTAGTAAAAATTGGATGTGTCTTGTGAAAGAAAACATATGTTATATAGTGAATTAACTATAGTTATTATTAGAAATTTGTTATACGGATATAACGAATTACGGATATAAAGGAGTAAATCCTTTGGTCCATAGGACTTCACTATAACCAAGTTTTACTGTATAAAGGTTGATAGTAATGATATGATTGAGATTGTTTGTTGTTTACATGGTTTGTTTAATTGTTTTGTTCATTTGTAGGTAGAGGGTCTACTGCTGGTTGTTATTCATTCCTCTCAGCTCAGCGCCCAGAGAAAGGAGTTTGAATCCTTGATGGGGAAAACAGTGCAACTTGTGAATGAGCAGACATCTTGTCATCAAGCCATTGCCGAATCCTTGACAGAGCTGAAGGTAATAACTGGTGTTCTCTGATACTGTTAATTAAATTCCTGTTCACGGAAATAAGTTTATAAAACTTGTATTAATTAGATTATCTTTGCTGATCTACCTGAAATAAAAAAGACAATAATTTACTTTTATGAGTACATATATAATATACATGTACTGGTAGCTAGAAATTAAGTTTATTTCTTTTTATTATACCCCCCGCAAACGAAGTTTGGGGGGGTATATAGGAATCACCTTGTCCGTCCGTCCGTCTGTCCGTCCGTCCGTCTGTCTGTTCAATTCATGTCCGGTCCATTTCTTTCGTATGGAGAAACATTGGAAGTTCTTACTTTACACAAAGATTGCTTATGACCTAAGGGTGTGTCACGACGTTGACCTAAGGTCATTTGGGCAAGGTCAAGGTCACTGGCAGAAAAAGTGCAAAATTCGTGTCCAGTCCATATCTTTCTTAAGGAGAAACATTGGAAGTTCTTACTTCACACAAAGATTCCTTATGACCTAAGGGTGTGTCACGATGTTGACCTAAGGTCATTTGGGCAAGGTCAAGGTCACTGGCAGAAAAAGTGCAAAATTCGTGTCCGGTCCATATCTTACTTAAGGAGAAACATTGGACGTTCTTACTTTACACAAAGATTGCTTATGACCTGAGGGTGTGTCATGATCTTGACCCAAGGTCATTTGGGCAAGGTCAAGGTCACTGGCAGAAAAAATGCAAAATTCGTGTCCAGTCCATATCTTTTTAATGGAGAAACATTGGAAGTTCTTATTTCACACAAAGATTCCTTATAACCTAAGGGTGTTTCATGACGTTGACCTAAGGTCATTTTGGCAAGGTCAAGGTCACTGGCAGAAAAAGTGCAAAATTCGTGTCCGGTTCATATCTTTTTAATGGAAAAACATTGGAAGTTCTTACTTCACACAAAGATTCCTTATGACCTAAGGGTGTGTCATGACCTTGACCCAAGGTCAATTGAGGAAGTTCAAGGTCATTGTGTAAAAAAAATCGGACTCAGTATACCAATAATTCAAAATGTTTATATATTAAATGGCTGCTTAACATGTGGAATTTTGTTTGATTCGAGTCCTGTTTGTTAACATAAGGATTCAAATGTCCTCGTGCATTAACAGATAACTTGAACTAAAATGGAATTTAAAGAATAGAAATTACTTTGTGTACTCATATTAGCATTAATAGTTTCAAAAAATAGAGCAGTTGTTATTTATAAAAAATGGACGGTGAAATAGAATCATCCAATAGTTTCTATAATAGAAAAAATATGAGTTATGATTTTTTCGTAGCGGGGGGTATCAATTGTGAGCTTGCTCACAGTACCTCTAGTTTAATTTGGTCACTTTCTTGTTCAAAAAATTAAATGCATTTAATATTTAAAATGACTTTGAATCTGAGCACAATGTTTAAGCAGATTAAATACATTTAATACACAAGTTATGTTTTACAATATAGACATCATTTAATTTGATAAGGCAATCAAATACATGCAGCAAGTTACAACCAAAATTAAATTATTTATTATTGTAATAGAGCTCTGCAATGGAACTTCAGGAGAGAGTGGTCCAAGCCATCAAATCGGTGGACGAAAAGTTTTACTGTGAAGAAATGGCAAACTTTGACGACAACGAGAGGAACCATCTTTTGAATCTCTACAGAGAAACCATGCTCAAAGGATACAACTTTGGGTTTGAGGTGAATACCTTTTTAACCCTTGCCCTGATTTGTTTTCCTTTGGAAAATAGCAACATTTTATTCAATATCTTAAAGGTGTTATTTATTTTCTATTTTGTTTCTTGTTTAAGTTAATAAATTTTTACCATAGATTGACTTTAACAATGTTAACCCTGATTAATTTTTATTAATTAGAATTAGGATTCAGTTAATTCAATGGCTGTTTTGTTAAAGTTTCATTTATTGATTGCAATTTAATTTTTGTCCCTTTTCTCTATCTCGGGTATATTGGTACATTTTACGTTGTACTTAGTGAAATCTCAAAGCATTTATTAATGATTGATAGATAATTATTTGTTTATATTATGATTGATAATGAATCTGAGTTTGAGGAAGAGAATGGGGGAAATTGAAATTGAAAGATTTTTTATTTTAAAAATAAAATTCTTTAAATTTGAATAATTTTTGAATTTATGTAACTTTATATAGATGCCATAGTGTGCAAGTACAATAGATGTATTTTGGATGAGTGACACATTTTACGTGGCATTTGCTATTCTGTGTCTTTTAAACGTCTAAGTTTTGTGTTTATGCATGTATGATACATATTGTTACATGTTTATGCAGTATCTTAGAGAGGTGACTCGCCTGGTCTCAGGCGACACCAAACAGAGGCTGAGCAAACGACTCGTTAACTTTGCCAAAGAGTGGATGGCCTTTGTCACAAACAAATGTGAGAAAGGGAGAGGCATGATGCCCAAGTAAGTACAGAACAACAAATAAATAGTGGATACAAAATTACATATCAACAAGGCAACTTAGAATATAATCTATCTTTTACTATTTAGGTGGGCTAGTCAAGGAATGGACTTTCTCATTGTTGCATGTAAACCTAAGGTTCTGGCTTGCTTGACAGATGAAGAATATTAGGCAAGTATTGGAGTAAAGTTTCAAAAAGCCCATATGTAGAAAAGTAATTATTACTTGGCTGTTAAGTATCATCTCACTTATTAATAAAATATATAATTATGTAGATATTGAGATGGGGCATCAATTAATTCTTTATACTGTGGAATTTGAATTTTGATATGGGCCAAGTCTCATGTATTGTCAATCATTTACAAGTAAAAGGGGTCATTATTTTCTTAATTTATTAATGAATAAATAATGTGGTTGACAATTCTTTGAGGATGTAAAATTATGCCCATCAAATGCATAGCATAGAAAAATTGAGCCACAATAAATGCTGATGACTTTGCATTATTGATATTTGATAATATAATATTGGTATTATCCTGATTGTTAACAAAGTAATGATGTTTATATAGGAATTGAAGAAGAGCATCAACAGTTGTATCAGTCATATGATCGGTTCAGCCGACCGGACACCTGTCAGTCCAACCCACAGTCAAGGTCAGTAGTTGTTGGAATCACTGCTTTGGGGTTTATAAAAATAAGCTATCCCAAAGTTCTGTAATATTGTATAACTTGGATAGAAATTTTATTCATCCCTTAAACAGATGTCAATTAGAAATTAGTACTGTGTATTTTACAGGAACGTCCCTCATTCCACACTCTTCCAGTGTCGACCCTGGCAGACAGCCCTATTTGCGGTATCCCTCGCGGTCTTCTGAGCAGGTACAGGGAAAGTTTAACAATTGTATTTTTTAACAGTTGAAGGGACAGAAGATTAGAAGCAAATGGACGGAAGAAAGCAGACGATAGATTAAAAGAGAGGAGACAGGCTCACCTCAGAGACTAGTTAGGGGTCATCAGGTTGTTGCTAGTCACGAGATCGAGCTTGAACACAACATTCCAGTGTACACTTTGGAGATTCTACTGGCCGTTGATTACCTACATGGTAAGACTTACTGGTAAATGTACACATATACAAGTGATGTCACAGTCATACTGGTACCTTTTTTTATGGCTTACGGCCATCTAGTTGCCGGATAATCTTTACGGCAAAGAGTTCAGTTATCTGAACATGCGCGACAAAAAATAGTTCTATTCGAATGTGTTTGTTGTTCATAATAAATATCTTTAAGCAAGATTATATTTTCCATATGTTATTATCACTTATGTTATTGTAACCAATATGAATTGACTTTATTTAAATAAACTCGAAATCTAACGCGAATGAATATTAACTGCAGTGTTTTCCCTAGGCCGTTTTTGCTATATATAGCCCCCCGCCATGCATCACACAGTGCCGCCATGCTTTCCGCTATGCATACTTACATGTATTATAAGCAAACAATCTTTTCCCAATTATTTCAGATCCTAACAGTGATAAGTAAATGTAAAGTTGTCGTTATTTTGTTCAATCTTCATAAAAACGTTTGCACCCGCAGAGAGCGTCGCTAACCTTGATCGACATCGATCTCAGCAAGGGGGAAAGTGTTTAATGGTTAAAGAACTGAAGTTATGATTGAGATATATTGAAACTGGGATTATAAATCAGTAATAAATGCATAAATAGAGGGGCAATTACTACTTGTTTTAATATAATGTGCCTTCTTCGACACCTCCGCCATTATCGAATGTTGGAGATTTTCCAAGATCTAAAAATAACACAATGTTCCCTCGATGGAGTTACCTTGGTTGTGCTATGATTGAACTGTTTATTTGTCGTAAAAATATTGGAAACTTGAGACCAAATGTACTCACATAAGAAAACAATATACAGTGAAGCTTGATTGCAAGTCATATACGGAAGCGATGTCACATTACTATAACATAGAGACATATCGTATAGTATGCCTCTGAAAATGACTGTGTACACATGTCATGTGAAGAGAGACTGACTGCAAAGTTATAGTGCAGTAATTAATTTTAATTAAATTTGATGTCAAAACAAGTTTGCTGTAATTGCATAGTTCTGCCTTTTTTTTGCCCTCCCTCCCCCTCCAAAGAGTTTATCTCTGTACAAAGAGAAAAAAATAAAATAGAAGGTGTTAGAACTGCCTTGTGAATCTATATTTCTTATAAAAGCTTGTGAAGGTCAGCCTCTTAAAAAAGTAGAAAAAAACCAGTAAAATATGAATAGATATACATTTATAAAATATAAATAAAATGGAATAATACTTGTTGGTGTAGATTTCATGAGAATTCATTAATTATAGTACATAACATGCAGTACATTTCATCATTTGGTTATATTATTTTTACGCGCAATGATTTCGCGCTGGCTGTGGCGCTGTTACGTCGCACCGTGCACCAACTCTCGCGCAAGTTCATAGTGCATAGGAATACAAGGTATACTGATATTTGAGAGCATGTTGGTTTTAAGTGTTTTTGTGTCCTATATAGTTGAATGAATTTACAGTTAATGTACTTCAGTCTTTGGATAAAAGAAAGAAACAAATTGTCTCATATTGTAGTTTGAGTCTGACATCATCATTATTATTTTATGCAGTCTATGATTTTCCTAAAAGCAATGGTGGTTTCAACCAATTGATAAAAGAGGCGTCTAGATTTCATTCCTGTCTCTTTCGGTCACTAAGGTTCGACCAATCAACAAATGGGGCATGTTGATATGGGTCCTGTTAGTTTCTATAGATCTATGAATTACATGTAGCTAGTTACTTTCTATAGAACTATAAATAAACTAAAGTTTCCGTAAGAAATAGAGGGAATCATACTCGATCCATGTAAATAAAGTCATATCAAACCCGTAAGCCATTATGGCCCTTCAGGCCTTTGATTTTTGTTTAGGCCACACCAATATAATTTCTTGTTCGTCGGACCCCGTGCGCTAAGTATTTAAGTAAAACATTACAAATAATATTATTATCAATTTTACCGCATCCAGGAAAATCTGTGCTGTTTTCTCTTCTATTTTCGCTCTATTTTATGCAATTTAAATAGTTTTAATTTGTAAATCAATTTCACTGCATGTCTGATGAACAAAAAATTATATTGGTGTGGCCTTAGCTATGTGTATGTAACATCAACCTCTAAAAAAGTTTGGTTTGATGTATTGGTTGGGAAGTGGAGGATGTGTGCTTGTTGAAATATTTAGTCTAAGATAACTTTAATTTTTGTTAGCAAAATTTTAATTAAATTATTTCCTATTGAATATGTCTGTCTGTCTGTCTCTCTCTCCCTCTCTATCTCTCTCAAAAACTCTCAGAGTGTGTATGTAATGTAATTTGCAGTGTTGATTGCAATACATTTGACATATAAACCTTACAGAATTATTACAGATTTTGAATTGCCAAACAACGAATCAATATAATGCCATTGTTGATGTTTACATCCATTTTATCGACATTATCGTTTCTATTGTTATGCAGATCCCACGACCATACCGTGAACTCAGGGAGAGGGGAACCTGTCCCCCTATCCCTCTTCTTTCTCTTCTGACAAGACTTGTAATGAGGTACATCTTTTAACCCCCAATGAACCCAATGTAATAAAACAACACGCGGTAAGGTAAGTTTATCATATCCAACCGAGAAATGAAATCATGAGGGATATGTAAATTTCTTATGCTGGTCAGTGTTTATTCAATATTTAAATACATATCAATAAATATTAGTCAGAAATTATTTGTAACTTTTTAAATCCGATTGCATTGCATATTTTTGTCACGATAATAGGTGTAAGTTCTTATTTTAGACTTTAAAATGAATCTACTATACCAACCGCATCGTAAAGTTTGGTTGCTGGCATTGAACTGTGACTGCCCAAGACTGATGAGGTCTGCTGAAAACTTTAATCTCTATAACACTGTTACATCCTTTTTGGCTGCCTCATCTTCATTAAGTGTCTTGGGCGTCACTGTTCATGGTAACATACCAGACACTAACATCATGAAGAGCAGCTGTTTGTAGAGAGGTATGACCCTACATGTATATATGTATGGTGTAAGTCTTCTGACCAATTTACAGCTTCAAAGGGTAACCACAGAGAAAAGACCCTCCAAGTGTGTGTGTGGGGGGGGGGGGGGTTGAGAGGGAGAGAGTGTTATTGGACCTATGGTGAACTTTGAGAGAGAAGCATATTATTTTTGATGTAGATTTTCACAATAGAGTTGTTCATCAAGAGTCAGACTGATATGAGGAGTGGATCTGATATGTCAGTGCTGAAGACATCAGTTAACGTAGGTAACTGTTGGAGCCAGGCTCACTTTGATTTAAGTCATGTCAATACAGCTGAAGAGTAATATGGTGAGAGAGGATTTAATATTTTGTCATCAACTGAGTATTTCCTCCATAATTTCTTGAAAAAAAAATGTTTATGTACAATTGTGAAAAAGCATAATCTAACTAGTTACCGGTAAATTAATTTTTATGGCGTCGAGCGAAGCTCGAAAGCCATCTAGGGATCGTACGTCCGGAAGTTACATTTTTAGGAGCCAAACAACTCAAATGAGTGCAAAGTTTTCGTATGTGTTTGAAGAAAAATAGATGACATACTTCAATTTCGAGCAGAACTGTACGTCAACAAAACAAGTTTGCAGATTCGAAATGGTTGCCGTCTTTAAAAATGTTCACATTTTATTGAAAACAATATGTCTCGGTTTCAGCGGATGAATACACTAGCACCGAGACACATGCGATAGCTGGGCTTACATACTCAATTTGGTTATGAAATGTACTAGCCTGCAAAATAGATTATTTTGTATCCATATCGAAAATTGACAATGCACAAATGTTTGATCTTGTAGAAACAAAACTTCCTAATCGAGCGATAATACATCTACAACCAAAAGTTAAGTGAACTACTTTCACTTTGTAAACAACGTGAATGGGTGCTTTCTTTTAACTACCCCCGATATTTTCGGCCCGTGTCATTTGGACCCTTGTGAATTTTAGATGAAATTGATAATAAGAGACAGAGTGGTTATCAGCAGTATACAATATATAGAATTAAACACAATAATAATTTTAATATTTATTTCCATATAAATAGAGAAAAAAATATAAAAAATTTATAACTCCTAAGATATCTCTATAAACTTAAATTTTCAATTGAAATTCAAAACTTTTTAAGAGGTGAGCAAATTTGTAATGGATTGTAATTTTATTAGTTATGTGATAAATAACATTTTCTATTTTTTTTTAAAGTTGACTAATGTGTTTTTTATTTTTTTATTTTCGATAATTTATGAAAAAAATACCAGCTTTTGAACTTGGTCATTTTTTGGCAAAATATTGCATATAGGGTACCCTCATTGTACAGATAAGTCCTCCTACAGTTTTCAAAATAGGAAGTTGTTCTTTTGCAGATCAATTATACATATATCAGAGGTATGCATATTGCTAGGATTTTGATTTTCGATAATTTATGAAAAAAATACTAGCTTTTGAACTTAGTCATTTTTTGGCAAAATAGTGCATATAGGGTACCCTCATTGTATGGATAAGTCCTCCTACAGTTTTTAAACTAGGAAGTTGTTCTTTTGCAGATCAATTAAACATATATCAGAGGTATGCATATTGCTAGGATTTTGATTTTCGATAATTTATGAAAAAAATACCAGCTTTTGAACTTAGTCATTTTTGGCAAAATATTGCATATAGCGTACCCTCATTGTACGGATAACTCCTCTTACAGTTTTAAAGATAAGAAGTTGTTCTTTTGCAGATCAATTATACATGTATCAGATGTGTGCATATTTCTAGGATTTTTATTTCTGATTATTTGTGAAAAAAATACCAGCTTTTGAACTATGTCTTTTTTAGCAAAATATTGCATATGGGGTACTTTATTTCACTGGATATGGGTTGACATGGATTATGGATACAGTTCGCATATAAAAAGAAAACCCGGTTAGCTGTCACATTGACAGCTTTTCACTTGTTTAAAAAATTATTTAGGTTTTTACTCTTCAAATTAACTTTAACTCGACGCCATTGTGGCCCTTCAGGCCTTTGATTATGTGTAAATATGAACACAGATGCATTGTTTAGCTTTTTTTAAAAAAATCTCAGTATTTATTAAAATATATCACATGCTTTGTTTCATACAGTACTTTATTGTTGACTTTACTTGAATTATTTCATGTTACATTCAGATTACGGACTTGCTTGTTCTCACACAAGCAGATTGTAGTTTCCATCATGGTAACCTTCACTTATACCAAACAACCGGCTGTTCGTTCTTTGTTTATAACTATGCAATCATACTGTTAAAGTGTAGATTCTAAATTATTCAAACTGTGACCTCTTAACCATAACTGGGCTCCAAGGAGGGGTTCAAATTTAAATATTGGAATATAGTTTAGATTTTAAATTGTTCAAAGCATGACCCCCCCAAACTCGTTCTGTTGTCTATAAAGAAGTTAAAATAAGAGAATAAGAAATTCAATGTGTATTAAAAATATCCTTTAAAAAAATACTATGCTAAAATTTGTCATATTATTATGTATCAAAGCGTCATTAAAGCGTGTTTATTTTTTTTTAAATTGTTAAAACAACAATCACTTAAACAACAAAAGTCGCTCAATAAGAATATGTAAAAAAAAAAATTAAGCCAGATATTCTCTACTACATTGTCCATTTGTTTTGTATATGACTCCATAAAGGTGATTTGATCAGTTATTGCTATTGTTTTCATGTGAGCGATGTGGCCCATGGGCCTCTTATTTTATCATTACAGCTATAAATGTCATAATAAGCGGATGTTATTTTGTCGTCTGTGGTGTTTTATGTGATATGAAGATAGCGTTTTCGGATGAATGAATGCGCTGAAATTGAGAATTGATATGACTGTAGGCCAAGATAAAAGAGGGTATATTTCGTGTTCCTAAATTCTTGTCAGCATTAAGCAATAAAATTGTTTCCTTTGGTGGTTCTTCTTAATTTTTGCTAGCCAGGGTGACGATCCACGGTGTCTCTCTATTCTCTATAGAAGGTGATGGTTCTTACGCAGTCAAATTACGTTAGAATGTGCACGTTATTCGGTTTATAGACAAAATAATCTCAATGAACACTGTGGCATTAGAAATGTAGTATAATATACCCCGTTGTTGTTATCTTACATTTCATTCATCCTCGTCTGTATAACACCTTAATAATGATTTATTTTCATTATACAATCATAATAAGTGAGTAAGGAAGTGTTTGTGTGTGTTGGGGATGGGGGGTTATGGACTTTGAATTGCGTTTGATTAATATAGCTTCATTAAATTCTTTATTAGTACTGTCCTTTTGACAAATTTGAATTTTAGCAATTAAAATGAATTACCAATTAATATTATTATACTTTCATGTGAAATGCTAAAATCAGATTGGTTTAGACGCAGTTGATAATATATAAATAGTGCCTGTTTGGGAGGGTAACAGTTGAAATTGACACCCCGAGAAAACCATTGTCAACTGACGCAAAGCGGAGGTTGGCAATGGTTTTCAAGGGATGTCAATTTCAACTGTTATCCTCCCAAACAGGCACTATTTATTTTGTTATACTGAATGTCTTAATTTTTAAGAAAATTTTACTGCTTTTATATAAGAATAACGTGAATTTTACAGCGAACCGTACGCGCATAATTTTTGCGCATGTAACATTTTTTAATGTTACCCGTTGCTAAGTGCGTTGCTAACGCTGAGGGTAATAGAAAGGATTATGAACTGCGTCTTAACCAATCAGATTTCAGTATTTAACATGAAAATATAACAATCCGTTCTATTACCCTCAGCGTTAACAACACACTTAGCAACGGGTAACACAACGAATTGTTACATGCGCGTAAACTATGCGCGTACGGTCACATCATTCATATACATGTATAAAAGTATTAAGTTTTCTTTGAAATTAAGACATTCAGTATAATTTAATAAATAGTGCCTGTTTGGGAGGGTAAGAGTTGAAATTGACACCCCTCGAAAACCATTCGCGTCGGTTGACAATACTTTTCTCGGGGTGCCAATTTCAACTCTTACCCTCCTAAACGGGCACTATTTATATAATATAGGCATTATGACGATATGTCAGAAGGACACATAAATAAGATCAATCCTGTCTGCCATTTTATAATTACATTAACATGTACAGTACATTTATTTGAGTAAAACACATTATGTGATGATGACCAACTGATGTTGAGAATAGAGATACTTTACCATTGGGCGGGGTGTGGTGAAGAGGTTATCACAGCGTATCGTTAATCTGTTGTTAAGTTTCACAAACACAGTTAAATTATATTCATGTACATATATAAGTGTGACTTATTTTTCATTTCATTGTCGAAAACAATAAACCTCTGTTAAGCTATTTAGAAACCATACATGTAAAATTACGTGGTTTTCATCCCTGCACAAATTAGGTTGCTAACTTGCCATATATTCTATTAAGCAGAATTGTTTATTCGTTGAAAAAAAAAATCATGTGTTTCAATCATGCTCATTAAATTTAGTCACATATTTATTAATCCTAATATCACATTTTCACAGCAAAATAAAACGCTGAAAAATATCAACAGTAAAGACAGATACAGTTTATTTACTTCACTAACAATAAAGCCCAGGAAAGCCCAGGAAAGAGTGTGCATGAAAATATACACATACAACATGTCTGTGTAACATGTCTGAAGTATTGAAATCAAAAATGCTAGGGGAAATGAATTTAAGAACAAACAGATGATTGCAGGGATTTTTTCTGTTATTGACCAAACTACTATAAGCGTTATGTCATATTGTAAATTTGTCATTTACTGGAAGGAATGATTTGTCATGTTGTAAATTTTGAATTTACCGGGTGGCAGTAAATTTTGTATTCACTGCCTACCGGTAAAGTCAAAATTTACAACATGACAGATCACAATTTACAGGTTAAGTGTAAATCCGAAATTAAACAACGTGTTGCATTGTATTTTTTATTTTTTATCTATATTTGTACACATGTCAGAAGAGGGTTGCCCCCCCCCCCCTTTCAAATGCAAAAGAAAGGAAAAGAGGGGGAAAGGGAGAGGAAAAGGGAAGAAAAAAAGAATTTAAATTAAAATCGACCAAATACAAATGCATTTAAAGGAGAATCAGTTTCGGCATTGCTTGTATTTGTATAACTGAAGAGGGGTGTTTGCCATGCACGTAGCAACAGGGGACCGTCCCCCCCCCCTCCCCCACACACACTTTTAAAATGAAAGTAAGGAAATTAATAGTGAAAAAGAAGTTAGATATATACTACGCCAGCCCCCCCCCCCCACACACACACACACGGATTAGGATTTTGAAGATTTGGATGAGTCTGCCACCCCCCCCCCCCTCGAAAAGTATCTCAATATGTAAACTAGTATCTAATCCACCTGTTTTTGAGAACTATATAGCTTTATTTCTTTCTAAAATTAAGAGAATAAGAGTATCCTGCATAATAGGACCATCTCCAACTCCTCTTCCTTTAATAGCTTAAAAATTGGATTTAAATTTCTTCAAACTTTTGTGTTGTCTAGTAATACGCACATACTTGAACATTCGTGATTTGTCCTTAAAAAAGTCCATTAAATAATATACATGTAGATAGTCAAGACACGTGACGATTTCAATGATGAGAGAACATCATATCACTGTTTTGAAGTGTTATTATCATGCAATTTTTAAAAAATATTTTTGATATTAAAATTGTAAAATTCCTATTCGATTTATATAGACTTGGTAATATTTAAAGACGACCAAATATTCAACTTTGCATGATGTTAGAAAACAAGATTTCTGACTGGAAATCCTTATATGCATTTTTATTTAAATCAAAATTGTAAATTTCCACTACGATTTAGAAAGACTAATATTTAAAGACGACAAATTATTTACCTTTGCACGATGTTTAAAAACATAACAAAAACACTTGACTGAATTGTTTAATTCTTATTTTCACTCAAATTAATGCATTTTTTAATAAACATAATTATATTAGCCGATATTGAGGTTAATTTCACGCTTCTAAAGACTTCGCCCCCTGGACCCCCTAATCATATGTTGGTCTCTAAGCGACCATCCCTATCCCCTTCCTCTGAAAAAAAAAACCTGCAAGCATACATGTACTGTACTTACATGATCGCAAAACACGCCCAATGTCTATAAATCTCTCCTACCTACATGGACTCAAGACCGTGGCTAGAGACGTTGTTGTACTTTATGCCAGAAAATTTCCCCTCGATTCCCGACCTTCGAACTTTTCTGGATCCGCGCCTGGGGCACCCCCCCCCCCCGCCCTCACGTATCTTCTACGTTATTAAGCACGTCCCAAAAGTTTTAACTTCTGACAAAATACCTTTGTCAATATTCTGAGTGTGTCCCATCACGAACAAATATTTATAATATAACATGAACTTTGCAGGAAGCAGGCAACCCTGGATTGACCTACCATGCACTAAAGAAATCACGTGACGATTTTACAGGTAACCAGACCCGGAAGAGAAAATACCCGAATCGCCATGTTGCGAGTGTGAAGGTTTGTAGTTTGTTAATGAATAAGTAAAATGATTATAAAGAAATAATAATTAAGAACATAATCAAAATTGTACAGTGGACACCGTGGGCATTATTTAAATGTTTTACCATCAGTTACCGAACAAACAGTGTAGACCAGTGCCATTGGTGTTTGTCGGGGGGGGGGGAGGGGCACGCACCGACAAAGAAATCCAGGCCTATCAAAGTTGGAGAATGCGCGGAGCGAATCCTGACGGCCAGAGGGTGTCAAGAGTCCCTGGAACCTACCCCTCATAATATAATTTACAAAAGTGAAATTACTCAAAATTAGGGCTTGGACACCCCCCCCCCCTAGATAGAATGTTCTATCGTTAAAATGACAGATGTCCTACGGATCTGGTTTTAGATAGAATGTTCTATCGTTAAAATGACAGATGTCCTACGGACCCGGTTTGTGACCTGAGCGTAGCCTGGTCACGGTAAGATTATTCTTTCTACCCCCCCCCCCCAAACTTGAAAAATACAAATCACCCCCACCCCCTCAGGGACCCATGTATGAGATTGGGAGGTGACACAACCTAAAACTGGTTAACACTATACCTCAGTCAATAGAGCGTGGTGGGGGGGGGGGGGGGCTCTATACACTTTAGACTACACACTCACAAATTCATATAATTATTAAAAACAAATTTGCTTATATTAAACATTCATGTAACTGTTCTTTTATTCTTTCAGAAATCATCTAAAAATTTCATCAAGGTGTCTGACCATGTACCCCCGTACTTGGGCCCAGGATGTGTTACGGTGTCATCTCTGTGAGACCCCGGGCCCCCCTATGTACTGTGACATTTGTCATATACATCTGTGTGTAGCCTGTGTTGGAAAACATCTCTTAGATGAATCCAAAGAACACAAAGTAGTGCCATTTAAGAAGAGGGGACTAAATCCTAAATGTTCCAAACATTCCACACAATTATGTGACCTTCATTGTGAACAATGTAACATTCCTATTTGTGTGGAGTGTGTTTCCTCTAATGAACATCTAGGACACAAGCAAGTTGGCATTTTAAAAATACTAGATGCTAAGAGAGAAGCCTTCCAAAAAGATCTTCAAGAATTAGAAAATATCATTTATCCTAAATACAAAGAGATTGCATCTAACATCCCAGTTCAGAAAGCTGATTTGAATAAAAACTCCAAGAAATTAACAACAGCTCTTGACAAACATGGAGAAGACTTGCACAGAGAAATAGACATTGCCATCAAGAAACTGAAATCTGACATGGATGAAATGGAATCAAAACACCTGGTAGTCCTTGATAAGCAGGAAAATGAAATAAAGCGCACCATTTCTCAAATCACTCAGGCCATTGCTGATCTGAAGAAATTACTCAACTCCAATGATGTCAGCCTTGTCTCTGCCTACAAATCCAGGATTGCTGAATTCAGAAGATTGCCTCCTAAACTCACAGTTTCCTTACCAAGATTCACTCCTCAGAAAATTAACAAAGAACAGATTTATCAGCAGATTGGTTCTTTGTCAGCGTTATCTATCAAAACAGAAGAACATGGCTACACAATGGATTCTCCTGGTGCTGAGTCCTCTCCCCCGGACAGACCACTCATTGATGTACCATGGATCATCACAGAAATAAACACCGAGTATGGAGAATCTTATGAATTACGCTGTGTGTCCTGTCTGAGTGATGATGAGGTATGGACGAGTGGTTGGGTCAACATGATGAGACTCTACAGCCTCCACAGTAAACTAGTGAAGTCAATCCAAACCAAGTCAGGGAATGTGCCATACAACATAGCAGTGACACAGAGTGGTGAACTAGTTTATACTGATCCTGAAGATAGAACTGTGAACATAGTGAAGAATACACAGATACAGACAGTGATCAGACTACAGGGGTGGAGGCCTTTCTATGTCTGTAGTACCTCCGCTGGTGACCTCCTGGTTGTCATGATCATTGATGATCAGAAACAAGCAAAAGTTGTGCGTTATTCTGGCTCCACAGTGAAACAAACCATTCAATATGATGACAAAGGACAACCTCTCTATTCATCTGATTATGATTACCCTAAATACATCAGAGAGAACAAGAACCTAGATATCTGTGTAGCTGACTATATAGCCCGTGCAGTAGTGGTGGTCAATCAGGCCGGCAAACTCCGGTTTACCTATACCGGTCCTCCCTCTGCTACCAAGGAACCATTTAATCCAGTCTGCATCACTACAGACAGCCAGAGTCGGATCCTGACAGCAGACCTCAACAACGACCGTATCCACATCCTGGATCAGGACGGACAGTTCCTCCGCTACATTGACAATTGTCATTTACATTATCCAACAGGTTTATGTGTGGACACCAGAGACAACCTCTTTGTGGGTGAACCGTTAACAGGTAAAGTGAAGAAAATCCAGTATTACATGTAAACAAACTGTGATCATAATGTTACATGTCTACAAAGTGAACATCAAATGTCAATGTACTAGTAAATAAACTCATTGTGTTTAAATGTTGTAATACATTAACAAACTATCTAGAACTATATAAAATCCATGTTTTAGCAAACCGTGTTCGTTTTATATGTTATGTTTCATCAAACTGTCACAATTCAGAGACTGTGTATTGTTCGTGTACATATGATTACTTACTATCTGTATATTTTACATGTAAATAAACTGCTTTTATATGTAAATAAATGTAAATAATCAGTATTTTGTTAATGTGGTTTCTTATATCATAACATTAAAGGCTGTTGACATTTGCAAAGATAGTTTTCTAACTATAGTGAAGTGAAATATGTCTGCATGTATGATTATGAAATTTTAAAATACAACTAATCAATGGATAGGAGAACTTGACCTGCTTCTAAAAAGAAATTTTAACATTATCAAGTGCCTTGGGTTCAATATTTCAGAATATATGAATATTATCATGATGATAGATATCAGACCTATTACCGGTAATAATTAAGGCCTATACAAAAAATTGTGTGTTGAGGGTAACACTGATGAAAAAAATAGGTTAGGTAGGAAGGGTTTTCTTCTATTTTATCATATTTTTTTCTGCATAATTCCTAAGAATGTTTGTTTGTGTCACATTTAAAAACGAATGTTTTATAGAAATAATATAAAATTCACAATCGGATAAAAATTGACATATCAAAATGGTAGGATAGTGGCATTTTTGTAGGTTAGGTCTGGTTACCCAAAACACACAACTTCTTTTTTTTAGGCCTAAAAGTCGATCTTCTTGACACTGATTGAAAAATTGACACAGATGCTGGAATTTGACATTGAGTACTTTAGATACAAATCTCCTAATAATTAAAAGATCTTGGATACTATATTCGATTCAAAGTTACTTTTACATAGCCCCCCCCCCCTTTTTTTTGCAAAGATAGACATAATCATAATCAATGAATGAATGAATCATTCATTTTTTCAAAATCTCACCGGTCTGTGTTTTAATCTGGAAATAATTAATTGGGAAATAATTAACATTGCATCCCTTTGATCAAATAACCTCTTTATATTGAGGAGGCCTCAGATCTGCCTAAAATTTTAAGATATGATTTGTTTAAGTATAATTTAAGGTATTATTTAGGAAGGAAAAAATCCATACATTTTACCTTTTTCAAATTGGGTATTGAACAGTATTTTCCTATACTTTTATATATACATGTAAACCTTCTCTTATAAAGGAGACCAATACAGTATACTCAGTAACCATTGCCTCGACCAACAAACCCTTAATATGACAAGCAAACTCAGCTGAAATCAACTTTGGTAGTCAACTCAGCATACGAGTTATGGACCTTTGATATCAGGAACAGGAGCGAAAGCGGAAATAAAATAAAAGTTCAGCATTTACATATATTTCTATGGATTATCCCCATGGGGATCCAAAGGATAATTTCTTCCAGGGAAGGTCCAGGGTCTATTTTTGTAATATAAATTGAATAAACTTGTTTTACTTTCTCAAAAGGAGAGGGGTTCGACTCCAAACCACTCATGATTATTGATATTTTAAAGTTAAGGTTGTTCCGAAAACTAAATTTCATGGAAAATGCAAGCATTACACACATACTAAAAATACACATACTTTAAAAAAGAATGACTAGGAACGGATTCTGAATTAACATCTCTCTCTCTCTCTCTCTCTCTCTCTCTCTCTCTCTCTCTCTCTCTCTCTCTCTCTCTCTCTCTCTCTCTCTCTCTCTCTCTCTCTGTGTGCGGTATGGCAATTTATTTACAATTTAATAACACCTCAACAATTAAGAGAGCTCGATGGTCGTGGCCATTTTTAGACGGTATTGCTCTCCTTTAGAAGAAGAGTTCTATATTAAATAATATAGGAAAATAGGGTAAAGTGTATGATTTTTTTCTTTACTAAGTAATAGCTTATAGCTTAACTAATCATATCTTGAAATTATAGGTAGACCTGATGGTGAACTTGTTAACCAACCAGCGTCCTTAAACGATTACATGTTTACTTATACTAACTTCTTTATATAAAAAAAGACCAAGTTAACAATGAGCGGTTCTAAGCCTTTGATGTCATTAGTAGCTGCGTATATTTATCTACATCCACTGAGGCCTTGGTTTGCTAGTGATGACAGTGGCGTACGTAGTCACACATTTGACCCCTTAAGTGTATACGACAAACCAACGATAAAATGTGATTATAAAAAAATATGAAAATAAAGAAGTAAAATTAAAAAAAATGATGAAAAAAATGACGATGTGATAAGTATAACGGGGGTCCTTTGGTATAAATATACCGGTATTCTATAATATGAATTTGCAATACATACATTATTGCTGGTCAATATAAATGGCACATAGCTTTTTAGGTTAATAATTTATTAAAATAAAGTTATAAATATTCATAAATGTACAATCATGCAATTGTACATTTGAATTATATAATTTATTTAAAATATACCGACTAAGTTTGAAAGCCCCCCCCCCCCACCTTCCTGCCCTCCCCTCTGACTTGCTTTGAATTTGATAAGTTGCAGTTGTTTTTTTTTAACCCAAAATGTAGAGTTAATTTCAATTAAAAAAAAATTTCTTCAGAACATATGGTCATGGATATTAGTTTAAAATTTCTCTATTATAAAAAGAGGTCATACCGATATTGTGATATTTTTATTGTAAAGATATCAAATTGATTGATACCTTCAATTTTTACAAAAAATTAAAATAAAACGACATTCGATCTATATTAAAGGTTCAAGATATCAGATAAATTAAAAAAAAATCTTCATATTCTTCATATTAAAAAATAGATTAGCATTTGTTCTTAAAATTACCAAACAATAATGATAACAATAAGTTACATATTAAAAGATTAATTAACTACATGAAATACATTCAGATTTCGTTTGGGTAGAAATTTAAAGAAGGATAACTCTGACCATGCTCACCGAACAGGAGTTATCGAAACTTGACATGGCGGACGGGGAATTAAAAACTCCCTTGTCGACAACGCCAACCGAAGATTTTAACCCACTGGCGGAAGATCCAGACAATTTCATCAGGTAGATTAGCTTAATGTAACTTAGATATTTTGCAAAATCAAAATTATCTTGCTAAAACAATGCATCCGACCTGCATTAATGCTGCAAGCAAGCAGTGTCGTGAACGTCGTACATGTTATCTTGGACGGAATGACTAGGTAATTCAAACATTGTATCATTGAGTCTTAGAATACACAAAATAAACACTTAGCTATCTGTTGGAAATTATTTACATTTGCAAGAGCTGTACTACAGTGTTTCAAAAAATGATTCTGTGTAAATGGGTTCAAGGTTAGTGTTGATAAAAAAGGGCTTGGAAAGAGGGGGGGGGGGGTAAGACATTGGTGCGTTGTCGACCTGGTTAGAACAGTGTTTGATGAAATTGAAATAAGACTGTAATGTTTGATGCAGGGTGTTTTTGTTGGTTCATCAATCCGTGGAGTTACATATGTCAAATTACATGTAAGGTGCAATAATGATATTAAAACATGATAAAATTCCTAGTCTGAGAGAGAGAGAGAGAGAGAGAGAGAGAGAGAGAGAGAGAGAGAAATTTGTTGCATTATTTAAACAGTGTAATGAATGATTTATTTTGTGTTTTTCTATGGTTATGACAGGTTATTGCCATGTTTATGAAGTGTGAAGTGAAATTTAATTTTGTCAGTTTTATTTTTTTTTTCTCAGTGGACATTCTCCTCAAAGACAAGGTCATCATGATGCAGATTGTAGTGGAAGTGAAGAAGAGAGTGATTATCAATGTAATTCTATGGAAGAAATGTCAACAGGAAACTTGTATGGTGTCACCCCACCAACTTATATGCGTGGAGTAAAAAGAGACAAGAAAAAACCCCAGACAAACATTCAAAAATCATCCTATAAACAATTCACAGAGCTGAAGAAGGCCTCCAAAAAGTCACATCAAAATGCGGTTATTAAAGAATGGTATGCAAATGACCCTTTATTTTGCAAACTTGGACATATAGACTCTGACGATAATTTAGACAAAGATTTTGCAGACTTTTTTGCAAGATCCTTTAAGTGAATTTATTTATTAATAAGAAATACCGAAATTTTTCCAACTTAAATCAAGCAAAAAGAAGTACCGGGTATGCCAAATTTTGCAGTAGTGAATTATATTCAGCTGTGCACAGCATTTTTAACCCATTAAATACAATCGTTGGAAGTTTTGTTGAATTTTCTATTTTGTGGTATTGAGAAGTATCATTTGTTGTTGAAGGACTCATGCCCCTGCTGCATGGTTCGGTCAAGTCGTCAAAGTGGACCCAACAGCTGAAACAGCCATTGCATTGACTCACATACAGGTACCATATTTACCATCTACTGTTATGCAAAATATTCAGGTACTACTATCATAATGTACCGTTTACGGTTAACTTTATCCTACAAATGTGAACATTTACAAGATGGAATGATTTACACTTATTATGAGAAGAAATAGTATGAATGTAAATATTGCAGAAATGTTCACCTGTAAATTGATTGGACTATAGAAACATTTTTGCACCATGAAAATTGAATGTCTATTTTATGTGTTGATGTTTTAAACACATGGCTTTCTTAAGCCTCGTAGTTGTGGTGTTTCTTGAAAAACATGATGACTTTATTATTATGCCCCCCTTTGGTTGCAAGGGACATTTGAAGGCCTGTATGTACTTTGAAAATTAGTGAATTGATTTTAGGTGATAATTTTATGGTAGCAGGGAGTCATTCCTGTATTTTGATGTAAAGCATGTAGGTCCCATAGTGTTATAGGGGATGCTTGGGAGTCAGATGCGAAACGGCGGCTGTTGACAGGTGTGCTTACTTTTCATGCAAGAAGAAAGTAGGGCAGACGGTAAGTGAAATAGTGTGAAAATGACATGGATGGGGGGTGTGGCGAATAATCGCAAGGGGGTACACCCGTCTGAGAGGTAATAACAAACAAACTAGCATGTAAACATACATATTTTCTTTTGTATATGTATTGCTAGAATGTATATTTATCATTTAAAGCTAAGCTTATGATGATTGAGCCCATTTAGTGCCGAGTATAGGACTACCTTAATTGTATTTAATTTACTAAAAACGTAGGGAAAATTCAAAATTATAGACACTGACAATTTTGGCTAATATGTAAGTGTCTCACCTTGATGCAATAAGTCAGAGTTGGGAAAAATCTGTTGATATAGAATCTATAGGCTCTGTAGTATTTCTCTATTTTTTAGTTGTCTTCAGTCTTTTTGAGTTTTTGTAGTTTGGACCCTTAACAAATGACAACTCATACTTTCTCGTAAAGAGCTTTTTTTATTCAAAATCTACATGTTTTGTTCCACTGGCATATTTCATTCTCCATAGTATCATCTTCAAAATTTTGTCAAGTTTACTCCGTCATAGGCTTGAGTAGTCTTTAAGGCAGTTTCACCCCTATTTAAGGATGTTCACTCAAAGTTAAAGGTAGCAAGGGACAGTTTTGCATAAAGTACCCATCAATATTTTAGTAAAAATGAGTGTTACTGTATTTGAAGGCCTGTATGTACTTTGAAAATTAGTGAATTGATTATAGGTAATAATTTTATGGTAGCAGGGAGTCATTCCTGTATTTTGATGTAAAGGGCAGACAACTCTTCTTTTTTTTTTGATAATTTTATTTTTTCTTATCAATAAACTCTTTTAAAAAAATTTAAGTGCAAAAAGTTCATTTAATTGACTACATACATACGTTCAAGTTTGGTTTATGTCAGCCTCATAATAGCTTTAAAATATGTATTTGTTGTAGTATAGATCAATCAAATTTGTTAAATTTGCCTTAGTTATGGATGGACTACCTTCAGCCATAAAAGGTTGTTTAGAGGTTAAAAAAACACCAAATGTCACATGACAACCATGTATATTGCCGTGCAATAGGTACGTTTAGCTTATATATAGTACAACTGAATATATTTATTGACAGGGTACATTCTATTGTGTACACATGACACAAGGAGAGATTGACAGCTAATAGATTATCTACAAGAAGAATAGATAAGTTAAACTTTATGAGTAACAATTTTTTTTTATTTTGAGGGATTTTAGGGTAGACCATGGTGGAATGAATGATGTTACAAAGAACACGAAAACAGCCATCCATCAAGCCACATGCTGCTACCAACTTCTTTGTAAAATCAAAATTGGAGCAAGATGAAGGTAACTAATTTTTCTTAATAAGCTAGTATATAATATCTCTATAGAATTTTAAGCCAGGAAACAATTATAAATACTTTCTTTCACTTTTTATAGCAAGTTGACCCATTAAAGCTTTTTAATATCTAATTTAATTAATTATTCATTTTATTTTGTAGATGTCACAAGAGCAGAGGTCCTGTTTGCCAACTGCATTACAGAATTAAGTGCTTTTTGAACTGCTATACCATACTATTTATTGTTTGTTGAGATTTTAAAATTGATTTAATAAAGATTGATTTAATATATGAAAATAAAGTTATGTACTTTATTTATGATTTCATTTGAAAGAGGAGATTGTTTGATAAACACATTAGGATAATGATAAATAGTTGAAGAAACAGATGAATTTCTAAGTATACAAAGCAATTACACGACAAAATGCCGCGAAATTTCCTTCTAGGAAAATGTCGTCGCGCGTAAAATCCCCCATGGAGATTTTCAAAAGTTGGCATGTATGAATGTGTAACGTCCACCTCAACCAATGAAAATTATTGTTTAATTATTGTTTAACCCTGGTCACTGCCTTTGTAGCAATGATATAATACTGTATGTTACATAAACTGTGATTGGATAATCAAAGATTGCTTCAAAGGTCAATCTCCAACTATGCTTTACTCACATTGGTCAATACTTTGATAAAGTAGGAGTTATTTTGATCTACTGCAACCACAGCGAGGTGGAAAAGGATCATGCATATTGCCAGTGGTATGCGACGATGTGAGAACATATTCATTACAGTGATGTTCTTGCATGTAAATTTAAGATGGTTTAAAGTATTCTGATCTCCAAAAAATCTCTGTCACACTGAGGTTTTGGAAATTCATTTAACTTCAATATAAATAATAAGCATATTTTTAGACTGAATTCTCAATGACCTATAAAAAAAGATTAATATATATATATATCTAGTACTTTACTACCTGTAACTTACTGGTTGTGGATTTGCATTGCAGCAGAACGGACCGTATAATTTTATATCGGGTATGTCAGCTTTCTCACTTTTTCTTCCAATAAGTTATAGGTCTAGATTAAATGCTGGTGTTTGTGGAGTACTGTGATCGTGGAACTCTGGAGGAGGCGGCTAAGATGGGTCTACCAGAACACAACATTCGAGTGTACACGCGGGAGATTCTACTGGCCGTCAACTACTTACGTGGTACATGTAGGACCTACTGGTACATGCACACATACACACAAGTGGCGACACATTCATGCTAGTTATGTCTGGTCCTTTTTTTATTGTTTAGCTATGTGTATGTATATGATCAACCTTTAAAACAGTTTAGTTTGATGTATTGTTTGGGAGGTGGGGGACGGGGGCTTGTAGAAATACTAATATTTAGTCTTTAATAATTAAATTTAATTTAAAGTTATTTCCTATAAAATTTGTCTGTCTGTCTGTCCGTTCTCTCTCTCTCTCTCTCTCTCTCTCTCTCTCTCTCTCTCTCTCTCTCTCTCTCTGTATATAGTGTAATTAGCTGCATTGATTGCAATAAATTTAACATGGACCTGACAGAATTATAACAATTTTTGAATGGATTGATGATGTTTATATCCATTTTATTGACATTATTATTACTTTTGTTATGCAGATCCCACTACCATACTGTAAACTCATGGAGAGGGGCAGCTGTCAACCCATATCATAGTTTTTCCTCTAACAAGACTTGTAATGGGGGTGCATCTTTATCCTCAATGAACCCCAATGTAAAATAACAACATGTTGTAAGGTAAGTTTATCATATTTATTTTTATGACAATAACACTGAAAAGTAAATATGAGGGATATGCAAATTTATTATGCTGGTCAGTGTGTACGCACAAAACATTTAATGTATAAATACATGTATATGTTAATAAATATTGGTTAGAAAGTGTCAATGTAAGCATTTAATATATAAATACATATGAATGATTATTGATTAGAACCTGCTTGTAACTTTTTAAATATAATTGTATTGCATATTTTTGTTACAATAATAGCTGTAAATTCTAGATAAGTCTCTTGTTCTCATTTTAGGCTTTGAAATGTATATATATATATATATATATCTACTAACAACTGTTTAATGTTTGGTTGCTGGCATTGAACTGTGACTGCCCAAGACTGATGAGGTCTGCTGAAAACTGTAATCTCTGTAACACTGTTACATCCTTTTTGGCTGACTCATCTTCATTAAGTGTCTTGGGCGTCACTGTTCATGGTAACATACCAGACACTAACACCGTGAAGAGCAACTGTATGTAGAGATGTATGACCCTACATGTATGCCATCCTCGCTAGCCAAGGGTTTACGATCCACTCTGCTCCTTTATACAACCTTTGGCAAATTCAGACGACAAAATCAAACTTGCGCAACGGAATCTGATTGGCTGCGAAGCAAGGCGAATTCAGGAAATCAATTAATTGGCTGTGCAGTTATTTATGTTTTCATACAAAATTTAGATACAATCATTGTCACAATTTTTATGTGATTAATTTTAATTACATATGATATATAATTACAAATATATGGGTGTCACATTTAATGTCCAAACTGTTTCTCATAGTTTTAATTGGTACATATATTTTAATCCAAATCGGGTGTCCATAGATCTTTTTTTAGTACCTTTAAACTCAATCAACTGGTTAGGCATTTAAATACCTGGCTGGTGTGGTCTGTTTGGGCGTAGCAGGCACCTGATAAGGACATGCTGTCCTGCACTAGAGCTTGTTCAGCTTAAAGTAAAGTATTTGCCTCTGAGCATATTCTAACAAGGTTCTTCTCACTTTTGAGTTTGTTTATTGTAAATTTTCAGTTGCCATGACAGCCAAGTTGCTTTTTGTGTTTTGTAGATTTGTTCCATAATGTTGTCTTAAACTTAACAAATTGTTTGAGTATATAAAAACTGGTAATGTTAATTAAAGTATACAAGTAAAGTATACAGCTGTAAAGTAACAAAGCTATGTAAACATTGTAAAAAGTTTGTACAGTAATTGCGTGAATTCAGTGTATAAGTATACATGCTATTTGCGTAATATGTAGAGTATGTGTAAAAGTATAAGTTTACATGTGAAAGTAAAACTATATAAGTAAAAACATCAGTAAAAGTATGCATGTATAATATAAGTAAATACATGTGAAGTAGTTGTGTAAAGTAATTTATATATATATATATATATATATATATATATATATATATATATATATATATATATATATATATATATATATATATATATATATATATGGAAAAACATGCATAGTATGTAACCCTAATGTATGGTATATACAGCTATGATATGTGTATTATTTAATAGATCCCAGTTTGCAGTATCCCAGTTTGCAGTATCTCAGTTTGCAGTATCCCAGTTTGCATTATCCCAGTATTGTAGAAACACAGTATTGCTGTTCTCCAGTATTTCCGTATTCCATGCAGTGCAACAGTATTTCGGGAACTCAATTTTCCGTAAACCCTAAATATTCAACAATACAGATTCAACAACATTTGGTCTGTCATACCTGGACGGATGGTTTGGGAGCCCTCTAAGGCCGCCATTACGGACCAGCCAATGATTGAACCAAACAAATTAAACATTTTCTTTGTCAAACTAAAACACAAGATAAACAAATGTATTGTATTAAAATGTAGTAAAATACAGTTATTCTTTATGACAACTAACATAGCCAGTCTGTGGCACATATAGACTTCCTTTTAGAAACAAAAGGGGTCACAGTATAGAATGGATTAAAGAGCGTGATGTGTTCTGGGAGATACTGAGAGGAACCCAAAACCAAACAGACTGTACAAGTTAAAAATTTATCTTATCTCAGCATTTTTGCGCAACTGGCACCATTTGTTGAATAAATGTTTGTTACTATTGCGAAATAATACATTCAATTGGAACCACCAATACTGTTGCAAATTATTTACTTTACTTTACTATTTACTTTATTACTAATAATGGCTTTAAAACAAAAACGGTGCAACTTATACATACAAGTATTTTTTTTTTTTAATCAAACAAATACATTTAACAATGATGTAAATAATATTACAATTATTTTTAAATATTTGAAAAGTGTCCGTGACATTTAACACGGTTCAATTTATTGGCTGATATAGGCAGATAAACATCAGAATGTGTTTTAATTAAGCGACCGCCCCTAAAAATCCTGCAAGTCTACATATCCTCTCCTACCAACGTGGACCCCAGACCGTGACTTGAGACAATGATGTATTTTATGCCAGCAAATACCCCCATAACCCCCACCTTTGAAAATTTTCTGGATCCGTGCCTGGGGGTCTCTACCCCCCCCCCCCCCCCTGGTGTCCGGTCAAGTCGTACACAGACCAACTCGTATACAGGTCAACTCGTATACAAAATTTCCGCATAAAAAACCGAAAGTCAACTCGTATACAAAAAACATTTCCGTATACCTAACCGAAAGTCAACTCGTATGCAAAAAAATCCCGTTACAAAATCGAAAGTCAACTCGTATACAAAAATTTCCGTATATTTAACCGAGAGTCAACTCGTATGTACAAAAAATCACCGTAATTTGAAAGTCAACTCGTATACAAAAAGTTAGAAACAAAACGTAAAAGTAATTTAAAAGTAACTTAAAAACACTTGGTTTCTTGTAATAAAATTTCTTTATATATTGCTTCCGTAATTCAGCGTAAAAAGGACATATAAGAATAAAATGGATGTTATCAACAATTACGAAGATTGTAATTCATGCATTATCATTAAACTCGGTAACGATGTGAAATTACAACAAAAAAGTTAACGATAATTAATTGTGTCAATCCAATCATTATTATTTGGTAATTATTTCTACACATCAAAACATGTAAACATCCGGGGGTTTGGTACTCTCATTCCTATTAAAAGAATATCAGAGGCAAGTGAAGTGACAATATCTGTAGTAAAATGTCTGAGGAATTTTTTGGGATTAAATATTTGTACAGAATGTGATCGTAGATGAAATTAATCAGTCAAAACCTAGCGCAATTTTTTGTGCGCCGTAAATTGCAGTTTTTTACTATGGGAGGCACTGTAGCTCCAAGGTCGTCCATCCGAATTTTTTCAGACCGGGAGCTACAGTCCTGCAGCTAATCCCGAAACCTGACTTCTTGTTTAAAAAAACCTCTTAATGGTTGTCATTATAATATTTTCAACGAGTCCCATCACGAAAAATGTGTTTATAAAGGAAGGAGGCGACACATTGACCTACAGATAAAGAAATCACGTGACGATTGTACAGGTAACCAGACCCGGAAGAGAAAATACCCGAATCGCCATGTTGGGAGTGTGAAGGTTTGTAGTTTGTAAAATTGTTTATGAATAAGTAAAATGATTATAAAGAAATAATAATATAGAACATCACCATAACATTGTGCACATTATTTCACTGTTTTGCCATGGGTTACCGAAGAAACTAGACCATCGCCATTGGTGTCTGACCGGGGGGGGGGGGGATGCGCGAACCGACCAAGCAATCCTATAAACAAAAGTCGGCCAGACGGTGTCAGGAGTCCCCGAACCCTACCCCTCATAGAAAAACGTAATTTAATTCACAAAAGCAAAATTACACAAAAAATAGGGCTTGGACTCCCCCACCCAACTTGAAAAAGAAAAATCATCCCCCCCCCCCAATATTGAGATTTTTAAGACCAGCTTATGAGATTGGGAGGAGACCCAGCCTGAAAAATATTCCATATAGCAATGTTACAAAAAAAGTACACTCAGACATTCAGGAAATATCTTTGTATGATACTCTTTTGGTCCCGTATACTCATATACTAAACCCATCTGTTAGTTGGGGGGGGGGGGCTTTCCCCATACCCATCCCTGTGACTATATACACTTTTGACTTAACATACTAAAATGACATAAAATTAGTAATTTAGCTAATAATAAATGTAACTCTTCATTTGTTCTTTCAGAAATCATCTAAAAATCCAAACAAATTATCAAAGTGCCTGACCATGGACCGCCGAACTTGGGCCCAGGATGTGTTACGGTGTCATCTCTGTGAGACCCCGGGCCCCCCTATGTACTGTGACATTTGTCATATACATCTGTGTGTAGCTTGCGTTGGAAAACATCTCTTAGATGAATCCAAAGAACACAAAGTAGTGCCATTTAAGAAGAGGGGACTAAATCCTAAATGTTCCAAACATTCCACACAATTATGTGACCTTCATTGTGAACAATGTAACATTCCTATTTGTGTGGAGTGTGTCTCCTCAGGTGAACATCTAGGACACAAACAAGTGGGCATTTTAAAAATTACTAGATGCTAAGAGAGAAGCCTTAAAAAAAGATCTTCAAGAATTAGAAAATACCATTTATCCTAAATACCAAGAGATTGTATCAAACATCCCAGTTCAGAAAGCTGATTTGAATAAAAACTCCAAGAAATTAACAACAGCTCTTGACAAACATGGAGAAGACTTGCACAGAGAAATAGACATTGCCATCAAGAAACTGAAATCTGACGTGGATGAAATGGAATCCAAACACCTGGTAGTCCTGAATAAGCAGGAAAATGAAATAAAGCGCACCATTTCTCAAATCACTCAGGATATTGCTGATCTGAAGAAATTACTCAACTCCAATGAGGTCAGCCTTGTCTCTGCCTACAAATCCAGGAATGCTGAATTCAGAAGACTGCCTCCTAAACTCACAGTTTCCTTACCAAGATTCACTCCTCAGAAAATTAACAAAAAACAGATTTATCAGCAGATTGGTTCTCTGTCAGCGTTATCTATCAAAACAGAAGAACATGGCTACACAATGGATTCTCCTGGTGCTGAGTCCTCTCCCCCGGACAGACCACTCATTGATGTACCACGGGTCATCACAGAAATAAACACAGAGTATGGACAATCTAATGAATTATTCAGTGTGTCCTGTCTAAGTGATGATGAAGTATGGACGACTGGTCGGGAAAACATGATGAGACTCTACAACCTCCACGGTAAACTACTGAAGTCAATCCAAACCAAGTCAAGGAAGGTACCATGTGACATAGCAGTGACACAGAGTGGTGAACTAGTTTATACTTGTGACAGGGATAGAATTGTGAACATAGTGAAGAATACACAGATACAGACAGTGATCATACAACGGGGGTGGTATCCTCTCAATGTCTGTAGTACCTCCTCTGGTGACCTCCTGGTTGTCATGATCACTGATGATAGGAAACGAGCAAAAGTTGTGCGTTATTCTGGCTCCAAAGTGAAGCAAACAATTCAATACAATGACAAAGGACAGCCTCTCTATTCATCTGAACTTTACCCTAAATACATCAGTGAGAACAAGAACCTAGATATCTGTGTAGCTGACCATGGAGCCCGTACAGTAGTGGTGGTCAATCAGGCCGGCGAACTCCGGTATAAATACACCGGTCCTCCCTCTACTACCAAGGAACTATTTAATCCAGTTGGCATCACTACAGACAGCCAGGGTCGGATCCTGACATCAGACCTTAACAACCACCGTATCCACATCCTGGATCAGGACGGACAGTTCCTCCGCTACATTGACAACTGTCATTTAGAATATCCATATGGTTTATGTGTGGACACCAGAGACAACCTCTTTGTGGCTGAGAGGAAAACAGGTAAAGTGAAGAAAATCCAGTATTACATGTAAACAAACTGTGATCATAATATTACATGTCTACAGAGTAAACATCAAATATCTATGTAGATAAAGTGATTGTGTTTAAATGTTGTAATACATTAACAAACTATCTATGATTATATCAAATACATGTATTACCAAACTGTGTTTATTTTATAATTATGTTATGTTTTATCAAACTGTGGTGACAGTAAATGTCACAATTCAGACGCTGTGTATTGTTCTCTTACTATCTGTATATTTTACATGTAAATAAACTGGTTATATGTGTTAATAAATGTAAACTATCAGAACTTTGTTAATATCGTTGCTTATATAATTACAAAGACTTTTGTCATTGCAAAGATTTCTTATTCTTTGGTAAATAGTTTTCTAACTTTAAAGAAAAGTAATATGTGTATGTAAAATTTATATAAAATTTATATAATTTTCAATAGGTAGGAGAACTTGACCTACCCCTGGAAAGAAATGTTTGCATTAT
Organism: Magallana gigas; assembly: GCF_963853765.1. Lineage (NCBI taxonomy): Eukaryota > Metazoa > Mollusca > Bivalvia > Ostreida > Ostreidae > Magallana > Magallana gigas. Next base: position 26,936,933 of record NC_088861.1, read on the forward strand.
CGAGTGGCCTATGATCAATATTTCAGAATTTATATGAATATTATAGATTTCAGATTTATTAATAAGTTTTATTTTGTATGTATGAGTTATCTCCCTTTGATCAAAGTATCTCTTAATATTGAGGAGGCTGGATGGTCAACAAGTTAACCCTCAGATCTGCCTAAAATTCTAAGATATGATATAAGCTATTATTTAGGAGGAAAAAAACAAATTTTTTACATTCTAAATTTAGTAAGGAAAAAAATCAATACATTTTACCTTTTAAACTTGGGTACATATACTTAAACCTTCTCTTGTAAATGAGACCAATACAGTATACCCATTAACCATGGCCACGACCATCGAACCCTCTAAATACAACAAGCAAACTCTGCTCAAATCAAATTTGGAAGGCCCGCACAAAATTGCTGTGGCAAGAAGTCCTATTAATTAAATGAGCATAAAAATGCCATTTTAAAGGGCGTTAATCTAAAGTCTATCAAACTGAAAAGTATGAAGAAAATCCGTGACTATGTGTGGCACCAATTTTTATTCTTACATAGAATTACGCAGAACCAGAAACTTTTTCAGGGAGTAGAAGGGGAGGGGGTCCAGGAGATTCCGATAAGTTTATTTGTCGGGGTGGGGGGGGGGGGCGGCGGATCCCCCTCTCCCAACCCGATTCCCTCTAGATCCGCATATAAATATACTGAATACTGTACCACCTTCCCACATACATGTATATACTATATAGTGACGACTTGTAGCTTCAAGAAAACACAATCATGATTTTTTTCATTTTTTTTTTTTGGCAAGCTTATTTACCTTTGTACTTGGAGAAGTGGTTGTCACGTCATTTAGGCATTTACAAGTTGTATGATAAGATGTATGTATTGTGGGGGAAATGAAGAGTTTCCTTCAATACAAAAAATAATAGCAAAAAAACCCCAGGCGTTTTCTTGAGGTAAATTAAATCTACGTTAGTTCAAACAACATATCAAAAGAGGGAGCGCATCATCCCATGTGAAGAATATTGTGGGTTTTTTTTAAATAAATAAGATCTATTTATATAGCTGTTAAAAGTAGATCATTCATAACCATTTATGTGCACATTGCATTCTTATGATTTTTTTCTCGCTAGTATTCATATACTTTTTGCTTTGTTCGCGACCATTTTCGGATTGCGGAAAAGTCATGATCCATTTGAACTTTGGTACACAAGAAATTAATTAATTCTCTCTCTCTCTCTCTCTCTCTCTCTCTCTCTCTCTCTCTCTCTCTCTCTCTCTCTCTGTGCGGTATAGCAATTTATTTACAATTACAGCTCAACAATTAAGAGAGCTCGATGGTCGTGGCCATTTTTAGATGGTATTGCTCTCCTTTAGAAGGAGATCTATATATCAAATAATAGGAAAATACCAAATATAAAAGGGGTAATATATATGATTTTCTTCTTTACTATAAGTAATACCTTATAGCTTATCAATTCATATCTTAAAATTATAGGTAGATCTGATGGTGAACTTGTTGACCAACCAGCATCCTTAAACGATTACATGTTTACCTATACTAATTTCTTTATATAAAAAAGATCAAGTTAACAATAAGCGGTTCTAAACCTTTGATGTCATTAGTAGCTGCGTATATTTATCTACATCCAGCAATCCACTGAGGCTTGTGAATCAGTCCTTGGTTTGCTAGTGATGACAGTGGCGTACGTAGTCACACATTTGACCCATTAAGTCCATACCACAAACCAACGATAAAATGTAATTATAAAAAAAAATATGAAAATAAATAAGTAAAATGAAATGAAAATGAAAAAAAAATGCTAAAAATAATGACGATATAAGTATAACGGGGGTCCTTTAGTTTATAAATACCGGTACTCTGCAATATAAATTTGCAATACATACATTATTGATGGTCAATATTAATTGACACGTAGCTTTTTAGGTTAATGATTTATTAGAATAAAGTAATAAATATTCATAAATGTACAATCATGCAATTGTACATTTGAATTATATAATTTATTTGAAATACACCGACTATATTACTCATTTTCCCCGTTGGCAAATGACTTCCACGCCATTTACTAAGTATATATATGTAGAGAAAATTAATTGTCATATTTGAATTATATTTAAAATATACCGACTATTACATAAGTTTGAAAGCCCCCCCCCCGCCACCTTTCCTGCCCTCCCCTCTGACTTGCTTTGAATTTGATAAGTTGCAGTTGTTTTTTAAACCCAAAATGTAGTGTAAATTACAATTAAAAAAAGATTTTCTTAGAACATACGGTCATCGAAAAAAAAGAAAAAATCGCAATTCTTGACATAATACGGAAGCGTATTAGTGCCACTTTATATATATTTTTATTTTTTAAAATTCCAACTTTAAAGTTGGAATTTCCAACTTTAAAGTTGATTTTTCCAACTTTAAAGTTGATTTTTCCGACTTTAAAGTTGGAATTTCCAACTTTAATCTTGGAATTTCAACTTAAATCTTGGAATTTCAAACTTTAATCTTGGAATTTCCAACTTTAAAGTTGATTTTTCCAACTTTAAAGTCACCGATATTGTGATATTTTTATTATAAAGATATTAAATTGATTGATTTCTGAAGTTCTATTCCCTCATTTTGTACAAAATTAAAATAAAACGACATTCGATCTATATTAAAGGTTCAAGATATCAGATAAATTTTTTAAAAAATTCTTCATATTAAAAAATAGCTTAGCATTTGTTCTTAAGATTACCAAAGAATAATGATAGCAAGAAGTTACATATTAAAAAAAATATATCAAAAGATTAATAAACTACATGTAAATACATTCAGATTTCGTTTGGGTAGAAAATTAAAGAAGGTTAACTCTAACCATGCTCACCGAGCAGGAGTTATCGAAACTTGACATGGCGGACGGGAAATTAAAAACTCCTTTGTCGACAACGCCAACTGAAGATTTTAACCCACTGGCGGAAGATCCAGACGATTTCATCAGGTAGATTAGCTTATTGTAACTTAGATATTTTGCATAATCAAAATAATCGTGCTAAAACAATGCATCCTACCTTCATTAATGCTGCTAGCAAGCAGTTGCGTGAACGTCGTACATGTTATCTTGGACGGAATGACTAGGTGATTCAACCATTGTATCATTGAGTCTTAGAATACACAAAATAAACACTTAGCTATCTGTTGGAAATTATTAACAGTTGCAAGAGTTGTAATACAGCGTTTCAAAAAATGATTCTGTGTAAATAGGTTCAAGGTTAGTGTTGATAAAAAAAGGGCTTGGAAGGGGGGGGGGGCGGGGGGTGTAAGACATTAGTGCGTTGTCGACCTGGTTAGAACAGTGTTTGATGAAATTGAAATAAGACTGTAATGTTTGATGCAGGGTGTTTTTGTTGGTTCATCAATCCTTGGAGTTACATATGCCAAATTACATGTAAGGTGCAATAATGATAAACATGATAAAAATTCCTATAGTCTGAGAGAGAGAGAGAGAGAGAGAGAGAGAGAGAGAGAGAGAGAGAGAGAGAAATACGTTGCATTATTTAAACAGTGTTAAAAATGAATTATTTTGTGTTTTTCTATGGTTATGACAGATTATTGCCATGTTTATGAAGTGTGAAGTGAAATTAATTTTGTCAGTTTTATTAGCTCACCTGAGCTGAAAGCTCAAGTGAGCTATTCTGATCACATTTTGTCCGTCGTCCGTCTGTCCGTCTGTCTGTCCGTCCGTCCGTCTGTCTGTCCGTCTGTAAACTTTTTACATTTTGAACTTCTTCTCTAAAGCCGCTTATCCAATTTCAATCAAATTTGGCACAAAGCATCCTTATGGGAGGGCGAATATAAATTGCAGAAATAAAAGTCCGATCTGTATTCAAAGCGGAGAAAACCTTGAAACTGTAGAAAAAGGGGGATGGATTTTAAAAATCTTCTTCTCAAGAATTACCGAGTCCAATTCAACGTAGTTTAGCATAAATAATCCTTATGGGAAGGAAAATATAAATTGCAAAAATTAAGTGCTAATTCGGTTTCAAATCTGAGTTATTACGAAAATAATAATAAAGAAAAGGCGTGTTTCAATCAGTTTAATAGCTTCGGCTTCGGCATACGGTAAAATGGGTAGGCAAGACTTGGCCTGAGCAAAACAAAAGATTGGCGGGTATTAATCTGCCAATCTCATTAAAATTTCAGGATATTTGATGGACCAGTGTATTTGTAGTCGCTGTAAATATTGTTGCAAAATAATGCGTATTTGGAATTGACGATTGCCGATCTGCCCCGGCTTTTATTTTGCCACGGCCCGGGTTTGCATACCCATTTTACCAAGACTCGTATTCCATACTTCAAAACGAGGTTCTTTGTTTAAAGCAGCCATGACATTATACGAAAAAGGGTCGATCTGACTATGATGAATATGCAATAGATCGCGTATGAAGGGAAATTTTTGAAACATGCAAAACATATTGGTGCCGATTTTGTGAAGTAAATTGAGGCTAAATATTTCAATGCGTTGACAGTTTTCACACATGACGTTGGTGTTAGCTTGTTCTGATTTTCGTTTCGTTTTCATTATTTATGCTTTGTAACCTGAGAACTATCGTCTGTATTTCGTGATTTTTACGTATCAAATCAAACAGAGACTTCGGTAAATCAAACAGTTAACTGTTTACCTGCGCAAATTAAGCAAAATCTGATGTATCAAAAAAGTACTGAAATACAATTCATTCTATCGGTAATTCAGCATTATCTTTTGCGTAATGGTAGATTAATGCAATAGGTTTTGTTGAGATGCTCGGCATTTTCTCGAGTTTATTCAGTTTAAATAGAGTTTGATATCGCTGACGGAAATATGTAGGTATATACATGTATACCGGTATAAATAATTCATTTCGAAAAAAAAAATTGTGTTCTTTATTTGTTCTGGTGCATGTTTCTTGTGTTTCATTGTTTACAATTTCTGTTTACTAACTATATTTGAGTGTTAAGTTTCGAATTATAAGCAAGATACAGAGATTTGCTCACAATTCTATGTTTGTACACAGATCTTAAAAACTAAAGATTAAAAAAGTAAAAAATTGGTCAATATTTATTAAGAAAATTTTCAAAGTCTGTTCTTCCAGAAACCAACTTTAACAATTTATTGTATTGTAAACTTAACCTTTTTTTCGTCATTTTCACTCCTACTGTACATGTAATCCTTGATTGAGTTTGTGTTCATTGGTATAAACTGATTTTGAACCTCAAATACCAGTGAAATGGTCTTGAGTGAATAAAAGAATTGAAAATCTTAGGCCATTCTTTTTTTTCCATTTTAAATGCTGAATAGGAAATACCAAGTTAAAAATCTTAAGCTGAATGTAATAAACTCATGTGAACAAAATATGACTCAAACCTAGGTGAACTGTGAGCTCTGTATCTTGCACATAATTCTACGATTGACGCTGAAATTTTGGTTGAACATTAGAAATTCTATATGAATTAGAGTATGTTAAATACTTGTACTAACAAAATAAAAAAATGATATTCTGTATATACCTACTCTCTGGGGCCCCCTCTTTATACAATAAATAATGTGAAAATCTACATCAATTTTGATAGTTTTTCAGACACGAGTAAATAAAAACGACATCTTTAAAACAGTTTCAATAGTTCTGAAACATTTCTGTTGCGGGGATTAAGTAATTTTCACTATTCCTAAGAAAATATCACAGCGGAAAATTATCCTGGTTTGTACGCAAAGTAAATAACAGTCATTTAATTATAATGGAAAAGACAATTAAATTTTTGAATGTTTTTAGCTCACCTGAACCGAAGGTTCAAGTGAGCTTTTCTGATCACCCGTTGTCCGTCGTCCGTCCGTCCGTCCGTCCGTCCGTCTGTCTGTCCGTCCGTCTGTAAACTTTTCACATTTTCAACTTCTTCTCAAAAACCACTGGGCCAAATTTAACCAAATTTAGTACAAAGCATCCTTATGGAAAGGGGATTATAAATTGTGAAAATAAAGGGCACAGCCCTTTTCAAAAGGGAGATAATTGCGAAACAGTGAGTATAGGGTGCATGTCTTTAAAAATCTTCTTCTCAAGAACCACTGCACCAGAAATGCCAATATTTACACAAAAGCTTGTATACATAGTGAAGATTCTAAATTGTAAAAATCGTGACTCTCGGACCAAAACTGGGGCCCCAGGCGGGGTTCAAAGTTTAACATAGAAATACATAGGAAAATGTTTAAAAAATCTTCTTCTCAAGAACCACTGCACCAGAAAAGCCAATATTTACACAAAAGCTTATATATATAGTGAAGATTCTAAATTGTAAAAATCGTGATCCTCGGACCAAAACTGGGGCCCCAGGCGGGGTTCAAAGTTTAACATAGAAATACATAGGAAAATGTTTAAAAAATCTTCTTCTCAAGAACCACTGCACCAGAAATGCCAATATTTACACAAAAGCTTGTATGTATAATGAAGATTCTAAATTGTAAAAATCGTGACCCTCGGACCAAAACTTGGGCCCCAGGCGGGGTTCAAAGTTTAACATAGAAATACATAGGAAAATGTTTAAAAAATCTTCTTCTCAAGAACCACTGCACCAGAAATGCCAATATTTACACAAAAGCTTGTATATATAGTGAAGATTCTAAATTGTAAAAATCGTGACCCTCGGACCAAAACTGGTGCCCCAGGTGGGGTTCAAAGTTTAACATATATAGAAATACATAGGAAAATGTTTAAAAAATCTTCTTCTCAAGAACCACTCCACCAGAAATGCCAATATTTACACAAAAGCTTGTATACATAGTGAAGATTCTAAATTGTAAAAATCGTGACCCTCGGACCAAAACTTGGGCCCCAGGCGGGGTTCAAAGTTTAACAAAGAAATACATAGGAAAATGTTTAAAAAATCTTCTTCTCAAGAACCACTGCACCAGAAAAGCCAATATTTACACAAAAGCTTGTATACAAAGTGAAGATTCTAAATTGTAAAAATCGTGACCCTTGGACCAAAACTGGGGCCCCAGGTGGGGTTCAAAGTTTAACATAGAAATACATAGGAAAATGTTTAAAAAATCTTCTTCTCAAGAACCACTGCACCAGAAATGCCAATATTTACACAAAAGCTTGTATATATAGTGAAGATTTTAAATTGTAAAAATCGTGACCCTCGGACCAAAACTAGGGCCCCAGGCGGGGTTCAAAGTTTAACAAAGAAATACATAGGAAAATGTTTAAAAAATCTTCTTCTCAAGAACCACTCCACCAGAAATGCCAATATTTACACAAAAGCTTATATATATAGTGAAGATTCTAAATTGTAAAAATCGTGATCCTCGGACCAAAACTGGGGCCCCAGGCGGGGTTCAAAGTTTAACATAGAAATACATAGGAAAATGTTTAAAAAATCTTCTTCTCAAGAACAACTGCACCAGAAATGCCAATATTTACACAAAAGCTTGTATGTATAATGAAGATTCTAAATTGTAAAAATCGTGACCCTCGGACCAAAACTTGGGCCCCAGGCGGGGTTCAAAGTTTAACATAGAAATACATAGGAAAATGTTTAAAAAATCTTCTTCTCAAGAACCACTGCACCAGAAATGCCAATATTTACACAAAAGCTTGTATATATAGTGAAGATTCTAAATTGTAAAAATCGTGATCCTCGGACCAAAACTGGGGCCCCAGGCGGGGTTCAAAGTTTAACATAGAAATACATAGGAAAATGTTTAAAAAATCTTCTTCTCAAGAACAACTGCACCAGAAATGCCAATATTTACACAAAAGCTTGTATACATAGTGAAGATTCTAAATTGTAAAAATCGTGACCCTCAGACCAAAACTGGGGCCCCAGGCGGGGTTCAAAGTTTAACATAGAAATACATAGGAAAATGTTTAAAAAATCTTCTTCTCAAGAACCACTGCACCAGAAATGCCAATATTTACACAAAAGCTTGTATATATAGTGAAGATTCTAAATTGTAAAAATCGTGACCCTCGGACCAAAACTGGGGCCCCAGGTGGGGTTCAAAGTTTAACATATATAGAAATACATAGGAAAATGTTTAAAAAATCTTCTTCTCAAGAACCACTGCACCAGAAATGCCAATATTTACACAAAAGCTTGTATACATAGTGAAGATTCTAAATTGTAAAAATCGTGACCCTCAGACCAAAACTGGGGCCCCAGGCGGGGTTCAAAGTTTAACAAAGAAATACATAGGAAAATGTTTAAAAAATCTTCTTCTCAAGAACCACTGCACCAGGAATGCCAATATTTACACAAAAGCTTGTATACAAAGTGAAGATTCTAAATTGTAAAAATCGTGACCCTCGGACCAAAACTGGGGCCCCAGGTGGGGTTCAAAGTTTAACATAGAAATACATAGGAAAATGTTTAAAAAATCTTCTTCTCAAGAACCACTGCACCAGAAATGCCAATATTTACACAAAAGCTTGTATATATAGTGAAGATTCTAAATTGTAAAAATCGTGACCCTCGGACCAAAACTTGGGGCCCAGGCGGGGATCAAAGTATAACATAGAAATACATAGGAAAATGTTTAAAAAATCTTCTTCTCAAGAACCACTGCACCAGAAATGCCAATATTTACACAAAAGCTTGTATTTATAGTGAAGATTCTAAATTGTAAAAATCGTGACCCTCGGACCAAAACTGGGGCCCCAGGCGGGGTTCAAAGTTTAACATAGAAATACATAGGAAAATGTTTAAAAAATCTTCTTCTCAAGAACCACTGCACCAGAAATGCCAATATTTAATCAAAAGCTTGTATGTATAATGAAGATTCTAAATTGTAAAAATCGTGACCCTCGGACCAAAACTGGGGCCCCAGGCGGGGATCAAAATTTAACATAGAACTACATATGAAAAATGTTTAAAAATTTTCTTCTCAAGAACAACTTCACCAAAAATGCCAATACATACACAAAAGGTTGTATATATAGTGAAGATTGTAAAAATTGTGACCCCCGAACAAAAGTGGGGCCCCAGGAGGGGTTTAGATTTTAACATATATAGGAAAATGTTTTAAAATCTTCTCAAGAACCATCGTGCAACTGTTTGGGATATTACTATGCATACATGTACATCCTTAAATAATGTAGATTCAAAAAATTGTAACTCCCGGACAATTGATGGGCACCAAGAGGGGTTCAAAATTTAAACATTTTAAAAAACAAAGGAAAAGTTAAAAAATTTTCTTCTCAAGAACTACAATGTTTTAGTTAGTGGAATATCTATGCATGCATCCTTCGCTTATGTAGATTCCTAATTCGTAAAATCGTGACCCCCGGACCAATAATGGGGCCCCAAGATGGGGTCAAAGTTTATTATAGAAATATAAAGGTAACAGGTTAAAAAATCTTCTTCTCGAGAACTACAATGCTTCAATTTGTGAGATTGCTATCATGCATACAACCTTGGATAATGAAGGTTCGACAGTTTTAAAATAGTGACCCCTGGACTAACACTAGGGACCCAAGATGGGTTTAAAGTTAATTGTAGAAGTACCGGTATATATGGAAAATGTTTAAAAATCTTCTTTTCGAGAACTACAATGCATCAATTTGTCAGATAACTACGTAAGCACCCTCAAATAGTGTAGATTCGAAATTATAAAAGCCGTGACCTCAATCTAATACTGGGGCCCCAAGAGGTGTTCAAAGTTTAGCATAGAAATATAGAGGGAAAATGTTGAAAAATCTTTTTCTAGGGAACTATAATGCTTCAGCTTGTGAGATAACTATGCAAGCATCCTTAAATAATGTAGATTCCAAATAATTAAAACTTTAGCACTGGACTAATACTGTGGCCCCAAAAGGGGTTCAAAGTTTAACATAGAAAGATATATTGAAAATGTTTTTAAAAAGTTCTTCTCGAGAACTATAATGCTACAGTTTGTGAGATTACTATGCAAGAATCCTCAAATTGTGTAAACTCTAATGTAGTGGAACCAAGAGTTATCTTTCTTAATGTTCTGTACAGTCTGAGAGTTATTCCTCTTGAAGTGGAACTCTTCTACGTTCAGTTTTTCAGGTTGTGTACGTGCGGTCCCACCGCAGTGCTACACATTTTCATTCCTATGTTACTATTTATGTTGTTCAAGCCAACCTTAAACCTCGGACCATTACTGGGTCCCCAGAAAGGGGTTCAATGTTTAAAATAGAAAAAGCATATGCTACGAAATGTAATGTTACAAGGAACTGCTGTTCGGGTGAGCGATGTGGCCCATGGGCCTCTTGTTAATTTGAGGAATTGAGCACATTGAGGTACAATTTTCTTCTTCACATCTATACATGTAGGAGTTTTTAAATAAAAAACAATAACTATTATATATTCTTTTTAAATACAATAACTAGTAAGTAGTTGATGCAAAAAATGTACCTATATGCTCTCATATATTTTGATCGCTTTACAAAGTGGAGGGGGGGGGGCAGAAAGAAAATTTAGGGAATTGGAAGTAACAACTTAACAGTGTACCCCTACCAAATGTTTAGTTTTATATCTTGCGTAGGATTTTCTTATTCTGGTAAAAAAATAGTATTTGATGAAGGTTCAATGTCAAAGATTACGTGTATGCAAAAATAAGTGTAAAATTCGAATACTTTACAATATATTTATTTTTTGTAATTCTACCGATGGACCATATGGCACAATATCTTTTGAACGCCCATTGTTGCTCAGGTAAGCAATGTGGCCCCATGGGCCTCTTGGTTTTTTTTCTCAGTGGACATTCTCCTCAAAGACAAGGTCATCATGATGCAGATTGTAGTGGAAGTGAAGAAGAGAGTGATTACCAATGTAATTCTATGGAAGAAATGTCAACAGGCAACTTGTATGGTGTCACCCCACCAACTTATATGCGTGGAGTAAAAAGAGACAAGAAAAAACACCAGACAAACATTCAAAAATCATCCTATAAACAATTCACAGAACAACTGAAGAAGGCCTCCAAAAAGTCACATCGAAATGCGGTTATTATAGCATTGAATCATGATTTTTTGAAGTATACACTCTCATAACTGCCGCTGTGTGTGCATACAAATTGAGTAACGCGCGTTAGCGCGTTATGAAAATTTGTATGCACACACCGCGGCAGTTATGAGAGTGTATACTTCAAAAAATCATGATTTAATGCTTATATTTACATTTTTTCAACTTCTTGCCTTGTCTGCAAATGTGATTCATGCCTTAAAATTCCTATCTTATTCTAAGGGTAAGTTAATATTAATGGAAGAGCCACAGTAACAGCCACAAGCGTGAACTTTGATTTTCGCTTGTGACGTTGCAGTTTGTAGCGTTCAGCGTTTGTGACGTCATAATAAAACTCGTCAATTTGACCTTTGACTACTTGTTGCATTTAGAGGCATTTGAAGATCACAGAATTTAATGGGAAAACAAAGTAGAATGTAAATATTAAAGAACGGTATGCAAATGACCCTTTATTTTGCAAACTTTGACATATAGACTCTGACGATAATTTAGACAAAGATTTTGCAGACTTTTTTGCAAGATCCTTTAAGTGAATTTATTTCTTAATATAGCATTGAATCATGATTTTTTGAAGTATACACTCTCATAACTGCAGCGGTGTGTGCATACAAATTGAGTAACGTGCGTTAGCGTGTTATGAAAATTTGTATGCACACACCGCTGCAGTTATGAGAGTGTATACTTCAAAAAATCATGATTTAATGCTTATATTTACATTTTTTTAACTTCTTGCCTTGTCTGCAAATGTGATTCATACCTTAAAATTCCTATCTTATCCTAAGGGTAAGTTAATATTAATGGAAGAGCCACAGTAACAGCCACAAGCGTGAACTTTGATTTTCGCTTGTGACGTTGCAGTTTACAGCGTTCAACGTTTGTGACGTCATAATAAAACTTGTCAATTTGACCTTTGACTACTTGTTGCATTTAGAGGCATTTAAACATCACGGAATTTAATGGAAAAACACAGTAGAATCTAAATATTAAGAAATACCGAAATTCTTCCAAATTAAATCAAGCAAAAAGAAGTACCGGGTATGCCAAATTTTGCAGTAGTGAATTATATTCAGCTGTGCATAGCATTTTTAACCCATTAAATACAATCATTGGAAGTTTTGTGGAATTTTCTATTTTGTGGTATTGAGAAGTATTATTTGTTGTTGAAGGACTGCCCCTGCTGGTTCGGTCAAGTCGTCAAAGTGGACCCAACAGCTGAAACAGCCATTGCATCGTCTCACATACAGGTACCATCTTTACCATCTACTGTTATGCAAAATATTCAGGTACTACTATCATAATGTACCGTTTATGGTTAACTTTATCCTATAAATGTGAACATTTACAAGATGGAATAATTTACACTTATTATGAGAAGAAATAGTATGAATGTAAATATTGCAGAAATGTTCACTTGAAAATTGATTGGACTATAGAAACATTTTTGCACCATGAAAATTGATTTTTATGTGTTGATGTTTTAAACACATGGCTTTTTCAAGCCTCGTAGTTGTGGTGTTTCTTGAAGACTTTTTTATTATGCCCCCCTTCGAAGAAAGGAGGGCATATTGCTTTGGTACATGTAGCAAGGGACAGTTTCGCATAAAGTACAATATTTTAGTAAAAATGAGTGTTACTGTATTTGAAGGCCTGTATGTACTATGAAAATTAGTGAATTGATTATAGGTGATAATTTTATGGTAGCAGGGAGTCATTCCTGTATTTTGATGTTAAGCATGTAGGTCCCATAGTGTTATAGGGGGAGTCAGATGCGAAACGGCGGCTGTTGACAGGTGTGCTCACTTTTCATGCAAGAAGAAAGTAGGGCAGACGGTAAGTGAAATAGTGTGAAAATGACATGGATGGGGGTGGGGCGGTACAGAGGGGCAGGGAGGGGACATGTTAGACTACAGGTTGCACCCTGTCCCGGGGGTCATCTCTCTGCAGGGAATACGGTAGGGTGGGGTCTAAATGGGCCAAAATGGGTAAAATTTTGACATTACACAGGGGGGTCAATTAGACATATTATTTGACCAGAAATAGATATGGGTGTCATTATGGGTAAATTTTTAACCTTAATGTCCTTCCTTAAGTCTAACAGGTAGTTACAAGTCATTTTTGATCCAGGTGCAAATTATATTTTTCCAGCAACATAGTGCTAAATGGGTGTACCCCCACCCCACTATTTTATGCATAAAAAAACTGTCCCCGGCTACCTTCAAGCATAGGTCAAAATTATGAATCCCCCCAAAACTAGTGTTAGTGACATATCCTGTTGCATAAGATGCTGTTAGTTCCAATTGGCCAGATTTTGTCCTCTGTTGTATCTGTTTACACTCATTTTTGGCTTTGTAGCCAAGGAAAGATAACTCTAATATTTGGCTAGGAATAGGCAGTGATTACTAAGCCTGTTGAATAGCACAATGGACGGACCTGCAGACACTGGGGGCTCTTGGTAACAATATTTTTGGCTTATGTTGCCCCATCACTTCATTTCATTAATTAATTAAGCAGATTATTAATTAAATTATCAATTAAAATGGCCCATTGATCTTTCCTTATTGTTAATTACAGGTACTTGACCATATTTGGTTTTTACCTCTGCATCTCTAATGTAATTATGTCTGCAGTTTACGAAATCAATTTAATGGAAGAGCAGAAAGCTCAATTCATATCTGAAATGGAAAGGAAGGTCGATAGGACCAATTTTTGTCATTTTTGGTTAGGCAGCCTTAACGAGTCAGGGTATGGGGTTTTTCGCCCCGTCATCAATAGTAAACAACACAAAGTATTAGTGCACAGATTTTATTTTTTTATACAAGGACATCATATTGACAAAAGTTTACATGTTTCTCATCTGTGTCACTGTAAAATTTGTATAAACACACAGCATTTGTCTATTGAGCCGCAGTCTGTAAACAATTCATGGAAAACATGTAAGTCGTTAAGGAGATGCATGGGTCATGAACCGTATCCGCAGTGTCTGTTTCCATAAGGTAGTATGATTTTACTGTTAAGGTTTAGCGGTTGGTCTTGTACTGAATTGTTTTCTTTCATAGGCTGTGGTACTGCCTCAAGCGATCGAACTGTGTCATCTTTTGGTGAAATGGTCCTGCATGGTTTCAGCGCACACCGACCTTGTTGGCAATGAGAGATGATGAAGATCTAGTGCCGTGAGTAGAGGTATGAACTGCAGAGTGACAAGGTGCGGTGAAGTTTCTGGCCCAAGTGGTGGCATTCTTCGGTGCATAAGTGAACACTGTCTGATGGAGACTCTCACATTTATTAGTAATTGAGAGTCTGCAGATTTTTGGTAAGTTTTGGCCCAGTATCTGCTTATTGATGACCCTCTGTATGCTGGAAATGTCTTCAGGTTCCAGGTCCAGGTGCCTTCGATAAGGTAGGAATTTGGCACTGTAAGTAGGTAGGTGGGCATTGCATGTAAACGACATTCTGCGACAGTGGTCATGGACTCCGGAAAAGCACGGCAGAATGTTGGATATGGCCTGCTCAGCCTTATGTATGAAAAGTTCATCAGACTTGCACAGTTTTCTTACGTGCACCAGTTCATATCGAACTTGTGCTCGCACACATGTTGCCAGTCTCTGAATAAAAGCATCTCTGTTGCTACTGGGTGGGAGGGGGGACTTTAGCTTTATGCTCCTGATGTTCTTTTGCAGGTTCCTTAGCTTATGAATAAAGCCCTTGTACTGTATGATTTCAGTGCTAGTCGCTGCTGAATAGTCTCTGAGTGTCTTATCAAGTTGTGCAGAGGAGTTACTGGTTACTGATCTTAGGGTACATTGAGAATGTTCTCCTCGCGCAGGGAATCTAAGTTTCTCCTCACCAGGGTAGCTTCACTTGATGCAATGGTCTCATCATTCTCATAAATTTTCTTGCAGTTCTGGTGGTCACAGGATCTTTTACTACAGAGCTTGTTGGCAGTCTGTAGCACCAGCACCAGCGTCCGGGGAGTGTTGTTCTCTACAAGGGGTGAGAAGCTCAGAGTCCCAGCCTCAAAGCCTGCCTGTGGTCTGTTGTTATAGCTTCATTCTCAGCTGCCTTAATGTTAAGGCACCTGACACAAGGGGAATACAGCGAAAACTGAACTCACTCTGTGACCGAGTGGAAGAAATTAACTCTAAGAGCATGCGAGAAAACCAACGATACTTGAGGAGGGTGAACCGCTTGGCAGGAAGGGAGGAGACGGAAGTTGACTTGGAGACTGACACGCCATAGTGTCTGACACTCAAACCTTTATTTTTAGGCAGCCAAGTAGAAGGGCCTCGTTGAGGGTTCCAGTCTCCGGTCTTCTAGATTTCTTGTGTTTTTCGTACAGCTGCACCTGAGGCCTAAAAAAAAAATAGTGTGTTTAGGGTAACACTGATGAAAAAATTAGGTTAGGTAGGTGGAGATTTTTTTTTATTTTATCTACTTTTTTTTGCCTGAATCCTAAGAATGTTTGTTTGTTTCATATTTAAAAACGTATTTTTTATTGGAAATAAGATAAAATTCACAGTCGGATAAGATCAGGCATCTAAAAATGGTAGGATTGGGCCATTTTTGTAGGTTAGGTCGGGTTACCCGAAACACACAACTTTTTTTATTAGGCCTGACTAGAGCTGAACCGACAGGTAAGACACTTGGACTGGCCTGTTATGCAAAAAGTCATTGTCTTTTGGAAATGCTAAAGTTCATTTTAGGGCTACTGCAGTAATGGTGGACTGCTGTTTTTTGCAGTAGCGCAGTCTGTGATTGTACCTTGACTATAATGTTTTCTCCGTCAGACCGATCCTCACTTGCAATTTTGACTGTTGTAGGCTTAACAGGACGGAGACGGGATGGCAGAACCGCAATGGACTGTTGGCATAAAGAGGACATGAATGAAAGGGCATCTCGATAGGCTTCCTGGGGTGGACGCATTCACTGGTCACTGGCCGAGACTGAGTTTACATTTTTTGTTCCACTGGCATATTTCATTCTCCATAGTATCATCTTCAAAATTTTGTCAAGTTTACTCCGTCATAGGCTTGGGTAGACTTTAAGGGAGTTTCATCCCTATTTAAGGAGGTTCACTCAAAGTTAAAGGTAGCAAGGGACAGTTTTGCATTAAGTACCCATCAATATTTTAGTAAAAATGAGTGTTACTGTATTTGAAGGCCTGTATGTACTTTGAAAATTAGTGAATTGATTATAGGTGATAATTTATGGTAGCAGGGAGTCATTCCTGTATTTTGATGTAAAGGGCAGACAACTCTTCTTTTTTTTCGTAATTTTATTTTTTCTTATCAATAAACTCTTTAAAAAAAATTTAAGTGCAAAAAGTTCATTTAATTGACTACATACATACGTTCAAGTTTGGTTTATGTCAGCCTCATAATAAAATATGTATTTGTTGTAGTATAGATCAATCAAAATTGTTAAAGGACTATGTGCGGTATGGTCAAATATCTGCCCCCGATTTCAACCAATTTTTAAATAGTATCGTATAAAAATAAAATCTTCACAAATCATTGTATAGAGGATACCTATAACTTTAATCTTGATTTTAGTCATCATTGCTCATTCGCTGCTTATCTATGACGTCACTAAAATGACCTAATTTCCGCAAATTTGCAAACAAATGAAAATATTCTCATTTTTGCTCTATATTTTGCATTCGGAAGTATAGAGCGCAGGTCTGCTCAAGTGCGATTTTAACATATGTTTTTCTTCAGATAGATATACACATTATACTAAAAAGTGGTACTTGAGCAAGCCTGCGCTCGATGTTTCCCAGTCGAAAAACCATCGGAAAACACCCATATTTGGCTACAAAACATAAATTTATCAAAATAATGCCATCTTCATGACGTCATTTCTACATTATGACGTCACTGTGGTGATAACCTTTTACACCTTTATTTCCAATATGATTTTAACTATCTTTTACCTTATTTTCAAAGCTCTTTCTAAAACTTTGATTTTGGGGGCAAAAAATGCATAAAACCGCACATAGTCCTTTGCCTTAGTTATGGATGGACTACCTTAAGCCATAAAAGGTTGTTTAGAGGTTAAAAAAACACCAAATGTGTAACGTCCACCTCAACCAATGAAAATTATTGTTTAATTATTGTTTAACCCTGGTCCCTGCCTTTGTAGCAATGATATAATAATCTATGTTACGTAAACTGTGATTGGATAATCAAAGATTGCTTCAAAGGTCAATCTCCAACTATGCTTTTCTCACATTGGTCAATACTTTGATAAAGTAGGAGTTATTTTGATCTACTGCAACCACAGCGAGGTGGAAAAGGATCATGCATATTGCCAGTGGTATGCGACGATGTGAGAACATATTCGTTACAGTGATGTTCTTGCATGTAAATTTAAGATGGTTTAAAGTATTCTGATCTCCAAAAAATCTCTGTCACACTGAGGTTTTGGAAATTCATTTAACTTCAATATAAATAATAAGCATATTTTTAGACTGAATTCTCAATAACCTATAAAAAAGGATTAATTTATATATATCTAGTACTTTACTACCTGTAACTTACTGGTTGTGGATTTGCATTGCAGCAGAACGAACCGTATAATTTTATATCGGGTATGTCAGCTTTCTCACTTTTTCTTCCAATACATTATAGGTCTAGATTAAATGCTGGTGTTTATGGAGTACTGTGATCGTGGAACTCTGGAGGAGGAACACAACATTCGAATGTACATGCGGGAGATTCTACTGGCCGTCAATTACTTACGTGGTACATGTAGGACCTACTGGTACATGCACACATACACACAAGTGGCGACACATTCATGCTAGTTATGTCTGGTCCTTTTTTTATTGTTTAGCTATGTGTATGTATATGATCAACGTTTAAAACAGTTTAGTTTGATGTATTGTTTGGGAGGTGGGGGACGGGCGCTTGTAGAAATAGTAGTATTTAGTCTTTAATAATTAAATTTAATTTAAAGTTATTTCCTATAAAATTTGTCTGTCTGTCTGTCCGTTTTTCTCTCTCTCTCTCTCTCTCTCTCTCTCTCTCTCTCTCTCTCTCTCTGTATATAGTGTAATTAGCTGCATTTATTGCAATAAATTTATCATGGACCTGACTGAATTATAACAATTTTTTAATTGCCAAGCAATGGATTGATGATGTTTATATCCATTTTATTGGCATTATTATTACTTTTGTTACGCAGATCCCACTACCATACTGTAAACTCACGGAGAGGGGCAGCTGTCAACCCATATCCTAGTTTTTCCTCTAACAAGACTTGTAATGGGGGTGCATCTTAATCCTCAATGAACCCCAATGTAAAATAACAACATGTTGTAAGGTAAGTTTATCATATTTATTTTAATGACAATAACACTGAAAAGTAAATATGAGGGATATGCAAACTTATTATGCTGGTCAGTGTGTACACACAAAACATTTAATGTATAAATAGATGTATATGTTAATAAATATTGGTTAGAAAGTGTCAGTGTAAGCATTTTAATAGATAAATACCTATGAATAATTATTGATTAGAACCTGCTTGTAACTATTTAAACCTAATTGTATTGCATATTTTTGTTAATACAAAAATAGTTGTAAGTTCTTAATATGTCTCTTGTTCTCATTTTAGGCTATGAAATGTATCTACCAACACTGTTTTAGGTTTGGTTGCTGGCATTGAACTGTGACTGCCCAAGACTGACGAGGTCTGCTGAAAACTGTAATCTCTGTAACACTGTTACATCCTTTTTGGCCGCCTCATCTTCATTAAGTGTCTTGGGCGTCACTGTTCATGGTAACATACCAGACACTAACATCATGAAGAGCAACTTTATGTAGAGATGTATGATCTTACACGTATACCATCCTCGCTAGCCAAGGGTTTACGATCCACTCTGCTCCTTTATACAAACTTCGGCAGATTCAGACGACAAAATCAAACTCGCGCAACGGAAACTGATTGGCTGCAAAGCAAGGCGATTTCAGGAAATCATTTAATTGGCTGTTTAGTTAGTTGTGTTTTCATACAAAAATTTAGATACAATCATTGGCACAATTTTTACGTGATTGATTTTAATTACATATGATATATAATTACAAATACATGTATATGGGTGTCACATTTTAATGGCAAAACTGTTTCCCATAGTTTTAACCTGTACATATATTTTAATCCAAATCAAGTATCCATAGATCTTTTTTAGTACCTTTAAACCCACTCAACTGGTTAGGCATTTAAATGCCCGTGCTGGTGTGGTCAGTTTGGGCGTAGCAGGCACCTGATAAGGACATGCTGTGAGCCTGTCCTACACTAGAGTTTGTTCAACTTAAATTTGAGTATTTGCCTCTGAGCATATTCTAACCAGGTTCTTCTCACTTCTGAGTTTGTTTATTGTTAGTTTTCGGTTGCAATGACAGCCAAGTTCCTTTTTGTGTTTTGTAGATTTATTCCATAATATTGTCTTAAACTTAACATATTGTTTGAGTATATAAAAACTGGTAATGTTAATTAAAGTATACAAGTAAAGTATACAGCTGTAAAGTAACAAAGCTATGTAAACATTGTAAAAAGTTTGTACAGTAATTGCGTGAATTCAGTGCATAAGTATACATGCTATTTGCGTAATATGTAGGGTATTTATAAAAGTATAAGTTTACATGTGAAAGTAAAACTATATAAGTAAAAACATCAGTAAAAGTATGCATGTATAATATAAGTAAATACTTGTGAAGTAGTTGTGTAAAGTAATTTATATATATATATATATATATATATATATATATATATATATATATATATATATATATATATATATATATATATATATATATATGGAAAAACATGCATAGTATGTAATCCCAATGTATGGTATATACAGCTATAATATGTATATTATTTAATAGATACCAGTTTGCAGTATCCCAGTATTGCAGAAACACAGTATTGCTGTTCTCCAGTATTTCCATATTCCATGCAGTACAACAGTATTTTGGGAACTCAATATTCCGTAAACCCAGTATTCCATAAACTCAGGTCAATGGAACCATCCTTAATATTCAGCAATACAGATTCAACAACCTTTGGTCTGTCATACCTGGACGGATGGTTTGGGAGCCCACCAAGGCCGCCATTACGGACCACCCAATGATTGAACCAAAAAAATTAAATATTTTCTTTGTCAGACTAAAACACAAGATAAACAAATGTATTGTATTAAAATGTAGTAAAATACAGTTATTCTTTCTGGCAACTAGAATAGCCAGTCTATGGCACATATAGATTTCCTTTTAGAAACAATTAAAGGGGTCACAGTATAAAATGGATTCAAGAGCGTGATGTGTTCTGCGAGATACTGAGGGGAACCCAAAACCAAACAGACTGTACAAGTTAAAAAGTTATCTCAACTCGGCATTATTGCGCAACTGGCACCATTTGTTGAATAAATGTTTGTTACTTTTGCGAAATAAAACATTCAATTGCAACCACCAATACCGTTGCAAATTATTTTAGTGATTGCTAACAATGGCTTAAAAACAAAAACGTTGCAACATATACATACAAGTATTTTTTTTATACAAACAAGTACATTTAACAATGATGTAAATAATATTATAATTATTTTTAAATATTTGAAAAGTGTCTGTTACATTTAAAACGGTTCAATTTATTGGCTGATATAGGCAGATAAACATCAGAATGTGTTTTATTTAAAAACCAAAAAACTTTTTTAAAGTCAAAATTTAACCCTAGCTGTGTTCAAGCAAATTGTTTTGTATAGCCATCATAAAAACTCAAAAGTTGTGTGTATAGGGATGGTGAAATACATCACAGAGATCCTTCTTATATCTAATATGGTCTCAGGAAAAATTGCTAATGTTGCATATCCTTGTTCTTTTCATATTAACTATATTCTTTATGTTAGTTCTGACTTTTCATACAACTTAAATTGTAAAATCGTTTCTTATGTTCACAGTTATATTATAGCTTCTAAGCGATTTTGACTTTTTTTTTTACTTATTAGTTCTTTTTTTAATCACTGATTCTCTCAAATGGGCTGGATCATGACACCAATATACTATGTCTGTCTGTCCGTATGAATGAACGAGGTGATGGGTTTATAAATGTAGGAATGAATGTGTTCATGTATATGCTTACAGCTAAACAACAAATTAACTTACAATTTATAATCATATGACAAAATTAAAATCAAGCTTATTATTTATTATCCAATTATCCTTTGTGTTGTATACATAAAATATCAATAATATATCACTCTGTAAACTGGTAAATTATACTTTATACCATATTCTATGATTATTTTATAACACCACTTCTTGACTTTGTATTTTGGAGAGGGTTTATATAGGCTTTGCCTGTTGCCTAATCCATTTGATTACTCAATAAAATATGTTTAAATTAAAATGTCCTTGTTTTTAACAAAGTTTGGGCTACCTAGTTGTTTTCTCGCAGCAATATTTCATCATTGTGCACAGTAAATCACATTTAATTTATGAGCATTGCTACTAGAAATTGACGGAAGGCATCAGTAACTTTCAAGACAGAAAACGACAGAATTAATGGACAAATTGGTCATTCATTTTTTTTAGAGAATAAATTGGACATTGTACAAAGCCCCTTAAAATTAAACACATGAGTCTATTGTATTCTTTAAATAAATTGCATTAGAAGTAATGATATAAAAGCTTAGTTCATTTTTTTATATTAGAATTTGCTAATTGTATCTGCTGAGTGAATTTGAGTGTGTATGCAGAGCTACATGTACATGTTCAATTTGTTTACTATCTACCGTTCCTACACCGGGGGGGGGGGGGGGTTAAGGACTCCTTTTCCTTGAAAAGTCCTCTCCCTTCAAGGGGTCATTGCAGTGAATATTAATCTACTAATAACTTAATAACTTGCTGTTCGTAACATTAAAAATACATGTAAATTTTATATATTTTATTCATTATTTTACAACAATAGCGCTATCTCCTATGCACAGTATCAGTATCTTACTTGCAATGCGTGTATACATGTCAAAACAGAATTTCCCTAAAGATTTACCCCAAAACATATAGATGAGAAAAATCATTTCCGAGTTCAACCTGGGGACGAAGGGGGTTCTGTCTGCAACACGTGTTGAATATAATAGATAAAATAGCATGTTAAATACCTGGCTCCTCCGTCACCAACATTTTAAAATTACTCAACTCAGTTCTCAACTCAATTCCATGAAAGATGAGTGCATACAAGATGAGAAAAATTAATTGGCGACGACGATCCTAATTTCCCCAACTTTCGTAATAATACGAGGTAATATGAATTGTGATTACTGAATGTTTAATTCTATTCTAAGCTTTTTACATTTATTGATAAATTAATTTGAGAAAAATTACACTGAGAGTATCTTCGACTGTACGGAGAGCTACATGTACCTGTTCAATCTATTTACTATTTTTATAGCTTGACAAACAGCGCTATCCCAAACTGTACACTTCCGTTCCTACACTGTGATCTGAATTTCAGTTGGCGGGGGGGGGGGGGGTTACGGTCTCCCTCTTCTAGAAAACCTATTTGTAAATCTATCTAAAATAAGCATCGGGATACCCCATTTGGCAGCAAAATCATATTTACAAGACCCCTTATGAAAACATTTAATCGTGGATCCAAGCGTGCTCTATTACGATTCACTTCACAGTCACTTAACATCAGCTTTATATCATAAGAAAATTAAGCTTTTAAAAAATGTACAACATTGCATAGAGCAGAGACATAAATAACAATGTTATTTATGTCTCTGTACAGAGTAAGCCGGTTTTTTGTGTTAAGCATTACCCAATGGAACGGCTGTAAATTGTAAAATCCCACCGTTGACGAGGGTTTATTATAATTCTCCCATGCCAAAAGTACTGGTTAATTTTGATTGACAGGTGATTTGTTCGTGGACGTCTATTCTCGATACATGTGAACCATGCAGTTTTTAGAAATTTATCTTGATAATGAAAATGGAAACTAAAGTTAAATGAAATAAAAACCGAGTGAACAATAACCATGTAAAGTAAAATGTAAAAATGTGGTTAACAAACTTCTTTCACTATAATTAATGTTGATTAGAAAATTAGAAAATATGATGATTTCTCTCTAATCTTGGGTTTGATGGCGGACGGTCAAATAGGGGAAGAGATGCAGTGGTTGATCCAGAAGGAGAGTTTGGGTTAACAAGAGTTGCAACCTCTCCTTGAAATTGGTAAAAAATAAAAGGGAAGAGAGAGAAAGAAGTAAGAGACACTGATTGTGAATTTACATCGGCCAAAATTGTCTTATATAGGAGAATATAGGAGACTGTTTCGGCAGTGTTTGCACATGTACTAATTAGTAAAATTATTTAAAATGCTGAGTGCTAATTTTCGTTGATGGGGGGGGGGGGTTATGAATGACTGCTATAGATCAACAATGTACAATATCTACATGTAATAAAAATTGTATTGATAGAATCATCGGCCATTAATTTACGTACATGTACATTGTAGCTAGTGATGTAAATATTCAAGAAGTCTGCTTTCTTTTTAGATATTTTATGCAAGAATTGTATTTTATGGTAGTAGAAACAAAATACAAGTAGTATCTAAATATTAAAACTACATGTTGTCCTTCTGGGTTTTTTTTAGAACTATAGTACGTTTTACTTTTCCAAAGATAACTACTCTACATGAGTATCCTGTATAACAGAATCATCTCGACTCCTCTTCCTTAAAAAGCCTAAAAAGGAAATTTTTAAAACAATTCTTCAAATGTAAAGCCTTGTAATAAGTACATACATGTAGATGGTTTAAACTAAAAAAAATCAAAGAATAGAGATAGTCTTTGCGTAGTTCCAGACACATGCATGGCTATTTCGACATTGATGAGAGAACATCGTATTACTGTAATATGATAGTGTGCATTTCATGATATTGATTTATAGTTAAATAAAAATTGTAAAATTCCTATTCTGTTATGATCTACTTATAGATAAAGTATCAAACTTTGCAACATTTTTAGTGAACAATTCTAAGACTTTTCTTATACCAGAAACTTGTAAAATATTGCAATTTTTTCTCTAGATATCTTTTCTTCAAAATAATACAAAATTATTTAGCATTTATATATAAACGGGATGGCCAATATTGGAGTTAATTTCACGGTTTCATTTTACTCTTTAATGCATTGAAAACTTTAAAAGCTTCGTCACATTAACCTCCTAATCTAGTTGCAGGTCTGTAGTTCCCGTTCTCAAAAACCTGGTCGTCTATTCGATTCTTTTTTAGACCGGGGGCTACAGACGTGCAGCTACTCCTATTCGTACAAGTTTCGGGTCTTTTAGAGACTGCCCCTAAAAATCCTGCAAGTCTACATATCCTCTCCTACCAACGTGGACCCAAGACCGTGACTTGAGACAATGATGTTTTTTATATTCCAGCAAATTTCCCCGTAACCCCCACCTTTAAAAATTTTCTGGATCCGTGCCTGGGGGTGTGGACCCCCCCCCCCCTCCTTCTCCGGCCTCAGATACACTTTACGCTAGGCAAATCCCGAAACTTGACTTCTTGCTTTAAAAAAAAAATCATTAACGATTATCATTATAATATTAACAACAGGTCCCATCAAGAAAAATGTGTTTATAAAGGAAGGAGGCGACCCATTGACCTACAAATAAAGAAACCACGTGACGATTGTACAGGTAACCAGGTAACGGGTGGTTTCGCTCCGATCACTTGTTCGCGCTGAGAGGTTTCGCGCCGAGAGGTTTCGCCCCTTTTCAATATATTATATAGGTATTATTAACGATCAAGGATTACCTGTATTTATCGATCTAAGCAAACCCCAAATAATTGCTAACGTTGTGTTTTATGGAATAATTTAAAATTATCTTGATTTTACGTAATCGAGCTGTCTTAATAAATGCCTTTTATAAACATTTGTGTATTCAGTTCAGTTATTTATTAACTTTAAGCTATACAGCTCATTAGTACAATAAATATAAACAATATACACGTACAGGTATATAGTGAAGGCATTTTTAGCCAATCTTCCGTGAGCCATTATATATCCGTGAATTCACTTAGTAATGTAAAATTTTAAAATTACTTACATTGCTTTCTTAATGCCTTTATGAACATTTGTAATGTCATTGTCATGGGAGTGAAATCATTTTTTGCAAATTTTCCGTGATTTCACTTAATTATGTATAATATTAATAGGTTTTCTTAATTAATTATGTAGTATACATCTTGTATATATAGATAATTATGCTGTTGTGATCTTTATCATCTATTACTCTTTAACTTAATTATATGGTGAACAGAAGAACAGAAGAAGACATGTAAACTTTTATAGATTAATTGTAATATAAAAGTCATAGAAAATATTGAGAAAACACATCAACATACATCAACACATATTAAAAAAAAAGCACTAGTGACTGAGGAGGTAGGTGCACTATCAAAGTCAAATTTAAAGCACTAGTGATAGTCTATTAGTTCACTATGGGTGTCACTCGCACACTTAATTTGCACTGTCGGAAATCACAGAATCAAGTCACTCGCATGGAGCATACATTTAATTTACCACTTATGTATAGATAGAAATAATTTAAATTACATATTTAAAAACCAAAGCAACAAGCAGTGTGTATTGTAGTGTTTATTAAAACAATCCGGGCGAATCCACTCGGGGCGATCATGTATTCAGAGCGAAACCTCTCAGCGCGAACAAGCGATCGGAGCGAAACCACCCGGATACGGTAACCAGACTATCCGAATCGCCATGTTGGGAGTGTGAAGGTTTGTAGTTTGTAAAATTGTTTATGAATAAGTAAAATGATTATAAAGAAATAATAATATAGAACATCACCATAACATTGTGCACATTATTTCACTGTTTTGCCATGGGTTACCGAAGAAACTAGACCATCGCCATTGGTGTCTGACGGGGGGGGGGGGGGGGGGGGGGCGACCAAGCAATCCTATAAACAAAAGTCGGCCAGACGGTGTCAGGAGTCCCCGAACCCTACCCCTCATAGAAAAACGTAATTTAATTCACAAAAGCAAAATTACACAAAAAATAGGGCTTGGACTCCCCCACCCAACTTGAAAAAGAAAAATCACCCCCCCCCCCACCCCCCCCACCCCAATATTGAGATTTTTAGGACCAGCTTATGAGATTGGGAGGAGACCCAGCCTGAAAAATATTCCATATAGCAATGTTACAAAAAAAGTACACTCAGACATTCAGGAAATATCTTTGTATGATACTCTTTTGGTCCCGTATACTCATATACTAAACCCATCTGTTAGTTGGGGGGGGGGGGGGCTTTCCCCATACCCATCCCTGTGACTATATACACTTTTAACTTAACATACTAAAATGACATAAAATTAGTAATTTTGCTAAAACAATTTTGCTAATAATAAATGTAACTCTTCATTTGTTCTTTCAGAAATCATCTAAAAATCCAAACAAATTATCAAAGTGCCTGACCATGGACCGCCGAACTTGGGCCCAGGATGTGTTACGGTGTCATCTCTGTGAGACCCCGGGCCCCCCTATGTACTGTGACATTTGTCATATACATCTGTGTGTAGCTTGCGTTGGAAAACATCTCTTAGATGAATCCAAAGAACACAAAGTTGTGCTATTTAAAAAGAGGGGGCTAAATCCTAAATGTTCCAAACATTCCACACAATTATGTGACCTTCATTGTGAACAATGTAACATTCCTATTTGTGTGGAGTGTGTCTCCTCAGGTGAACATCTAGGACACAAACAAGTGGGCATTTTAAAAATACTAGATACTAAGAGAGAAGCATTAAAAAAAGATCTTCAAGAATTAGAAAATACCATTTATCCTAAATACCAAGAGATTGTATCTAACATCCCAGTTCAGAAAGCTGATTTGAATAAAAACTCCAAGAAACTAACAACAGCTCTAAACAAACATGGAGAAGACTTGCACAGAGAAATAGACATTGCCATCAAGAAACTGAAATCTGACGTGGATGAAATGGAATCAAAACACCTGGTTGTCCTGAATAAGCAGGAAAATGAAATACAACGCAGTATTTCTGAAATCACACAGAGCATTGCTGATCTAAAGAAATCACTAAACTCGAATGATGTTAGCCTTGTCTCTGCCTACAAATCCAGGATTGCTGAATTCAGAAGATTGCCTCCTAAAGTCACCGTTTCCTTACCAAGATTCACTCCTCAGAAAATTAACAAAGAACAGATTTATCAGCAGATTGGTTCTCTGTCAGCATTATCTATCAAAACAGAAGAACATGGCTACACAATGGATTCCCCCGGTGCTGAGTCCTCTCCCACTGACAGACCGCTCATTGATGTACCACGGATCATCACAGAGATAAACACAAAGTATGGACGATATAGTTACTTATACAGTGTGTCCTGTCTGAGTGATGATGAAGTATGGACGTGTGGTCAGGACAACATGTTGAGACTCTACAACCTCCACGGTATACTAGTGAAGTCAATCCAAACCAAGTCAGGGAAGATGCCACGGGACATAGCAGTGACACAGAGTGGTGAACTAGTTTATACTGATCCCAATGATAGAACTGTGAACATAGTGAAGAATACACAGATACAGACAGTGATCAGACTACGGGGGTGGGGATCTCTCAATGTCTGTAGTACCTCCGCTGGTGACCTCCTGGTTGTCATGATCACTGATGATAGGAAACAAGCAAAAGTTGTGCGTTATTCTGGCTCCACAGAGAAACAGACGATTCAATACAATGACAAAGGACAACCCCTCTATTCGTCTGATGGTTACCCTAAATACATCAGTGAGAACAAGAACCTAGATATCTGTGTAGCTGACAATGGAGCCAGTGCAGTAGTGGTGGTCAATCAGGCCGGACAACTCAGGTTTACCTACACCAGTCCTCCCTCTACTACCAAGAAACCATTTAATCCAGTCGGCATCACTACAGACAGCCAGGGTCGGATCCTGACGTCAGACAGTTACAACCACCGTATCCACATCCTGGATCAGGACGGACAGTTCCTCCGCTACATTGACAACTGTCATTTAAAAATTTCATGGGGTTTATGTGTGGACACCAGAGACAAGCTCTTTGTGGCTGAAAATGAAACAGGTAAAGTGAAGAAAATCCAATATTACATGTAAACAAACTGTGATCATAATATTACATGTCTACAGAGTGAACATCAAATGTCTTTGTAAATAAACTGATTGTGTTTAAGTGTTGTAATACATTAATTAACAAACTGTGTATAACTATATCAAATACATGTATTACCAAAACCTGTTTGTTTTATATGTTATGTTTCATCAAACTGTTGTGAATGTCACAATTCAGAGACTGTGTATTGTTCATGTACATATGATTACTTACTATCTGTATATTTTACATGTAAATAAACTGGTTATATATGTAAATAAATGTAAATAATCAGTATTTTGTTAATGTGGTTTCTTATATCATAACGTTAAAGGCTGTTGACATTTGCAAACATTTCTAATTCTTAGGTATAGATAGTTCTCTAATAGTTAGAGAACTATCTATACCTATATACACTTGGTCTATCAATTCACCAAACAGTTTTATTTTATATGTATGAGTTATCTCCCTTTGATTAAATAATCTCTTGATATTAAGGAGGCTGGATGGTCAACAAATTCAGGCACGTAGCATCGTTTTTGAAAGTGGGGGGGGGGGGAGGCTAAACGAAAAAATCTTGAAAAAAAAGGAGAAAATTTGGATTTTTCTTAAATCTTCAAAATCCTATTCCATGGGGGGGGGGGGGGGGGTGGCGTAGTCCATAACTTCAATTTCCTAAGTTCTGTTTCTTCATACCAATTTTTTACCTACTCAAAAAAAGTGAGGGGGGGGGGGGTGGCCAACTCCATGATAATTCAATTTTTACATGTAAATTTTTAAAAATCAGTTGCTGCGAGAAAAAGTGGGGGGGGGGGGGGGGTGAGGGGCCAGGCCCCCCTGCCCCCCCCCCCCCCCCCCCCGATGCTACGTGCCTGAAATTAACCCTCAGACCTGCCTAAAGTTTTAAGATATGATTTGTTTAAGCTATTATTAAGTATGATATTAAGTATAACTAATTATTTAGGAAGGAAAAAATCCATACATTTCACCTTCTAAACTTAGTCAGAAAAAAAATCCATGCATACATTTTACCTTTTTAAATTTGGGTATTTTCCTATATCTTTATATATATACATGTAAACCTTCTCTTGTAAAGGAGACCAAGAGGGGGGGGGGGGGGTTTCAAGAGATTCCGATAATTTTATTTGGTGTGGGGGGGGGGGGGAGGTCCCTCTCTCCCAACCCGATTCCCTTTAGACTGCGTATGAATATATTGAATACTGTACCACCTTCCCGCATACATGTATATAGTGACGACTTGTAGATTCAAGAAAACATCATCAAGATTTTTTCAAATTTTTTTTGCAAGTTTATTTACCCTTGTACTTGGAGAAGTGGTTGTCACGTCATTTAAGAATTTACAAGTTGTATGATAAGTATGTATAAATTGTGGGTAAAATGGAGAGTTCCTTAAATACAAAAAAAAAATAGCAAACAAAACAATATCGAAACAGGCGTTTTCTTGAAGTAAATCTACGTTATTTCAAACAACATATCAAAAGAGGAAGCGCATCATCCCATGTGAAGAATATTGTGGGGTTTTTTTTTAATAAATTAGATCTATTTCTGAGAGTATAGCTATTAACAGTAGATCATTCATAACCAGTGTTCATGTGCACGTTGCATTCTTAAGATTTTTTTCTCGCTAGTGTTCGTAAACGTTTTGCTTTGTTTGCGACCATTTTCGGATTGCGGAAAATTCATAATCCATCCGATCTTTTGTACACAAGAAATTCTCTCTCTCTCTCTCTCTCTCTCTCTCTCTCTCTCTCTCTCTCTCTCCGCGGTATGGCAATTTATTTACAATTACAGCTCAACAATTAAGAAAGCTCGATGGTCGTGGCCATTTTTAGACGACATTGCTCTCCTTTAGAAGAAGAGCTCTATATTAAATAATAGGAAAATACCAAATATAAAAGGTAATATATATGATTTTTTTTTCTTCACTAAGTAATAGCTTATAGCTTAACAATTCATATCTTAAAATTATAGGTAGATCTTATGGTGAACTTGTTGACCAACCAGCATCCTTAAACGATTGCATGTTTACTTATACTAACTTCTTTTAAAAAAATCAAGTTAACAAAAAGCGGTTCTTAACCTTTGATGTCTTTTAATCTTGAAATCGTCTGGATCTTCCGCCAGTGGGTTAAAATCTTCGGTTGGCGTTATAAAGATATTAAATTGATTGATACCTTCAATTTGTACAAAATTAAAATAAAACGACATTCGATCTATATTAAAGGTTCAAGATATCAGATGGTACATGTTATCTTGGACGGAATGACTAGGTAATACAAACATTGTATCATTGAGTCTTAGAATACACAAAATAAACGCTTAGCTATCTGTTGGAAATTATTTACATTTGCAAGAGCTGTAATACAGTGTTTCAAAAAATGATTCTGTGTAAATGGGTTCAAGGTTAGTGCACAGGGGCTCGTCACGAAGTTTTTTCAACCTTTTATATATACCACCTCTATACTATAAAATACACTTGTGTATTTTATAGTATAGAGGTGGTATATATAAAAGGTGTGTATTTTATAGTATAGAGGTGGTATATATAAAAGGTTGAAAAAACTTCGTGACGAGCCCCTGTGGTTAGTGTTGATAAAAAAGGGCTTGGAAGGGGGGGGGGGGGTAAGTGCGTTGTCGACCTGGTTAGAACAGTGTTTGATGAAATTGAAATAAGACTGTAATGTTTGATGCAGGGTGTTTTTGTTGGTTCATCAATCCGTGGAGTTACATATGTCAAATTACATGTAAGGTGCAATAATGATATTAAAACATGATAAAATTCCTAGTCTGAGAGAGAGAGAGAGAGAGAGAGAGAGAGAGAGAAATTTGTTGCATTTTTTAAACAGTGTTATGAAAGATTTATTTTGTGTTTTTCTATGGTTATGACATATTAATGCCATGTTTATGAAGTGTGAAGTGAAATTTAATTTTGTCAGTTTTATTTTTTTTTTCACAGTGGACATTCTCCTCAAAGACAAGGTCATCATGATGCAGATTGTAGTGGAAGTGAAGAAGAGAGTGATTACCAATGTAATTCTATGGAAGAAATGTCAACAGGAAACTTGTATGGTGTCACCCCACCAACTTATATGCGTGGAGTAAAAAGAGACAAGAAAAAACACCAGACAAACATTCAAAAATCATCCTATAAACAATTCACAGAACTGATGAAGAAGGCCTCCAAGAAGTCCCATCGAAATGCGGTTATAAAAGAAAGGTATGCAAATGACCCTTTATTTTGCAAACTTGGACATATACACCCTGACGACAATTTAGACAAAGATTTTGCAGACTTTTTTTTAAGAAATAATTCTTCCAACTTAAATCATGCATAAAGAAGTATGCCAAATTTTGCAGTAGTGAATTATATTGAGCTGTGTATAGCATTTTTAACCCATTAAAGGAAGTTTTGTGGAATTTGCCGTTTTGTGGTATTAAGAATTATTTTTTGTTGTTGAAGGATCTGGAAATAGCTGCCAACATTAATATTGCAATGACCACAGTTTTTAGCCGAACTTAAAACAAATAATGTTGTGATGGTAAGTATGTGATTGTGTCTCTTGCTTGAAGCAGTGGAGTCTAGGCCATCTTCTCCACACTTTGTAAGAAAAAGTGACATCATTTAATCAAATATTGCGACAGAACCAGTTAATGGTGAAGTATTCTATTATTGGGATTGTATATACTTTTTACGACAAGTATTATCTGAAGGTGAATTTGTACTTTCTTTGAGTAAAATAAAACACAAAATATTTTATTTTTCTTTAAGGTCAACTTCTTGACCAATGACCCAGGATATCTGATGTTCGTCCCATTCATCGACCCTCATCTTGCAGCTGTTAAATGTGACTTGGGGACGAGAAGACTGAAGCGCCTCAATACAAAATCTTGGTACTCTCAAAGAGGACGGCTACCTACTGATGGTGTGTTGTTGTTGTTGGGGGGGGGGGGCAGGGAAGCATGAAGGAATCCCCCTGCTGGTTCGGTCAAGTTGTCAAAGTGGACCCCACTGCTGAAACTGCTATCGCATTGTCTCACATACAGGTACCATTTATACCCTCTACTCAGACTCTTATGTAAAATATTCAGGTACCACTATCATAATGTTATGTATAGTTGGATTATCCTATAAAATTAATGTAAAAATTTACAAGCTGGAATAATTTAAACTAATTATGAGAAGAAATAGTATGGATGTAAATATTGCAAAAACTTTCACATGTAAATTGATTGGCCTATTATAATAGACACATTTTTGCACCATGAAAATTAAATGTCTTTTTTATGTTTTGATTAAGAGAGCTTGATGAACATGGCCATTTTTAGACTATATTTATCTCCTTTAAAAGAAGAGCTCTGTATTAAGATATACAGAAATATTCTTATTTAAAGTAAAATATTTAAAATACTTTTTTACTATTGAGTAAATACTGTATAGCAGGTTAAAATCGCGGTCAGAAAAAATAGCAATTTTTTCATTTTGCCTCTAATCGCGGTAGCTTGAATTCGCGGAAAACAAAAATTTGTAAATCATAAAATTCAAACCCGATCATGATTATCTGTATATGGTACATGTATATTAACTCGCAATGGTCTTGGATTCATTTTCAAAATATATATTTTGTTGAAAAACAATATTATTACAGTGATATCTAATGAAATGCTGGTTTGTGTAGTACCCGATCATAATTATTGTTAGGTTAATATAACAGTTTCTTTAAGTGCACCCCACTTCTATAATGGAAAGATTGCTTCTGTCAGTTGGGTTTCACACCGTTTTTACGTGGTAGACACTCATGAGAACCTTGTATACACACTTTGAGCCCCCAAATCACTGAAATTTACCGAGAACGCTGGGCAGACATAATTAGTCACGCATTACGGCATGTAGCTTGGGTACCTGTTAAGGTAGCAAGGGACAGTTTCGAATAAAGTACCCAGAATATATAAGATATCCACTAAATATGATTATAGGCTTAGTTTTTCATGAAAACAAGAAATCACATGTAGGGCGACATGACTTTTTGTGAATAAAAATGCTACAAATCATCCATTTACCAAAAAAGATCAATTTTAAATATCAGCGATGGTTGTTTTCAAATATGTGTAAGAAATGACTCAAAGAAACTGCCACAAGTTTCATAATATTAGGTTAAAGTGTTCAAACAAATGCTTCTTGTGAAAATCAAAAGATAGGGGGAGGGTATACATGTAAAGGGATTTCTAAGTGATGTGATGCTTTTATCATGATAATATCAAGCAGATGTATGTAGTATTGAATAAGGTTTCTTATTTAAGGAGATTGAACAACAGTTGACCTCTAAAAGATTAGGTAAAGATGCTTTATTTATGGAGAGCCCTGTGAATCTGTGTTAAATAGAGGAAAGTGGAAATGGTGGGTTCACTTAAATGGCCATATTTTTCTTAAACCTCAATGGAATTGGCAAAATGTGGTGTACTTTTTTTCAGAATAGCATAAGCTTTTTAATTTTAAGACAAGATGACTTTTCAGAGAATGTTAGTGTATGTTAAAGGTAGCAAGGGACAGTTTCGAATAAATTACCCGTCAATATTTTTGTAAAATTGAGAGTTGCTGTACTTGAAGGCTTATGAGTGTTGCTAGAATTCATGAAATGATTTTTAATGATTATCATAAGTTAGAGGGGTGTCTCTTGTTGAAATTGATATGCAATATGTAGGCCCCTTATCTTAGGTACATGAGAATCAGAAGTAAAATGCGAAACCTGCGGCTATGACTGTTGTGCTGACTTTACACAGTAAAATTTGCAAGTTACAGATGGGAGGTAAAATAACACGAAAAGTAGGTGGATGGGACATTGTAAACTATACACCGGTAAGTTTCTGACATGTGATAGTGCAACATGCACGCGGTACGGAAGGTCAACCCTCTGCAGGGAGTTAGCTGGGGGAGGTCTAAAAAGCTGAAAAATCATGAAAAATTAGCAAAATATGAAAGGGTCAAAATCTCATAAAAACCAGTATGTAGAGAATTTTACAGGTTTTGATTAGTAATTTTCTTCAGAAATTGGTGATTGGCCGTATAAAAAGTGAATTAATGGTATTTGTGCTGAATGGGAACTGAGGAAATTCTAGTTACAGAGTTCCGAAGACATGCATCCCTTGGCTACAATGAATTGTATAAAAAAAACTGTCCCCTGCCACCTTCAAGACTACAAGGTATTTTCATATTTCTCCTTTAAGTGAAATTTTGAGTGGATTTTGTACCATAAGTAATACATTTTGTGAAAATGGATGATTTTCTTTGCTATGGATGTCATGACGTGATTTATTAGCTAAAATATTCAAGGGGAGTAACTCCCTCTTAAATGTGTAGAATGACCACCACTAGAGTAAATTGGCTTTGAGAGTATGTATTTTCTATCCTGATGACAATTAATAGGCTTAAGTTAATTACTGAGATAAGAAGAAATACTTTAAAACAGTTTTTATCAATTAAATCATTAAATTTATGAATTTGCAGCCATTTTGCTGTCTGATTTAAAGAAATAACATTAATCCACCTGACTTAAATATCACCCAATTTTTTTAAAACAGCATATTTTTATTTCAAATGAACTTTACATATAGACAAATGCAGTTATCAAAGTATACAATATGTCAAAAAACTCAAGTTTTTGCTCCTTCCTATCAAAAAATGGTATTTTTGATGTATTTACAGAATTGAAAAAGCCACCCCCTCTTTCCAATGGACTCCATTATCATTACATGTAGGATATGTAAATGTACATTTGACCTTGAAATAACATCTGCTATGATAATAACTCTTGAAATGAACAAAAAACAACATATTTTTACCCTTTTATTGTATATATGCATCAAAAATGTAGAAAAACATGTAAAATTTGAACATTTTTCATGGAATTCTCATCCGTCCCCAGGTACCCGGGTGTGTTTGAATTTCATTTTAATTAAACGCACACATCATATTGTAGGTCTCACTAATTTAGCAAAGTTAAAAGGAGACTAGAAACCAGAATATATAAGATATCCACTAAATATGATTATAGGCTTAGTTTTTCATGAAAACAAGAAATCACATGTAGGGCGACATGACTTTTTGTGAATAAAAATGCTACAAATCATCCATTTACCAAAAAAGATCAATTTTAAATATCAGCGATGGTTGTTTTCAAATATGTGTAAGAAATGACTCAAAGAAACTGCCACAAGTTTCATAATATTAGGTTAAAGTGTTCAAACAAATGCTTCTTGTGAAAATCAAAAGATAGGGGAAGGGTATACATGTAAAGGGATTTCTAAGTGATGTGATGCTTTTATCATGATAATATCAAGCAGATGTATGTAGTATTGAATAAGGTTTCTTATTTAAGGAGATTGAACAACAGTTGACCTCTAAAAGATTAGGTAAAGATGCTTTATTTATGGAGAGCCCTGTGAATCTGTGTTAAATAGAGGAAAGTGGAAATGGTGGGTTCACTTAAATGGCCATATTTTTCTAAAACCTCAATGGAATTGGCAAAATGTGGTGTACTTTTTTTCAGAATAGCATAAGCTTTTTAATTTTAAGACAAGATGACTTTTCAGAGAATGTTAGTGTATGTTAAAGGTAGCAAGGGACAGTTTCGAATAAATTACCCGTCAATATTTTTGTAAAATTGAGAGTTGCTGTACTTGAAGGCTTATGAGTGTTGCTAAAATTCATGAAATGATTTTTAATGATTATCATTACGGTAGTTAGAGGGGTGTCTCTTGTTGAAATTGATATGCAATATGTAGGCCCCTTATGTTAGGTACATGAGAATCAGAAGTAAAATGCGAAACCTGCGGCTATGACTGTTGTGCTGACTTTATACAGTGAAATTGCAAGTTACAGACGGGAGGTAAAATAACACGAAAAGTAGGTGGATGGGACAGTGTAAACTATACACCGGTAAGTTTCTGACATGTGATAGTGCAACATGTACGCGGTACGGAAGGTCAACCTTCTGCAGGAAATTAGCTGGGGGAGGTCTAAAAAGCTGAAAAATCATGAAAAATTAGCAAAATATGAAAGGGTCAAAATCTCATAAAAACCAGTATGTAGAGAATTTTACAGGTTTTGATTAGTAATTTTCTTCAGAAATTGGTGATTGGCCTTATAAAAAGTGAATTAAAGGTATTTGTGCTGAATGGGAATTGTTACAGAGTTCCGAAGACATGCATCCCTTGGCTACAATGAATTGTATAAAAAAAACTGTCCCCTGCCACCTAAGTGTCTATCCAGTCATGTTTGATTAATGCAGTTCTTCTTAAAAGATTATGTAACATGAAGAATATGCTTTTAAAGAAGTTATCAAAAAACAAATTTTCCCATGTATGCCTTGTTAGATTTAGCCAAAACCGAAAGTAGAGGGAAAAACGTTCAAAATGAAAGCATGTCTCTATTGGTAGATCATAAAATATTTCCAGTTTGTAACAATAGCAATGATCTGTTAATATGAAAGACTGCTTAATACCATTATTTTTCTTGACAAAATACTGTGGTTTCATCAATTTTCGTTGAGTATCAATTTTCGTGGATTTCGTTGGTAAGATTTTCCATGAAATTAAATGTTCATTGAAGTGAAATTTCTACTAACAATTTGTATTGGTAGGGTCATTGCTAGACACATTTTTTTGTGCGCCGTTAATTGCAGTTTTTTACTATGGGAGGAACTGTAGCTCCCAGGTCGTCCATCCAAATTTTTTCTGACCGGGAGCTAGGTCATTGCCACATATTTATGTATCCTTGAAATTGAGATTTTTACTTTATCCATGAAAATTAATACCCTCGAATATTAATGAAACCACAGTAGCTAATAAGTTAAGGTCAACTATACTGCTATGCCATCAAAACAGAAACATATGTGTTGTGTGTTTTCATGATAAAATAAATGATTTTATTAAATCCTATTTCTTTATCATTATTATGCTCAAATAATTGTTCACTAGATGTTAAATTCGCGGAATTTTAATTTCAGCGAATATAGCGAAAATTAACTCCGCGAGTTAATTTCCTGCTATACAGTTAGTAGTTTATAGTTTATAGTAGTAATAGTTTATAGCTTTAAAAATCTTACCTAAAAATTTAAGGTAAATCTGATGACAAAGTTGTTGATCACCTAGACTCTTTAAATATTGATATTAAGGTTAATATGAGATTGATTGTTTTTTTCATGGATTGTCTGTTGTTTTCATGGTTTGTTTAATTGTTTGTTCATTTGTAGTTAGAAGGTCTACTCCTGGTTGGTATACATTCCTCTCAGCTCAGCGTCCAGGGAAAGGAGTTTGAATCCTTGATGGGGAAAACGATGCATCTTGTGAACAAGCAGACATCATGTCATCAAGCCATAACAGAATCCTTGACAGAGCTGAAGGTAATGTCTGGTGTTCTCTGATGCTGTAAATTGATTTCCTGTTTACACAAGATTAAGTAAAATTTGGCACTCCTGACTCATAATCTGTAGCCTCAGTATTTCTCTTTCAGATGAAATTTCAAGTCAGCGATCATCAAGCTCTGAAGGAGTTGGCCGATGAAATTATCTTGTTTGAGGGCATTCAGCATCCAAACCTAGTGCAGTATCACAGAGTTAAAGTCCACAGGGTGAGGATTTGTTACTGATTTGTTGGATTCATCAGATATTTTACAGGATTTAGAATTCTGTGGGTTTTGCAAGTACCCCCCTTTTTGTAGGTACCATTACCTACAAGTTTCTGTTCACATAATCATTGACTCTTTGTTAATACATGTACTGTAAGCCGACCTCTATTTATGATAACTTTATGTTGCAATTTTTCTGTAATACTAGTAAACAAGTTCCATGTGCATAATTTTTTATGACCAGATCTTTTTAAGCCAAGAAATGTTATTAAGAGGTTAAAAAAAACGGTTTTTGAAAACATTGTCTCAAACCACAGTCCAGCATCTGTATATCTGGATAGCTCTCTCCTACCCATGGCTGCTAGAACACCTTATTCATCAAAATCTTGAATATTAACACCAAATGTGTAATGTCCACTTCAACCAATGAAAATTACCGTAGTGTTTAACCTTGCATGGTCACTGCCTTTGTAGCAATGATATAATACTGTATGTTACGTAAACTGTGATTGGATAATCAAAGGTTGCTTCAAAGGTCAATCTCCGACTATGCTTTACTTGCATTGGTCAATACTGTAAGAAACTATGAGTTATTTTTGTGTCGACTTGTGCTACCACAGCCAGGTGGAAGAGGATCATACATATTGCCAGTGGTTTGTGACGATGTGAGAACATATTCTTGACAGTGATATTTCAACTTGCAAACTTAAGATAATTTAAATTACATTGTATGTGCATCAGGATACATGTAACTATTCCATCAAGATGGCTTAAGGTATTCTGATCTAAAAAAAAAAAAATCTCTGTCCCACTGAGGTTTTGGCAATTCATTTAACATCTACTCCCTATAATAAGTATATTTCTGGACTAACTTCTCAATAACCTTTAAAAAAAGGTTAATATATTTATTCAGTACTATTATATACATGTAACTTGCTGGCTATGACTTTACATTACAGCAGAATGGATTTGG
This sequence comes from Magallana gigas, assembly GCF_963853765.1. Classification (NCBI taxonomy): domain Eukaryota; kingdom Metazoa; phylum Mollusca; class Bivalvia; order Ostreida; family Ostreidae; genus Magallana; species Magallana gigas. The sequence continues at coordinate 26,975,727 of NC_088861.1, forward strand.
TGTCGGTAATGTCAGCTTACTCACTTTTTCTTCCAATACATTATAGGTCTGGATGAAATGCTGGTGTTTATGGAGTACTGTAATCGTGGAACTCTGGAAGAGGCGGCTAAGATGGGTCTACCCGAACACAACATTTTCGAGTGTACACACAGGAGATTCTACTGGCCATCAATTACCTACATGGTAGGACCTACAGGTACATGCACACATACACACAAGTCCTGACACATTCATACTAGTAATGCCTGGTCCTTTTTTATTGTTTAGCTATGTATATGTATCATCAACCTTTAAAACTGTTTGGTTCGATGTATTGGTTGGGAGGTGGGGGACGGGGACCTGTAGAAATACTAGTATTAAGTCTTAACTTTAATTATTTCCTATAAAATCTCTCTCTCTCTTTCTCTCTCTCTCTCTCTCTCTCTCTCTCTCTCTCTCTCTCTGTATATAGTGTTATTTGCTGTATTGATTACAATAAAATTAACATGGACCTTACAGAATTATTACATTTTTAGCTCACCTGAGCTGAAAGCTCAAGTGAGCTATTCTGATCACAATTTGTCTGTCGTCCGTCTGTCTGTCCGTCTGTCCGTCCGTCCGTCTGTCTGTAAACTTTTCACATTTTCAACATCTTCTCAAGAACCACTGGGCCAATTTCAACCAAACTTGGCACAAAGCATCCTTAGCCTAAGGGAATTTAAAGTTGTGAAAATTTAGGACCACGCCCTTTTGCAAAGGGAGATAATTAGGAATTTATGAAAATTTTCGAGAAATTTTCAAAAATCTTCTTCTCATGAACCATAAGACCAGGAAAGCTGAAACTTGTGTGGAAGCATCCTCAGGTAGTGTAGATTCATAGTTGTGAAAATCATGATCCCCGGGGGTAGGGTGGGGCCACAATTGGGGGTCGAAATTTAACATAGGAATATATAGAGTAAATCTTTAAAAATCTCCTTCTCATGAACCATAAGACCAGGAAAGCTGAAACTTGTGTGGAAGCATCCTCAGGTAGTGTAGATTCATAGTTGTGAAAATCATGATCCCCGGGGGTAGGCTGGGGCCTTATTGGTTGGTTGAAGTTTTACATATGAATATATAGAGTAAATCTTTAAAAATCTTTTTCTCAGAAACTAATTAGCCAGAAAAACTTGACTGGAAGCATCTTCAGGTAGTGTAGTATCAAAGTTGTGAAAATCATGACCCCCGGGGGTAGGGTGGGGCCACAATGGGGGGGGGCGAAGTTTTACGTAGGAATATATAGAGTAAATCTTTAAAAATCTTCTTCTCAGAAACTAATCAGCCAGGAAAGCTGAAACTTGTGTGAAAGCATCCTCAGGTAGTGTAGATACAAAGTTGTGAAAATCATAATCCCCGGGGGTAGGGTGGGGCCACAATGGGGAATCGAAGTTTTACATAGGAATATATAGAGTAAATCTTTAAAAATCTTCTTCTCAGAATCTAATCAGCCAGGAAAGCTGAAACTTGTGTGGAAGCATCCTCTGGTAGTGTAGATTCAAAGTTGTGAAAATCATGACCCCCGGGGGTAGGGTGGGGCCACAATGGGTGGTCGAAGTTTTACATATGAATATATAGAGTAAATCTTTAAAAATCTTCTTCTCAGAAACTAATCAGCCAGGAAAGCTGAAACTTGTGTGGAAGCATCCTCAGGTAGTGTAGATTCATAGTTGTGAAAATCATGATCCCCGGGAGTAGGGTGGGGCCACAATGGGGAATTGAAGTTTTACATAGGAATATATAAAGTAAATCTTTAAAAATCTTCTTCTCAGAAACTAATCAGCCAGGAAAGCTGAAACTTGTGTGGAAGCATCATCAGGTAGTGTAGATTTATTGATGTGAAAATCATGACCCCCGAGGGTAGGGTGGGGCCACAATGGAAGGTCGAAGTTTTACGTAGGAATATATAGAGTAAATCTTTAAAAATCTTCTTCTCAGAAACTAATCAGCCAGGTAAGCTGAAACTTATGTGGAAGCGTCCTCAGGTAGTGTAAATTCAAAGTTGTGAAAATCATGATCCCCGGGGGTAGGGTGGGGCCACAATGGGGGGTCAAAGTTTAACAAAGGAATATATATGGTAAATCTTTAAAAATCTTCTTCTCAGAAACTAATCAGCCAAATGATTCTTTATAATTGTTAAGACTTTGGCCCCAGGACAATTCTTTGGCCTCACAAGAAGGTTCAGAGTTTGATGTACGTTTATATCCTATATATAAACAATTGTTAAGGATCTTTTTGAGAACTGCAATACTCAACATATGATATGACTATAAAATCATCCTGTCAGAAAAGGGACTAATGATTATAAACATAAGAATATCCAGGGGAAAAATGGATTTTATTTATACAGGATCTACATGTACTATTGTACATTGTCCAGATAGTTTGTATTATGACTCCATTAATCTGATTTTATCATACCTATTGTTCCTCAGGTGAGCGATGTGGCCCATGGGCCTCTTGTTTGAATTGTCAAACAACCGATCGATGATGTTTATGTCCATTTTATTGACATTATCATTACTTTTGTTATGCAGGTCCCACTACCATACTGTAAACTCACAGAGAGGGGCAGCTGTCAACCCAACCCTAGTTTTTCCTCTAACAAGACTTGTAATGTGGGTGCATTTTTAATCCTCAATGAACCCCAATGTAAAATAACAACATGTTGCAAGGTAAGTTTATCATATTTATTTTTACGACAATAAGACTGAAAAGTAAATACTAGTATGAGGGATATGCAAATTTATTATGCTGGTCAGTGTGTACACACAAAATATTTAATATTGGTTAGAAAGTGTCAGTGTAAGCATTTAATATATAAATACATATGAATAATTATTGATTAGAACCTGCTTGTAACTTTTTAAACCTAATTGTATTGCATATTTTTGTTACAAAAATAGTTGTAAATTCTAAATAAGTCTTTTGTTCTCATTTTAGGCTTTGAAATATATCTACCAACAGCTGTTTAAGATTTGGTTGCTGGCATTGAACTGTGACAGCCCAAGACTGATGAGGTCTGCTGAAAACTCTAAACTCTGTTACATCCTTTTTGGCTGCCTCATCTTCATTAAGTGTCTTGGGCGTCACTGTTCATGGTAACATACCAGACACTAACACCGTGAAGAGCAGCTGTATGTAGAGATGTATGACCCTACATGTATATATGTGTGGTGTAAGTCTTCTTACCAAGTTACAGCTTCGAAGAGTAACCACAGAGAACAGAACCCTCGAAGTGTGTGTGTATGGGGGGATGAGAGGTGGAGAATGTTATTGGACCTACGGTGAGCTTTGAGAGAGAAGCATATCATTTTTGATGTAGATTTTCACCAATAGAGCTACATTGACAACTGTCATTTAGAATATCCATGGGGTTTATGTTTGGACACCAGAGACAAACTCTTTGTGGTTGAACAGTTAACAGGTAAAGTGAAGAAAATCCAGTATTACATGTAAACAAACTGTGATCATAATATTAACTGTCTACAAAGTGAACATCAAATGTCAATGTACTAGTAAATAAACTCATTGTGTTTAAATGTTGTAATACATTAACAAACTATCTATGAATATATCAAATACATGTATTACCAAACTGTGTTTATTTTATATGTTATGTCTGATCAAACTCTTAATGTGACTATAACAATTCAGAGACTGTTTTTAAGGCGTCGAGCTAATGCTCGGCAGCCTTCTAGCGATCGTCTGGATTGGCAATCGTCCAAAAATTCATGCTCTGCACCGCCTTTTAAATGCGCATAAGAAATAAGTTCTTTAAAGTATTAAACGTATTACAAGATTTTTCTTTCCATTTATTCAACTAAATTGTGTACAAAAAACCCAACTTTACCTACCTGGTTATTGACAACTCATTGCATAAGAATAAATTTCCTTAATCAAGAAATGGCGAATGAATACAATCAGGCCTAGGTGTAAAGATTCACTAAATATTATTTTAGTTTATCGCTTACATTCTAGATCTAATTGGAGACCGTGCCCGATAGAAATAACATTGTAGATGTAAATTTATTTGTTATCGGGCACGGTCTCCAAAATAAATGTAAGCGATAAACGTATCTAGCAATTTTGTTGCAAAAAATAAAAACGATATTGTAGTTGGTTTAGATAGCACGTGTTGTGGATTTGTTTGTAAACAACCATACCATAGGAAATCTTGTTTCATTATTGAAATAAATAAATGTATGTTTTGTTATCATAATTAGGGACACACTGTTAATGCATTCAAATTATGAACCTGTGAAAGTTGTTCAAAGACTGTTTGAAGCAGAAAGAAATTTTTGAACTTTGAAATTTTTGATTTTTTCAACTATGATGAGTTTTTGTATTATAAAAGCACCACTACCTATTTTATAAGAAAATATACTGTTTTTGTTTTTAAAGCAGCAGAAAACAGAATTCATATACTTTTCTATTCTAAGTCTAACATTATTTAATATGACTATTAGTACAGAAATTCAAATTATTGATATCATTCTATATAAAATAAAAAAAATGTCAGCTCGACGCCTTTGTGGCCGTTCCGGCCTTTGATTTGTTCATATAATAACTGCATATAATTACTAAGTATCTATATGTGTTATACATGTATTACTATATAAAGTAGTTATGTGATAATTAATAAATGTAAACTATCAGAACTTCGTTAATGTGGTCTTTTATATCATAAGAAAGGCTTTTGACATTGCAAACATTTCTTTAGTAGATACCATATATAATTACAGAAATGAAATTAAGTGTGCATGTATATATAACCGATATAATTTTCAATGGAGGAACTTGACCTTTTTCTGGAAAGAAATGTTTACATCATCAAGTGCCTTTGAATCAATATTTCAGAATATATAAAGTTAGATTTAAGAGTTATCAATAACTTCTTGACACTGATTCGAGAATTGACATAAATGTCATATTAACATTTGACATCGAGTACTTTGGATGCAAACCTCTTAATTAAAGATTTTGTAGATCGACTCTGTTTGAAGTTAAAAATTTAAATTTATAATAACATTTTTCACATTCAACAGTTTAACGGAGCTCTTATCTTATGTTTATACAGTTTTCTTTGCTACATCTCTAATAGTTTTGATTTTAGTATTCAAGTAGATTGACCCTCGACCTTTTGAACTTGTTATTTAATATCGATAAGGGTCATCTTCTCCTAAATTGCAGTCAGTGATTTAAGCTTGATGTGTAGCAAAAAAAGGATAGAAAAAAAGGAGATATTAAATGGACAGTGCTTAGTCGATTGGCTAAATTAATGTACGGGGTAGTATGACCATTGACTTTTGATCTTGTGATTTCCAAATCTCATTAAGCTACCATGTATACTAGTTTGAAGCCTGCCTAGCGAAGAATTCATTATATATATATATTGATTGGGAACACCAGGTATTAGACCGTCAATCAAATTTTAAATTATTTTTTAATTGGGTGTCCAAGTAGCGCAATGGACAATGTAATCGCTTCTCTCCGCTGCGACCCGAGTTCGATCCCTGTGATCAACAGTGGTTGTATGTGAAAGGTTGATCGCCCGCTTTGACACGTGGGTTTTCTCCGTGCACTCTGATTAATTACCCCCTCGTGCTAACATCCGTAAAATAAAAAGTGTCGATTAAGCTCAGGGTTTTTTTAAATCCACCAACCAGATTGATTCAATATTTTTGAGTTATCTCCTTTTGGTCAAATTCTCTCCTGATATTAATATAACAAGCAAATTGAATTCAAACTTGGTAGACCCACATAAATTGCTGTGCTTGTAAGTTTTATAAGAAAAGTCAACTCAGCAAATGAGTAATGGACCTTTGATATAATAAAATAACAGTTCAGCATTCACATATATTTTCCTCGAGGGGTCACGGGGCAGGTAGGAGGAAAGGGCGGAGGGGGTTTGAGCCAGGGATTTTTTATCATGGGGATCAAAAGGATGATTTTTTCAAGGGAGGGTCAGGAGGTCTATTATTTGGTTATTTAAATTGAATACCTTTAACCTGGGGAAGTGGGTCCGAACTCCTAACCCCTCCATATCCACACATGATTTTGTATTAAAATACTTTTTTGATTCTGTAAACAAATGACCATACTTATGATTATTCATGTAGTCTATATTCTTGTAGATTGATCTCATTTATGTAATTATACATCCAATTTAAGCATTACATAATCATTTTCTTAAACGTTTTAATTGCACACGGGGGCGTGTATGGGTTGGTAAAGGGTGATTTTATTTTCTAGGGGCGGCCTGATACCTTTTAATGGAAAATAGAATGTGTGAATTTGATGTTTGTTGTTTTTTTCATGGAGGAGTACTAATTATCCTTATTTATTACGTGATATCTTGAAGGTGAGGATTCTTTATTCTTTTTTTGTGTGTGTTTTTTTTTTGTATTTAGTTTTATGATGTTCTATCAAACTTTATTCAAAAATTGCCTCCCCCCCCCCCAACTTTTTCTCGCCTCAAACCATTTGCTTAAATTAACATATAAAAAAATTAAATAACTGTAAACAACGAATTACAGAATACCAGTAGAGTTTTCAGTGGCTTGCTGGATTGTTCAATAGTGTATACAATTGGGTCACACGTATCGCGTCAGGTCTCAATCTAGGTCTTGGGTTACTCAAGGGTAAATTGTGGGGGTTTTTTCATTCAATCTATTCCTATTACACAAAGAAAATCTTTTAGATCAATCTTTCCGATTGTAAGTTATTCTATTCAGTCTTTTAGAAAAAAGGTCCACCTGGACAGCAGTGGATCCCAGAGCACCAGAATAAGTTGGAAAAACTTTCAGAACATATTTTTTAATATAAGAAAAAGAAACATTTTAAGTACATTTTTACGGCGCGTCTTTTAACCACAATGAACCGCAATGAACCACAATGAACCACAATGAAACCACAATGAACCACAATGAAACCAAAATGAACCACAATGATACTACAATGAACTTTATTAGGGTGATAAATGTTTTTTAAAAGGTATAAAATTTCATTAAAGTTAATTCAAGGTCAGATGCAACCTATTATCAGTTATTTTCACAACTTTTTCCTATCTCCGCAATGTGAAGATTCCCATTTCTGTTACTGATGTTATTTGATATTTTTCTATATGAATATATAGTTTCTGTTGAAAATGTATACTACTACATTATCAATAAACATTCAATTGCATTTTGCATGCTATTAAAAGACAAAATCAAAAAATCTTACTCTAAAAATGGCCTGGTATAATGCATTCCTGAATTTTTAGCATTAACAGTTGGTTTAAATGCGAATAAGGAAGAAATGTTATATCAAGGAAAATTATCTTAAAATGAGGAACGTCGCGTGTATCCATAATATACCTCAAACATTTCTGACGGCATGTTATGTTACAGAATTAATGCATTCAGTCAATGATTTATATGTATGTTCAGGTACACACGTCTTATTTCATTCATTCAAAATTCAATTATTTTAGTGCATGTAACGCTTAGATGGTGGTTTATTATAAATGTGTAAAGCATGAATAAAAAAAATATTTATATGCATGTACATGTATAAGGTAAATTTTGATATAATAACAAATATAAAATGTTATTATTTGATTAAAGCTTAATATAATTAGCTAAGTTGTCGTATTGGGTTTTTTTTAAATCAGTCACATTACATGACATTTGAAAACGTCTGATTAACTGTTTAAATAAGATAATTTTTTAAAATTTCCAATATTGTCATCTTTGGATTAAATTTGCGTGCTTAAGATGTGCAGTGCAATGATACTAATAAACGCAGAAGGGATCAACTCTCAATATTACCAATGTCCATAGAATCTAGATCAGAAAAGGGAATAAAAGTACGAAATTCCAAAAAAAATTGTCATCTAGATTTGTTTGATAACTAAAGATTGTGCCATCCATTTTTTTTATAGTTGTAAACTATAGGGACTTTCAAATAACGCTATCATAGCGAGGGTTCTACTGGAATTTGTAAACTTTTTTTTCATATAAAACAATCGACTCCAGATTTTATAGTATATGGTTAACTTCAGGTACGTAGCATGGGGTGGGGTGGGGGGATTGGGCACCTCCCCCTTCTACTTATACTCGCATCAAACATTTTTTTTAATATTCATATAAAAAACTGAATTGTCATGGCGTTGGCCTACCCCCCCCCCCCCCCCTTCACTTTTGGGGGGAACTTGTAAAAAATTGAGGAAATGAAGTAAAAGGAACACTACGCTATCCCCCCTTTTTACGGTTTTAAGATATATAGGAAAACTGCCTTTTTTTCTTTTTATTTACTTGTTAAGATTTTTTGGATGAATCTGCCCCCCCCCTCCCCACTTTTAAAACGATCATACGTGCCTGAACTTTGAATTTATTCTTTAATTAACAATTCAAATCCAAACACGTATATTAACATACTCGTCCAATTCATAGGTGGAGAGGTTACCAGTTACGACTCAGGGCGTAGGCAGAGCATATTCTAGCCACTTACGTACATATAAATAGTTACATACAGAACGCACAGTAAGTAGTTTTTATCTCCTACTAATATTTCCTCTTTTGAATGAGTGAATGAATGAATATTTTTATAGTCTGCCAGACGTATATATAATTTAGTATTCTGATAATTTTACTTTATAAATAATGAAAACGTAATGTTGAAGATTACTTGTAACGCTGTATTCTATCCTCTAATATTTCATGTACTTTTTAATTGAAATACGGCACTGTTCCAGGTATATGTGACAGCTACATTGCCCAGATATAGTTAGATTAGACTCAGCTCGATTCCATAAATCGGTACGATATCCTTAGATATGCACATTATTACATTTATATTATATGTAATTCTAGAGTACTATTTTATAGCCAATTATAGCAAGTAACTGAGTATATAGTTGCTGATATCATTTTAAATTATCAAGTTCAATAACATAAACGTAATTATTTTATTACCAATGTTAGAGTCTGTGGGACTGTGTGTTTTACTTATATAACAATTAAATACATGTGAGCGTGCAAATGAAATTATTATTTGTCATATTGTATATTAATATTCATGTTGATTATTGTAGGGCTGATCCCATATATACTATAGCCCTGGGGTCAGGCAATAAAGTGAGATAACCCACACCCGGACTTGTTTTCCTTATTAAAACACCGGCTACAGTTACATGGGTAAACCTTATGACACCACAACTTTAAAGTATATTGCGATCCTCTTCCGGGTATATCGAAGCAGTAACTTTTTTAAAAGTGGCGAAACAGGCACTGCGAAAAAAAAAATGATCTTATTAACTGATTAGTTCATAATATCCCCCTCTAGTCTTCAGAAAGTAAAAGTAAATCATTATTTGAATCCATAATATATATTCACCCTATGCAGTGCCTGCGTACGCTCTCTGTAGAAACATGGAGGGAAACGTTTATAAACCAGTAATAATCAACACAAACAAATTGCGAATTTAATATCTAGGTAGCGTTGTAATACCATTGCATTGCATTAACAAAAACAATTTAACAAAAAAAATATTAAACGCATTTTTATACAGAAGCAGTCATAGTGTTAGTATTCACACGTGATTCGAAATTCCCCATTCTGAAGGGGGGGGGGGGGGGGGGTACAAAATGTAACCATACTGTTCACATTTTATGTATGCTGTAAAATTTACCTTTTTTTCATCAGGAGATCAAATAATCTAGAGTTTATGGGAAACAACTGATTACTTTAAAATTAAACAGATAATCCATTACGAGAGCCGATCTAATCATATATAAGCTCGAAATAACAATAAGGTCATGATTATATTAATTATCAAAATTTACCTTGTATTCATTATTTTTTGTCTTTTAAACATCTATCTACACGTGTATAAAAGTTGTTTCGTACAATTGAATAAGATAAATAAAATATTGAGGTATAAGGTTTGTGCATGTGCCAAATAAAGAATACAATTTTTTACAGCATTTTAAAAATTCTTTGACATATAATCTGCCGTCAAATAGGTAGAATCAGAATTGAAAGGAATTATTTACCTTTCAAAGACTAATTCTCACCCCAGTTAAGTTAATTTAGGTTCATTGTGGTTTCATTGTGGTTCATTGCGGTTCATTGTGGTTCATTGTTGTTATAAAGACGCGCCCCGAATACAGGTGTAAAATGAATACAGGTGTAAAATGGCTTTATAATTACTCTTTCGTGTCGGATAAATCGTGAGAAAATTTGTGCTTTTTTATTGCGTGTAACTTGTATTCTTTATTTGTGTATTTTGCTGCACTCTTGTGTAGCACGGTATACGTAATGGTATTGATACACCGGCAGATTTGACCTGAAAGCAACCAACAGTAACATTGTCGACTGCTTTATATATACCCCTGTCTGTAGCAGTTGAGAAGCGATAGTCAAATAATATGGCGGCCGAATCCTTTTATGAATTCATGTCAGCTTTAAGCTACATCCAGGACGTACACATTTAGTTGTAAATATAGACCACTATGATAGAAATCAGTTACCGAAATTTTTGTCAGGTTTTTATGGCGAAGTTATGTTTATATTTGATAAATTCGATTTGTAATTTAGATTTCAAAAGAAGACTGACAAAATCTCTCTCTCTCTCTCTCTCTCTCTCTCTCTCTCTCTCTCTCTCTCTCTCTCTCTCTCTCTCTCTCTAAACGAGTATGGTTGTTCAATGCAACGTAGTGGATAATTTTTGTTGGCAGGCATGTAGCATAGTTTTGTGGGTTTTTTGAAGGGGAAGGGGGGGGGGGGGGGTCTTAGACTAATCCAAAAAACTTGAACATGTAAAAAGAAAAAAAAGGGGGGGGGGGGGGCTTCTCAAAATCATTCAAATTCTAATCCGTGGTGGAGGGGATGGGGGTAGTCTAGTACATCTAAAACATCAATTTAACTGTTCATTTCGTACCAAAAAGTGGGGTGGGGGGGGGGGCAAATTCATTATAATGCACTTTTCTATATTAGCGCGCGTTATTCAATTTGTATGCACACACCGTTGCAGTTATGAGACCACATCTTTCAAAAAATAATGATTCAATGTTTCCTAAGTACTAACGGCGCTGAAACATTCTCTCATACAGTATTCAGTATATTTTGGCCAACAGTAATTGACGCCCTTTGTCTCCCCCGTCTTCCTATAGTGAGCTTTTCTGAAAATATTTTAGGTGAAGGGGATCTTCTGATGAGTAACCGATAGGCCAGAAAAGATGACATTTGTGTGAAAGCATCCTCGGGAAGAGTACATACAAGTTTGCTCAAATCATAAACATTTTTTTATTGTTTGAATAAAACCCTATCCTCTTTAAGCAAATATTTTGCTTAAATTTACGTATTAATATAGAAATTTAATGTTCGTTGATGTGCAATATCTAATAACAGTTGTATTAATGAGATTTAATTAAGCACTGAATCATTATTTTTTGAAAGATGTGGTCTCATAACTGCAACGGTGTGTGCATACAAATTAAATAACCGAGCTAGCGCGTTATGAAAATTTGTTTGCACACACCGTTGCAATACTTATATTTACGTTTTATAGCATTCATTCCGTTTTCGTAAATATGATTTATTTAAAAAAAAAAATATCTGCCATATTCAACGAGTAATTCGCAATCAGCGGAAGGGCCACTGGAACAGCCGAATTATGGTGACAAAAATAGTGCACAGCGTTTTAGATTCTAACAACACAATTTTATTTTTCATTCTGTAATTAGATGAATTAACTTTCGGTGTACCAAGCCGTTGAAAAATGTTTTCATCAATGAAATAATAATCAGCGTTAGTATGATATCAGATTGTGATCCAGTTTGAAGTCGCAGGCACGTAGCATCGTTTTTGAAAGTGGGGGGCCAGACTCATCCAAAAAATCTTGACAAGCAAAAAAAAAAAAAAAAAAAAAAAGGTATTTAACGTTCCCTAAAATCTTTAAAATCCTAATCCGTGTGTGTGTGTGTGTGGGGGGGGGGGCTGGCGTAGTATATAACTACAATTTCAATCCTCATTTCCTTATCTTCATATCAATTTTTTACATACTTCCAAAAGAAGTGGGCCAGCCCCCCCCCCCCCCCCCGGCCCCCCATGATGCTACGTGCCTGAGTCGCGAGGAAAGTCAGTCATGTTCACCGAGAAATAATGAAGGAAGACGGAATGTATTCATTCGCACCAGATTTGGTGATTGGGTCTTCTGTTTTATACGTAAATATCACTTAAACCAATCAATGCAATGTGATAGGGGAAAAGAAAGTAAATGTTAATATAACCATTAATCTATTTAACCTTGAGTGACACTGTGATTTTCATTTAATCCACGAAGGTTGAAAGCATAGAACTGTCATATTGCAAATTTTGGATTTACCGGGTGCATGGCAGTTCACACAATAATGATAACACGACAACTTTATAGTGGCTTTCCATCGCCCATAGCTAGTGATTCAGTGTTCACGAAGTCAGCTTACATGTTAGATATTTTAATGAAAAAATTGGACTTTGTGGTTAAATTACATGTATCTCAATGATTGTATCTCAATAATTAAACTAGCACCCAATCCTTCTGTTCTCAAGAACTGTATCTTTATTTTATGAATGAGTGTGTACTATAAGTATAATGTAAAACAAGATCATCTCTGAACCTTCTTCTTTAAAGGCCTAAAAATTGGATTTAAATTTCTTCAAAATTGTGGATAGTCTAGTAATACGTACATGTTTCACACAGAGACTTTCTCTGTGAATATGAGTAAATTGGGGAATAGCTTGGTAGGATGCCACTCGGCTTTCTACTGGTTGCTAATGGAAAAGAGAAACAATTCCGTAAAATTAAAACAAGTTCTTTATTCTTTAAACGTCGGATGGAAAGTGTATTAAAACAAAAACATATTTCGAAACACCCTGTAGTAAAACACAGCAATGCGAGAAAGCGAGATCGTTTTTACGCTTATAATCTAAGGATCGATAATTCCGCATAAGTATGAAAATGCATAACGCTTATAAAATGCAAGAAAACTAGAAAACAAAATATAAACTGTTGTCATTAAATAATTAAAGAGGAAATAACTTACAAATATTACTTAGCTGACGAATTTCTACCGATTCTTAAATTCACCTTCTCGCACTGAAGAGTTCACTATAGGTTTACAATAATTACGCGGCGAATTCAAACTTTCTAAAAACAGCATTTAACAGCATAGAAATTCAATAATAAAAATCACACATTTAAACGAAATGAAGCAAAATTATGTATCATGGCATAATAAACAATGACGCGAAATATCTTTTATATAAATGAAAATTAAAATTCTGGAATGACAAATTCATAGTTCCGCCGAATAATAAGAAATATATAGTTAATCAATGTTCTTAGTATAAGTATATTTTAAACAAAACAAACTAAAATTTATCAAAATTAGCAACAGAAAAAAATATAATAAAATAATATAATGAAACCTTAAATACTGAAAATAGATAACATTTCATTCAAGCTTACCTAATGGAAAAGAGAAACAATTCCGTAAAATTAAAACAAGTTCTTTATTCTTTAAACGTCGGATGGAAAGTGAATTAAGTAAATTCACCAACCATCCGGCTTAATTTGGAATTGCTCTCATTGACCAATCAGGATACTTGATTTAAATGCTAGCGGGCTAATTTCACAGAATTTCTTCTATGAGCTGACACTGATTACTAAAGGCCAAAAAGGTGATAAAGTCAATTAGATGAATTTCGATGTACGTATGTTAACAAAGAGAAGATTAAGTAAAGCCGAAACGAGTAAATAAGTTTTCTGACGTAATGAAAATAGAATAATCTTCGCGAGTCGCTAAAGTGTCGCTCTGATAACATAAAGAATTTATCTTCAAAGGTTTGCCTGACGAGGAATTTGTCAGTTTATTTAACAAATTAACTTATTGTCCGACAATCTGTCGTAACTAAATAATTTCCAGAAAAAGTGTCAAATTGTTTAGATGCCATGTTTATACAATTAAAAGTAAAACGCTACCAATAAATTTTCTCGATTAAGAAATAAAGTAAAACTTTAAACAGTGAGAAAAAAATACAAAGCATTTAAAATAAGTAAAATTTGAATGATTTTGAAATAAAAATTGTAACTCTAAAATGCTAAAAATAGAAAAATTAACTTGTGCTGAGGTAACACTCAGAAATTATAACCTTGTTATTGATAGTTTTAAATTCTCTGAATTTTAAAACTTTAATGTAACACATGTACATGCATGGATCGATCATAGAAATAGTCTTTAGGTAGTATTAGACACGTGGCGATTTCAGTGATAATGTTATTATTGAGCAATTTAAAAAAAATTGTAAAATTCCTATTCGGTTTAGATGGAGTAATAGATAGAGATGACAAAATGTTAACCATTGCACAATGTAACAAAACAATTTTTTTTTACTAGAAAACCTTCACAGCATGGTTTTTTTTATTTACATGTATCTCTCAAAATAATTGTATTTTTTAGGCATAATTATATTTATCAGTTTAATCATACTTTGGGTCTCTATAAGGGACGGCTTTCTATCTCCCGCCTGTGAAAAAAAAATCCTGCAAGCCTACACTGTACTTTTATTGGAGACGGAACCGGCGGGAGAATGGGGTGGGGTGGGGGGGGGGGCTAGGGGGAGGCTTAGCCCCTCTCCCTTTTTTCAATGCAAAGTTAACATAATTATAACCAAAGACCCTTTTCTTTGCTTGTCAAGATTTTTGATAGCCCCCCCCCCTCCCCTTTCGATTTGCTTTCGACGCCACTGACTTGCATCATCACAAACCACGACCTACAATACTCTCCCACCTACGTGGACTCCAGACCGTGGCTTGAGACGATCGATGTTGTTCCTCATGCCAGAAAATTTTCCCTCAACCCCAACCCTTAAATAATTTTCTGGATCCGCGCCAAGCGGATGCTGAGACACCCCCCCCCCCACCCACCCGGCCTCACATACCCTAAATAAGTTTACGTTAAATGCATCCCGAAATTTTAACCTTTTAACCATTGTCAATATGTTGAGTGATTCCCATCACGAAAAAATGTGTTTACAATATAATTTGAACAATGCAGGAGGGAGGCGACCCATTGACCTACATATAAAGAAATCACGTGATCATTGTACAGGTAACCAGACCCGGAAGAGAAAATACCCGAATCGCCATGTTGGGAGTTTGAAGGTTTGTAGTTTGTTAATGAATAAGTAAAATGATTACTAGTATAAAGAAATAATAATGAAGAACATAATTAAAATTGTACAGTGGGCATCGTGGACATTATTTCAATGTTTTACCATCAGTTACCGAACAATCAATGTAGACCAGTGCCATTGGTGTGTGTCGGGGGAGGGGGGGGGGGGGGCACGGGCCGACAAAGAAATCCAGGCCTATAAAGGTTGGAGAATGCGTGGAGCGAATTCTGACGGCCAGAGGGTGTCAAGAGTCCCCGGAACCTACCCCTCATAATATAATTTACTTAAAGGGAAATTACCAAAAAGTAGGGCTTGGACCCCCCCCCCCCCCAAACTTGAAAAATAAAAATCACCCCACCCCCACCCCCCAGGAACCCATGTATGAGATTGGGAGGTGACACAACCTGAAACTGGTTAACACTATAGCTCAGTCAATAAAGCATGGGGGGAGGGGTCTAGATCTTACCTCCCTTCTATGCGAGAACACTTTTGACTACACACACAAAAATGACAAAGAACTAGAGACGAGCTCGTTGCAAGCAACGATTAGGTCTTCCGTCGTAGCTGCGTCATACTTGTGACGTAATACAAAAATTGATACCTGACCATGGTGCAATATTAGATGTATAAACACTGTGTAAA
Source organism: Magallana gigas (assembly GCF_963853765.1). NCBI lineage: Eukaryota > Metazoa > Mollusca > Bivalvia > Ostreida > Ostreidae > Magallana > Magallana gigas. The sequence continues at coordinate 26,991,588 of NC_088861.1, forward strand.
AGAAACAAAGTAAATGTATATGTATATAAGCAAATACAGATCTTTAAAAGTTGTCTGAAGTTTGATTCGCCGCATGTTGTTTTTTTGCATGTGCATTTTATCTAATCATCATAATTGACTCAATATACACAGAATATGGACGACGATTATAATCACACAGTGGGTATGCCCGGTATGAACGTAAAAAGACCAAACATTTTACTCGCATTTTTTATCAAAAGCAAGGGCCAATGAATCTTTTAGAATGTATGCGGAGATCCTGGAAATTTTACAGGGGGTTCTGAAGAATAATTTTGTTTTTTGAGGGGGGGGGGGGAGGGGGGCATGCGCGGATAAGAAAAATTTTCCTGGGGTGGGGGTTGAGTGTCTGACGGATATTTGAGTTTGCCTGGGGATGTCCGAGGCATATTTTTGTAATTTTATATTGTACATGTAATGGAAAGAAATTTTGCGGGGGTTGGGTTGGGAATCTGGAACCCTCACCCTACTCTTCTAGATTCGCGCATGGGGAAGACCGATGCCGGTAATTTAACAGTAATTTTAACCATTTTTATTTAATTAATCATTTTCAAAATTATCGGAATTCCAATATTACCTTTAAACGCAGTTAAAACTTAAAATACGAACCATTTAGTCTCGGTGAGTATTCGGCCAACATGCGTCCGCGTACGAAAGAAATGGCAATATTCAAGAAATTTGGATGGACGATCTGGGTCCTAGGTCGTCCATCCGATTCTTTTTCAGACTAAGAGCTACAGACCTGCACTTAGAGAATGTCAAACTGATTATGTCAATTTATATTGTCTCAAAGAATCAGTTTTTTTTAATCAATAAAGTTTTACCTTAAAAAAAAAAAGAAATCGGGCACAATTTTCAATGTTAGCATTTTACAATTTAAAGGTCTAATAAAATTTTGAATGAAGTTTCAAGATACTACTCTTCGTTGTTTTATACGAATTATTGCAGGGAAAAAAGATTTACATCGCATATTTTTAAATTACAAAAGGATATACAAAATGAACTTAGATTAACCGCTAACAAACAAGCATAAAGTGAGACTGAGAACTAATTTCTTCTCCTTTTTTTTTTTTTACATCAAAATAAATCCAAGAAAAAATCTAAATATTTTTTTCCTTTATATGTGTTAATGAAAACGTTGATCAGCAAGGGCCGGTTCTATGTCGTGCAAGCACCTACTTAATCTTAGATCTACCACGATGACAAATATCGAAAAGGCAATATTGTGGGTGAAGGATGAAAGTGTAGTTTGTTTTATAGGTTTATTTTTGATAATTATATTTATCTGGATCAATTTGGTCTGTTGGTTTGTTTTGTTTATTGAAAAGGGGAATAAAGAAAATGAGTAATTTCCGATATGAAGTCAAGCATATATTTTCATATTATCATTTGACTTAAAACATGTTGGAAAAAAGAAATATTGTATCAAGCAGTTAGTTATTATGCGCAGATCATGCATTCATCTATGGTTTTCACAATTGCATGTATCAGTTACTACACGTATTTGCTTACGGAGAAATAAATTTCCAAAGAGATGATAGTTATCAGTTAAGTTCCAGATTGTCTTCTGCACATGCAAGCACGTGTGTAATCCTGTGTAATCCTGATTTAAAAATAGGTATAATGGCCGGGGGGGGGGGGGTCATCGCAACAAAATTGTGTATTAGCGTACTAGAGTGTACATTGTTAATTAATAATTGATGTTGAATTGTTATTAACAAACAAAATCATAAATTCATAATAACATGCACTAAAATGCCAGGGAGTTCTGCTGGACGCGATTTCATTTGTCTTCAATTGATAGGGTGTAAGGATGCCCGCCTACTTAATACATATGCTCACGCGTCAACCGATTAAAAATGACTGTATTTTGGATTTATAAATCGTTCTAAAACATTCGATCTGATATATCATTGTTAACAATTCAAAACTTTGAACGATTAAATTTGTTTTTATACATACCCCGACCCTCACGGAAAAATCCATTCAGATCAATGGAAATTTCATTTACAAGACTCCGCGCCAGAATCAGAATGTCTCATTCATTAATTTGTTCGTAGTTATAGTGGACGAGTCCAAAATAGGAATTTTGAGACACATCATACAATGTGAACATATGCCGTGAATGCAGTTTACTTTGCGTATATTTTCTTATTTTGAGAGTCCTTTTTATCATGTTTATCATGGCTTGAAAATGACGGAAGGCCCTTGAATATTGTTATCTTTATGCAGGCACGTAGCATCCTTTTTGAAAGTGGGGGGGGGGGGGGGGGGGGGGGCCAGACTCATCCAAAAAATCTTGACAAGCAAAAAAAAGAAAAAAAAAAAAAAGACTTTCCCAAAATCTTCAAAATCCTAATCCGGGGGGGGGGGGGGGGGGCGTAGTATGTATATAACTTCAATTTCAATCCAAATTTCCTTATTTTTATATTAATTTTTTACATCCTTGATAATTCAATTTTTTATAAGTAAATTTAAAAAAAAATTAGTTGCTGTGAGAAAAAGTGGGGGGGGGGGGCACCCACAAGCTTGAATTAATAATTGCCTGACGATGCATCTTTAATGTGTCAACATTTATATTCATAATTGATGAAAACGTTATATGGGATGTAATAAGCAACAATGAGCAAGAGTGTTCAATTAAAAGGGCTTTTCACATTGCACGTGTGTAATCCTGATTTAAAAATAGATTGCCATATTTGAAAGGTCAAAAAAAAAAAAAGAGGGAGGTGTCATCGCAACAAGATGATACACATTGTCTAAGTAGTACAATGTAAGTAATAGTTTGTGTTGGATTATCATCATTAACAAAGAATCATCAGTTTGGATTAATTAAAACAAATATAAATTCATATAATTGGAATATTTACTTTTATTTAAAATGCCCACCTTTCCAAAACTTTTCTAAATATGATCGCATTTGTACTAGTGCCAGATGATGTAGCGCACCCATTACAGAGGTCACATCAAGTTCCCTGGGACGACAATAGCTTTTACCATTGTATTACACACGCATCATTTATTCAGCAGATAAATTATTCCCATTCTTTTGTCATATCCTATCATTTAGACCTTTGTTTAAAACATCAAAATCGATAAACAGTTCAGAATTTATAAACATCAAAGACATAAAAAAAATACCAAAATATCAATTTTTATAATAGTTTGTCGTAATTATTCTTTTATTTATTTTTAGTTATTTTTTGTTTCTTAGTGTCTCTTTTTTATCAAACATAGACGCACTTTCTCATTGCTGGAGACTTGAGTTTTTTTAGGTTAGATATTATGCAAATCTTCCTGACCTAAACCTAAACGGCAAAACGCTTAATAATGCAGTGCACTCTGCTGTTGAAATAGATGTGAATTAAATAGTGATGAGATAAATGTTTATTAAATACAGTTTGTATACACACGGAAAACGTTCAAAAAGTCCTTGTTTATTGACAAATGATGATTTTTGCACATATTGGTTTTTATCAAATGGAACCCCCCTTTTTCAAATTGCTGGATCCGCCTCTGGATACATGTACATTCCTAAAATGATTTAAAATAATGAAATGATTTAATTTCCAGTGATGTACAGGTACATGCACTCGATCGAAGAAAAAGATTGAAATTGCTTCTAAACTCTGCACGTTCAGTTTAATAATTTATGATCCGCAGCGAAAATTAAATTTCATATCTTATAAGATAGCCTAATTGATACATGCATGCTTCCATTGAATAAATTTGGGTAGTCAGGCAAGCTTTTTGGAAAGCTATTGCTTGTATAATATTAAGGTCAGACGCGACCTTCATGTATCTTCCATTTTTTCCTATCTCCACAATGTGAAGATTTCCACTTTGTTATTTCATAATTAAATCTTTATGTAATATGATTTTTTTGGTTTGAATATAAAGTGTTCAAATTAAAATATATAGTATGACTTTACTTATAAGCATTCAAATGCATTTTGCGTGCTATTTTAAGGAAAGTTCGAAATATTCTAGCTCCAAAACGAGCCTGGTAATGTACTCTAAATTTTTTGGAATTAACAGGTTTAAATGTTAATAAATAAGGAATGAAATATCAAGGAAAATTATATAAAATTGAGGAACGTCTCGTCTGTCCTTAATTAAAATAATATAAATAGACATCATAAATCCCATATCAAACGACATATAACCACTTGAATCTGCGCGTCTTTTAATGAATTTATGAACAGCGGCAAATTCTAAGGTAATGTTAGCTGCAAGTCTGTATAGCCCTTGTATGAAAAATTTCGGATGGTACTCAATTGAGCTACATATATGCAGCTAAGGTAACTAATAATGCTTCCGATGAAATACTTTGTTTAGTAATGCAAGGTTTTAAGAGAGCAATACTTATTTGTTTAAAAAATAACACCCTAATACTTCGCATTTCATTCGCTGTTTGTAGAACAAGCAGAACCAGTATCAGTTCGATCCCTACCGTATGTACATTGTTCGAATTTAATAGCCCTTGCATTGCATTGCTTTGCAAATACAAAATATCTTTTAAAAATTCAACACTGAAAGTGTTTATCTATATGGCTATTAATCTATATGTACATGTACACATAGCGTACACATGTGATTCAAAATACCCCAAACGGAAAAATTCACTTATTGAGTCTACATTTTATAGAATTTTCAAAAAATACATTGCGGGTCTGAATGTTTGTTAATGTGTCAATCTATCAATATACAGTTTGTTAATTATTTTCGATTGCTAAGGCTACATCGTTTTTTATGAACATTGAACAACATTTTTGCCATGCCATTATTTCCACGGAATATACCGAGTACAATTATAAAGCACAATTTAGTTAATTATCTCTTTAATATTGTGTACTAGTATGTTATGAATAATTTATAAATTGCTGCCGAAGGTTGTTTGGTATTTTCGTTTGTAGATGCATTGCAAGTAAAAAACGTGAAACGCGGGGCAAGTCATAATTAATATCCCTAATAATCCTTACTTAAAAATAGCGGGTTTGGATTCAAATATTATCGTATACGAATATTAAGTTCACTTTTTAAAATCATCTCCACGATGATAATATTATATCCATCGGAAATCAGTATTTTGTTTTGCTTTAAAAGAAATGTTCTATCGGGAGCAATCCCGCGTTCGTTTAAATTGCCAGCGTACATTTGTCATGTCAGTAATACACATTGTGCTTTATATGACGGCCGTGTATACGTACTGTAGAAAAGTTGAGTTTAATTACCATGCATTCGAACCATTTTATTAACACATCTCCCAGTACTGAAACAATTCAAAATGTCTCTGTTACAGTAACACAGTGGGGCGTTAAACATGTGTACGTCCAGCTCTACAAGCATATGCATTGTCGTCAAGGCGACGGCCTGAATACAGCAAGCGACTCTTCTATCGATCGGTTACCTGAGTCTCGTAATGCATCTAAATATAGAAAGGGGCACAGTTATGAAACAAACAACAAAAATAAGGTCAAAGAGGTTCATCTTTATGAAATGAATATGTACATATGAAAAAAAACATTTGGGAACTTTATGTAGAATTATTTTTGCGCGCTGCATGTATCAGTTAGTGCATTACAAAAAGCCCTTTCATAACCTCCTAAACGTGCACACCCCCACAAAAATGGACCGAACTGACAACAATTGTTTCTGCAAATACTGGCTATTAATTACGAAAACATTAAATTGAATACCACTGAAGGATTCAAAATTAATTTCTTTACAACTTTGCTTCAATAATGCATTAGAAATTTTTATTCCTTTACAAGTTATTGACAAGAAACTTTTGACGCATCTAACTCCCTAATTATAGGGGCCAGCCCCTTTTTCTGTATACCGAATGAAAGGTCTTGGTAAGACCAAGATCTTTTAAAATACATGTTATAACAAATTTTTATCAGGTAAAAAACTAACACGGAAAATACGCGAATTTTTTTGAATTTTTTTCTTACCTTTGTTTCAACATCTATACCACCCCTTTTATATGCATTTAAATAATAAATAAAATATATCTCGCACAAATTCAATGTATTAGCTTCCAAACCAGCCCATCTTTGAGACTCTGCCAGTCATCGTTATAGCTAAACCCCCCTGGACAAAAGAAGTCGTTAAATTTTACTAAAAGGGGAATAACTCAAAACCGGATGGGGATTTTCCTCAACTGAAATCTGCAACGACAACATCACGCGGCATGCTATCAGTCCTGAAAATTTCAAAACAATCGGTGAACAAACGAGCGAGATATTAAGGATCAAAGTTGGCGTCTAGAAGAAAAAAAAAAATAATAAGAAATTTGAAAATTTTTCAGAATAATAGTAAGGTCTTCCGTTGGAAACGGAAGACCTTAATTAATAAAAACAAGTTTGCTTATATTACACTTTCAGAAATCATCTAAATATCTCATCAAGGTGTCTGACCATGTACCCCCGTACTTGGGCCCAGGATGTGTTACGGTGTCATCTCTGTGAGACCACGGGCCCCCCTATGTACTGTGACATTTGTCACGTACATCTGTGTAAAGCCTGTGTAGGGGAACATCTCTCTGATGAATCCAAAGATCACAAAGTGGTGCCATTTAAGAAGAGGGGAAAAAATCCTAAATGTTCCAAACATTCAACACAATTATGTGACCTTCATTGTGAACAATGTAACATTCCTATTTGTCTTGAGTGTGTCTCCTCAGGTGAACATCTAGGACACAAGCAAGTGGCCATTTTAAAAATACTAGATACTAAGAGAGAAGCCTTAAATAAAGATCTTCAAGAATTAGAAAATACCATTTATCCTAAATACCAAGAGATTGTATCTAACATCCCAGTTCAGAAAGCTGATTTGAATAAAAACTCCAAGAAACTAACAACAGCTCTTGACAAACATGGAGAAGACTTGCACAGAGAAATAGACATTGCCATCAAGAAACTGAAATCTGACATGGATGAAATGGAATCCAAACACCTGGTTGTCCTTGATAAGCAGGAAAATGAAATAAAGCGCACCATTTCTCAAATCACTCAGGACATTGCTGATCTAAAGAAATTACTCAACTCAAATGATGTCAGCCTTGTCTCTGCTTACAAATCAAGGAATGCTGAATTCAGAAGATTGCCTCCTAAACTCACAGTTTCCTTACCAAGATTCACTCCTCAGAAAATTAACAAAGAGCAGATTTATCAGCAGATTGGTTCTCTGTCAGCATTATCTATCAAAACAGAAGAACAGGGCTACACAATGGATTCACCCGGTGCTGAGTCCTCTCCCCCGGACAGACCGCTCATTGATGTACCACGGATCATCACAAATATAAACACAGAGTATGGAGAATCTAATGAACTACGCATTGTGTCCTGTCTGAGTGATGATGAAGTATGGACGTGCGGTGGGGACAACCTGATGAGACTCTACAACCTCCACAGTAAACTAGTGAAGTCAATCCAAACCAAGTCAAGGAAGATACCATATGACATAGCAGTGACACAGAGTGGTGAACTAGTTTATATTGATGTCATTGATAGAACTGTGAACATAGTGAAGAATACACAGATACAGACAGTGATCAGACTACAGGGGTGGTATCCTCTCTATGTCTGTAGTACCTCCTCTGGTGACCTTCTGGTTGTCATGATCAATGATGATGAGAAACAAGCAAAAGTTGTTCGTTACTCGGGCTCCACAGAGAAACAAACCATTCAATACAATGACAAAGGACAACCTCTCTATTCATCCGAAAATTACACTAAATACATCAGTGAGAACAAGAACCTAGATATCTGTGTAGCTGACAATGATGCCTGTGCAGTAGTGGTGGTCAATCAGGCCGGCAAACTCCGGTTTACCTACACCGGTCTTCCCATTACTACCATTGAGGTACCATTTAATCCAGTCGGCATCACAACAGACAGCCAGGGTCGGATCCTGATAGCAGACTGTTACAACCACCGTATCCACATCCTGGACCAGGACGGACAGTTCCTCCGCTACATTGACAACTGTCATTTAGACTATCCATATAGTTTGTGTTTGGACACCAGAGACAACCTCTTTGTGGCTGAATATAAAACAGGTAAAGTGAAGAAAATCCAGTATTACATGTAAACAAACTGTGATCATAATGTTACATGTCTACAGAGTGACTATCAAATATCTGTAAATAAACTGATTGTGTTTAAATGTTATAATGCATTGACAAACTATCTATGATTAAATCGAATACATTTTTTACCAAACTGTATCTATATGTAAAACTTGTTATGATTCATCAAACTGTGATGACTCTCACAATTTAGGCCAGCATTTTTTGAAATTTCGATTTACAAACCCGCCGACCCTATTTTTTTAAAAATTCAAATAAAAATAAAAGGACCAGAACTAGCTATTAATTTTATTTTTTCCTCCGACCCGAAATTTTCTTTCTGGTAAAAATAAAAATAATGTTGATGCAATCACGTACGTGTAGTCTGAATTATTGTTTTTCATGAATTGATTAAAAAGACCAAGTTCTTTCCGATCAAGTCACAGGCACTAGAAGTCACAAAAAAAAAAACCATTGGGCCTACTCCTGTTTGCTTTCGTCCAACCCTACAATTTACGACCCTATTAAGTTTTGTGATCGGCAACTTAGCCAGAATTTCCTCAAGAAAGAGAAGTTGAAGTCTTTTTCTATCACAATTCCGTAAATTAAAAAAAAAAACTCATTTGCGCAAGAAAATGATAAGTTACTTATTTAAAAAAACATTTTTTGCAAAATAAATTCTAAAATAATCATAATTTAACCGTTTGGAAATAGATCCTCTACATAACGGTTGTAAGTGGGTCATAGGGTTGGACTAATAACCCTAAACAGACTGAACACAGGAGCCTTATGACTGAAGGAAAGAGAATGATTTTATTTGTCATTAAGCTAACAAAATAACGAAACATTTCCTTTATTAAAGGTATAATTACATAAATAAATAAAATTTTAAAAATTAGTTCGTCTTTTTTAAATAAAAAAAACTTGTTTGATTTTTTACTGACATTTATGGACATGCTTCTAATCCAATTTATTTTCAGTAACAATATTTTATATTTTGAATTTGTGAATAGCATTGTTAACTTAATCAGATGAATGATTTCTCAAACTTCTTGCTATTTTTCTGCAAGGAAGAAGTGAAAACTCCCTTAATTTTTTTGGTCTTAATGTATAGGTACAGTATGTACTTGTATATATATACATGTAATTATATATAAAAAAAAAAAAAAAAACCTTCGTTTTTATACATGCATATACAATATATTAACACAAATTTTTAGTGCCCATGGATAAAATATGTTATGATAAGAACATCATCAACAACCAAAATTACTTATATATTTAAAAAATGGCAGCTCCTGGACATGTGTTCTTATTTCAAAAATAAAAAAAATATTGTTGAAAAATTGTTTTATTTTTATTTTTTTTCTCGACGAACAAATTTTTCAATTTTATTTTTATTTTTTTTCCCTCCTCCTACCCAAATAATTTGAAAAATATTTCGTAAATCTAAAAATTAAAAAATGCTGGCCTTAGAGACTGTATATTGTTCATGTACATATATGATTACTTACTATCTGTATAGTGTACATGTAAACAAACTGGCTTTATATGTACATCAATGTAAATACCGGTAATCAGTATTTTGTTAATGTGATTTCTTATATCATAACATTAAAGGCTGTTGATATTTGCAAACATTTCTAATTCTTAGGTATAAATAGTTCTGTTACTATAGTGAAATGAAATATGCATGCATGTATAATAATATATAATCGATAAAACTATTCAATATATAGGAGAACTTGACCTACTTCTGAAAAGAAATGTTTACATTATCAAGTGCCTTTGAATCAATATTTCAAAATATATAAATATTATCATGATTATAGATTTCAGACTTATTATGGTAATATCTGTCTTCTTGACAGTGATTCAAAAATTGACACAGATGCTGGAATTTGACATTGAGTATTTTAGATACAAATCTCCTAATAATTAAAAGATCTTGGATACTATATTCGATTCGAAGTTAATTTTACATAAGTCCCCCTTTTCTTTTGCAAAGATAGACATACCTAATCATAATCAATGGATGAATGAGTCATTCAATTTTTTAAAATCTCACCGGGAAGTGTTATAATCTGGAAAATTTTTACATCAAGGCAAAATCTATAATAGTTTTGATATTAGTTTTCAGGTTGACATCACGAGTAGTTTGACATTTGACCTTGTTATTTTAAAATCAATAAGAGTCATTTACTCCTAAATGGGTTTCAGCGATTCAATTTTGAGGTGTAACTAAAGAAGGATTCTAAAGATATCATATGATATTGCATAGTTAATTGTGATTTCCTAAATTAATAGTGGTCATCTACTCATTTTAAGGTACCAATATATACTAGTCTGATGCTTGGCTATCAAAGAATTCATTATATTTGATTGTACTACACCTGGACTATCAATTCACCAAACAGTTTTATTTTATATGTATGAGTTATCTCCCTTTGATTAAATAATCTCTTGATATTAAGGAGACTGGATGGTCAACAAATTCAGGCACGAAGCATCGTTTTTGAAAGTGGGAGGGGGGGGGGCAGGCTAAACGAAAAAATCTTGAAAAAAAAGAAGAGAAAATTTGGATTTTTCTACAATCTTCAAAATCCTATTCCGTGGGGGGGGGGGGGGGGGTAGTCTATAACTTCAATTTCCTAAGTTCTGTTTCTTTCTTCATACCAATTTTTTACCTACGCACAAAAAGTGGGGGGGGGGTGGCCAACTCCATGATAATTCAATTTTTTTACATGTAAATTTTTAAAAATCAGTTGCTGCGAGAAAAAGTGGGAGGGGGGGGGGGGGTGAGGGGCCAGGCCCCCCTGCCCCCCCCCCCCGATGCTACGTGCCTGAAATTAACCCTCAGATCTGCCTAAAGTTTTAAGATATGATTTGTTTAAGCTATTATTAAGTATGATATTAAGTATAACTAATTATTTAGGAAGGAAAAAATCCATACATTTCACCTTCTAAACTTAGTCAGAAAAAAAATCCATGCATACATTTTACCTTTTTAAATTTGGGTATTTTCCTATATCTTTATATATATACATGTAAACCTTCTCTTGTAAAGGAGACCAAGAGGGGGGGGGGGGGTTTCAAGAGATTCCGATAATTTTATTTGGTGTGGGGGGGGGGAGGTCCCTCTCTCCCAACCCGATTCCCTTTAGACTGCGTATGAATATATTGAATACTGTACCACCTTCCCGCATACATGTATATAGTGACGACTTGTAGATTCAAGAAAACATCATCAAGATTTTTTCAAATTTTTTTTGCAAGTTTATTTACCCTTGTACTTGGAGAAGTGGTTGTCACGTCATTTAAGAATTTACAAGTTGTATGATAAGTATGTATAAATTGTGGGTAAAATGGAGAGTTCCTTAAATACAAAAAAAAAATAGCAAACAAAACAATATCGAAACAGGCGTTTTCTTGAAGTAAATCTACGTTATTTCAAACAACATATCAAAAGAGGAAGCGCATCATCCCATGTGAAGAATATTGTGGGTTTTTTTTTTAATAAATTAGATCTATTTCTGAGAGTATAGCTATTAACAGTAGATCATTCATAACCAGTGTTCATGTGCACGTTGCATTCTTAAGATTTTTTTCTCGCTAGTGTTCGTAAACGTTTTGCTTTGTTTGCGACCATTTTCGGATTGCGGAAAATTCATAATCCATCCGATCTTTTGTACACAAGAAATTCTCTCTCTCTCTCTCTCTCTCTCTCTCTCTCTCTCCGCGGTATGGCAATTTATTTACAATTACAGCTCAACAATTAAGAAAGCTCGATGGTCGTGACCATTTTTAGACGACATTGCTCTCCTTTAGAAGAAGAGCTCTATATTAAATAATAGGAAAATACCAAATATAAAAGGTAATATATATGATTTTTTTTTCTTCACTAAGTAATAGCTTATAGCTTAACAATTCATATCTTAAAATTATAGGTAGATCTTATGGTGAACTTGTTGACCAACCAGCATCCTTAAACGATTGCATGTTTACTTATACTAACTTCTTTTAAAAAAATCAAGTTAACAAAAAGCGGTTCTTAACCTTTGATGTCTTTTAATCTTGAAATCGTCTGGATCTTCCGCCAGTGGGTTAAAATCTTCGGTTGGCGTTATAAAGATATTAAATTGATTGATACCTTCAATTTGTACAAAATTAAAATAAAACGACATTCGATCTATATTAAAGGTTCAAGATATCAGATAAATAAAAAAAAAATCTTCATATTCTTCATATTAAAAAATAGATAAGCATTTGTTCTTAAAATTACCAAACAATAATGATAACAATAAGTTACATCTTAAAAGATTGATAAACTACATGTAATACATGTAATACATTCAGATTTCGTTTGTGTAGAAAATTAAAGAAGGATAACTCTGACCATGCTCACCGAGCAGGAGTTATCGAAACTTGACATGGCGGAACGGGAATTAAAAACTCCCTTGTCAACAACGCCAACCGAAGATTTTAACCCACTGGCGGAAGATCCAGACGATTTCATCAGGTAGATTTTCTTATTATGACATATATTTTGCAAAATCAAAATAATCGTGCTAAAACAATGCATCCGACCTGCATTAATGCTGCAAGCAAGCAGTGTCGTGAACGTCGTACAACGGTACATGTTATCTTGGACGGAATGACTAGGTAATACAAACATTGTATCATTGAGTCTTAGAATACACAAAATAAACGCTTAGCTATCTGTTGGAAATTATTTACATTTGCAAGAGCTGTAATACAGTGTTTCAAAAAATGATTCTGTGTAAATGGGTTCAAGGTTAGTGCACAGGGGCTCGTCACGAAGTTTTTTCAACCTTTTATATATACCACCTCTATACTATAAAATACACTTGTGTATTTTATAGTATAGAGGTGGTATATATAAAAGGTGTGTATTTTATAGTATAGAGGTGGTATATATAAAAGGTTGAAAAAACTTCGTGACGAGCCCCTGTGGTTAGTGTTGATAAAAAAGGGCTTGGAAGGGGGGGGGGGGTAAGTGCGTTGTCGACCTGGTTAGAACAGTGTTTGATGAAATTGAAATAAGACTGTAATGTTTGATGCAGGGTGTTTTTGTTGGTTCATCAATCCGTGGAGTTACATATGTCAAATTACATGTAAGGTGCAATAATGATATTAAAACATGATAAAATTCCTAGTCTGAGAGAGAGAGAGAGAGAGAGAGAGAGAGAGAGAGAGAGAGAAATTTGTTGCATTTTTTAAACAGTGTTATGAAAGATTTATTTTGTGTTTTTCTATGGTTATGACATATTAATGCCATGTTTATGAAGTGTGAAGTGAAATTTAATTTTGTCAGTTTTATTTTATTTTTTTCACAGTGGACATTCTCCTCAAAGACAAGGTCATCATGATGCAGATTGTAGTGGAAGTGAAGAAGAGAGTGATTACCAATGTAATTCTATGGAAGAAATGTCAACAGGAAACTTGTATGGTGTCACCCCACCAACTTATATGCGTGGAGTAAAAAGAGACAAGAAAAAACACCAGACAAACATTCAAAAATCATCCTATAAACAATTCACAGAACTGATGAAGAAGGCCTCCAAGAAGTCCCATCGAAATGCGGTTATAAAAGAAAGGTATGCAAATGACCCTTTATTTTGCAAACTTGGACATATACACCCTGACGACAATTAAGACAAAGATTTTGCAGACTTTTTTTTAAGAAATAATTCTTCCAACTTAAATCATGCATAAAGAAGTATGCCAAATTTTGCAGTAGTGAATTATATTGAGCTGTGTATAGCATTTTTAACCCATTAAAGGAAGTTTTGTGGAATTTGCCGTTTTGTGGTATTAAGAATTATTTTTTGTTGTTGAAGGATCTGGAAATAGCTGCCAACATTAATATTGCAATGACCACAGTTTTTAGCCGAACTTAAAACAAATAATGTTGTGATGGTAAGTATGTGATTGTGTCTCTTGCTTGAAGCAGTGGAGTCTAGGCCATCTTCTCCACACTTTGTAAGAAAAAGTGACATCATTTAATCAAATATTGCGACAGAACCAGTTAATGGTGAAGTATTCTATTATTGGGATTGTATATACTTTTTACGACAAGTATTATCTGAAGGTGAATTTGTACTTTCTTTGAGTAAAATAAAACACAAAATATTTTATTTTTCTTTAAGGTCAACTTCTTGACCAATGACCCAGGATATCTGATGTTCGTCCCATTCATCGACCCTCATCTTGCAGCTGTTAAATGTGACTTGGGGACGAGAAGACTGAAGCGCCTCAATACAAAATCTTGGTACTCTCAAAGAGGACGGCTACCTACTGATGGTGTGTTGTTGTTGGGGGGGGGGGGGGCAGGGAAGCATGAAGGAATCCCCCTGCTGGTTCGGTCAAGTTGTCAAAGTGGACCCCACTGCTGAAACTGCTATCGCATTGTCTCACATACAGGTACCATTTATACCCTCTACTCAGACTCTTATGTAAATTATTCAGGTACCACTATCATAATGTTATGTATAGTTGGATTATCCTATAAAATTAATGTAAAAATTTACAAGCTGGAATAATTTAAACTAATTATGAGAAGAAATAGTATGGATGTAAATATTGCAAAAACTTTCACATGTAAATTGATTGGCCTATTATAATAGACACATTTTTGCACCATGAAAATTAAATGTCTTTTTTATGTTTTGATTAAGAGAGCTTGATGAACATGGCCATTTTTAGACTATATTTATCTCCTTTAAAAGAAGAGCTCTGTATTAAGATATACAGAAATATTCTTATTTAAAGTAAAATATTTAAAATACTTTTTTACTATTGAGTAAATACTGTATAGCAGGTTAAAATCGCGGTCAGAAAAAATAGCAATTTTTTCATTTTGCCTCTAATCGCGGTAGCTTGAATTCGCGGAAAACAAAAATTTGTAAATCATAAAATTCAAACCCGATCATGATTATCTGTATATGGTACATGTATATTAACTCGCAATGGTCTTGGATTCATTTTCAAAATATATATTTTGTTGAAAAACAATATTATTACAGTGATATCTAATGAAATGCTGGTTTGTGTAGTACCCGATCATAATTATTGTTAGGTTAATATAACAGTTTCTTTAAGTGCACCCCACTTCTATAATGGAAAGATTGCTTCTGTCAGTTGGGTTTCACACCGTTTTTACGTGGTAGACACTCATGAGAACCTTGTATACACACTTTGAGCCCCCAAATCACTGAAATTTACCGAGAACGCTGGGCAGACATAATTAGTCACGCATTACGGCATGTAGCTTGGGTACCTGTTAAGGTAGCAAGGGACAGTTTCGAATAAAGTACCCAGAATATATAAGATATCCACTAAATATGATTATAGGCTTAGTTTTTCATGAAAACAAGAAATCACATGTAGGGCGACATGACTTTTTGTGAATAAAAATGCTACAAATCATCCATTTACCAAAAAAGATCAATTTTAAATATCAGCGATGGTTGTTTTCAAATATGTGTAAGAAATGACTCAAAGAAACTGCCACAAGTTTCATAATATTAGGTTAAAGTGTTCAAACAAATGCTTCTTGTGAAAATCAAAAGATAGGGGGAGGGTATACATGTAAAGGGATTTCTAAGTGATGTGATGCTTTTATCATGATAATATCAAGCAGATGTATGTAGTATTGAATAAGGTTTCTTATTTAAGGAGATTGAACAACAGTTGACCTCTAAAAGATTAGGTAAAGATGCTTTATTTATGGAGAGCCCTGTGAATCTGTGTTAAATAGAGGAAAGTGGAAATGGTGGGTTCACTTAAATGGCCATATTTTTCTTAAACCTCAATGGAATTGGCAAAATGTGGTGTACTTTTTTTCAGAATAGCATAAGCTTTTTAATTTTAAGACAAGATGACTTTTCAGAGAATGTTAGTGTATGTTAAAGGTAGCAAGGGACAGTTTCGAATAAATTACCCGTCAATATTTTTGTAAAATTGAGAGTTGCTGTACTTGAAGGCTTATGAGTGTTGCTAGAATTCATGAAATGATTTTTAATGATTATCATAAGTTAGAGGGGTGTCTCTTGTTGAAATTGATATGCAATATGTAGGCCCCTTATCTTAGGTACATGAGAATCAGAAGTAAAATGCGAAACCTGCGGCTATGACTGTTGTGCTGACTTTACACAGTAAAATTTGCAAGTTACAGATGGGAGGTAAAATAACACGAAAAGTAGGTGGATGGGACATTGTAAACTATACACCGGTAAGTTTCTGACATGTGATAGTGCAACATGCACGCGGTACGGAAGGTCAACCCTCTGCAGGGAGTTAGCTGGGGGAGGTCTAAAAAGCTGAAAAATCATGAAAAATTAGCAAAATATGAAAGGGTCAAAATCTCATAAAAACCAGTATGTAGAGAATTTTACAGGTTTTGATTAGTAATTTTCTTCAGAAATTGGTGATTGGCCGTATAAAAAGTGAATTAATGGTATTTGTGCTGAATGGGAACTGAGGAAATTCTAGTTACAGAGTTCCGAAGACATGCATCCCTTGGCTACAATGAATTGTATAAAAAAAACTGTCCCCTGCCACCTTCAAGACTACAAGGTATTTTCATATTTCTCCTTTAAGTGAAATTTTGAGTGGATTTTGTACCATAAGTAATACATTTTGTGAAAATGGATGATTTTCTTTGCTATGGATGTCATGACATGATTTATTAGCTAAAATATTCAAGGGGAGTAACTCCCTCTTAAATGTGTAGAATGACCACCACTAGAGTAAATTGGCTTTGAGAGTATGTATTTTCTATCCTGATGACAATTAATAGGCTTAAGTTAATTACTGAGATAAGAAGAAATACTTTAAAACAGTTTTTATCAATTAAATCATTAAATTTATGAATTTGCAGCCATTTTGCTGTCTGATTTAAAGAAATAACATTAATCCACCTGACTTAAATATCACCCAATTTTTTTAAAACAGCATATTTTTATTTCAAATGAACTTTACATATAGACAAATGCAGTTATCAAAGTATACAATATGTCAAAAAACTCAAGTTTTTGCTCCTTCCTATCAAAAAATGGTATTTTTGATGTATTTACAGAATTGAAAAAGCCACCCCCTCTTTCCAATGGACTCCATTATCATTACATGTAGGATATGTAAATGTACATTTGACCTTGAAATAACATCTGCTATGATAATAACTCTTGAAATGAACAAAAAACAACATATTTTTACCCTTTTATTGTATATATGCATCAAAAATGTAGAAAAACATGTAAAATTTGAACATTTTTCATGGAATTCTCATCCGTCCCCAGGTACCCGGGTGTGTTTGAATTTCATTTTAATTAAACGCACACATCATATTGTAGGTCTCACTAATTTAGCAAAGTTAAAAGGAGACTAGAAACCAGAATATATAAGATATCCACTAAATATGATTATAGGCTTAGTTTTTCATGAAAACAAGAAATCACATGTAGGGCGACATGACTTTTTGTGAATAAAAATGCTACAAATCATCCATTTACCAAAAAAGATCAATTTTAAATATCAGCGATGGTTGTTTTCAAATATGTGTAAGAAATGACTCAAAGAAACTGCCACAAGTTTCATAATATTAGGTTAAAGTGTTCAAACAAATGCTTCTTGTGAAAATCAAAAGATAGGGGGAGGGTATACATGTAAAGGGATTTCTAAGTGATGTGATGCTTTTATCATGATAATATCAAGCAGATGTATGTAGTATTGAATAAGGTTTCTTATTTAAGGAGATTGAACAACAGTTGACCTCTAAAAGATTAGGTAAAGATGCTTTATTTATGGAGAGCCCTGTGAATCTGTGTTAAATAGAGGAAAGTGGAAATGGTGGGTTCACTTAAATGGCCATATTTTTCTTAAACCTCAATGGAATTGGCAAAATGTGGTGTACTTTTTTTCAGAATAGCATAAGCTTTTTAATTTTAAGACAAGATGACTTTTCAGAGAATGTTAGTGTATGTTAAAGGTAGCAAGGGACAGTTTCGAATAAATTACCCGTCAATATTTTTGTAAAATTGAGAGTTGCTGTACTTGAAGGCTTATGAGTGTTGCTAAAATTCATGAAATGATTTTTAATGATTATCATTACGGTAGTTAGAGGGGTGTCTCTTGTTGAAATTGATATGCAATATGTAGGCCCCTTATGTTAGGTACATGAGAATCAGAAGTAAAATGCGAAACCTGCGGCTATGACTGTTGTGCTGACTTTATACAGTGAAATTGCAAGTTACAGACGGGAGGAAAAATAACACGAAAAGTAGGTGGATGGGACAGTGTAAACTATACACCGGTAAGTTTCTGACATGTGATAGTGCAACATGCACGCGGTACGGAAGGTCAACCTTCTGCAGGAAATTAGCTGGGGGAGGTCTAAAAAGCTGAAAAATCATGAAAAATTAGCAAAATATGAAAGGGTCAAAATCTCATAAAAACCAGTATGTAGAGAATTTTACAGGTTTTGATTAGTAATTTTCTTCAGAAATTGGTGATTGGCCTTATAAAAAGTGAATTAAAGGTATTTGTGCTGAATGGGAATTGTTACAGAGTTCCGAAGACATGCATCCCTTGGCTACAATGAATTGTATCAAAAAAACTGTCCCCTGCCACCTAAGTGTCTATCCAGTCATGTTTGATTAATGCAGTTCTTCTTAAAAGATTATGTAACATGAAGAATATGCTTTTAAAGAAGTTATCAAAAAACAAATTTTCCCATGTATGCCTTTTAGATTTAGCCAAAACCGAAAGTAGAGGGAAAAACGTTCAAAATGAAAGCATGTCTCTATTGGTAGATCATAAAATATTTCCAGTTTGTAACAATAGCAATGATCTGTTAATATGAAAGACTGCTTAATACCATTATTTTTCTTGACAAAATACTGTGGTTTCATCAATTTTCGTTGAGTATCAATTTTCGTGGATTTCGTTGGTAAGATTTTCCATGAAATTAAATGTTCATTGAAGTGAAATTTCTACTAACAATTTGTATTGGTAGGGTCATTGCTAGACACATTTTTTTGTGCGCCGTTAATTGCAGTTTTTTACTATGGGAGGAACTGTAGCTCCCAGGTCGTCCATCCAAATTTTTTCTGACCGGGAGCTAGGTCATTGCCACATATTTATGTATCCTTGAAATTGAGATTTTTACTTTATCCATGAAAATTAATACCCTCGAATATTAATGAAACCACAGTAGCTAATAAGTTAAGGTCAACTATACTGCTATGCCATCAAAACAGAAACATATTTTGTGTTGTGTGTTTTCATGATAAAATAAATGATTTTATTAAATCCTATTTCTTTATCATTATTATGCTCAAATAATTGTTCACTAGATGTTAAATTCGCGGAATTTTAATTTCAGCGAATATAGCGAAAATTAACTCCGCAAGTTAATTTCCTGCTATACAGTAATAGTTTATAGCTTTAAAAATCTTATCTAAAAATTTAAGGTAAATCTGATGACAAAGTTGTTGATCACCTAGGCTCTTTAAATATAATTACTGATATTAAGGTTAATATGAGATTGATTGTTTTTTTTCATGGATTGTCTGTTGTTTTCATGGTTTGTTTAATTGTTTGTTCATTTGTAGTTAGAAGGTCTACTCCTGGTTGGTATACATTCCTCTCAGCTCAGCGTCCAGGGAAAGGAGTTTGAATCCTTGATGGGGAAAACGATGCATCTTGTGAACAAGCAGACATCATGTCATCAAGCCATAACCGAATCCTTGACAGAGCTGAAGGTAATGTCTGGTGTTCTCTGATGCTGTAAATTGATTTCCTGTTTACACAAGATTAAGTAAAATTTGGCACTTCTGACTCATAATCTGTAGACCCAGTATTGCTCTTTCAGATGAAATTTCAAGCCAATGATCATCAAGCTCTGAAGGAGTGGGCTGATGAAATTATCTTGTTTGAGGGCATTCAGCATCCAAACCTGGTGCAGTATCACGGAGTTAAAGTCCACAGGGTAAGGATTTGTTACTGATATGTTGGATTCATCAGATATTTTACAGGATTTAGAATTCTGTGGGTTTTGCAAGTACCCCCCTTTTTGCAGGTATCGTTACCTACAAGTTTCTGTTCACATAATCATTGACTCTGTTAATACATGTACTGTAAGGCGACCTCTATTTATGATAACTTTATGTTGCGATTTTTCTGTAGTAAACAAGTTTAATGTGCCTAATTTTCATGACCAGATCTTTTTAAGCCAAAACATGTTATTAAGAGGTTAAAAAAACGCTTTTTGGTGAAAAATCTTGAATATTAACACCAAATGTGTAATGTCCACTTCAACCAATGAAAATTAGTGTTTAACCTTGCATGGTCACTGCCTTTGTAGCAAAGATATAATACTGTATGTTACGTAAACTGTGATTGGATAATCAAAGGTTGCTTCAAAGGTCAATCTCCAACTATACTTTACTTGCATTGGTCAATACTGTAAGAAACTATAAGTTATTTTTGTGTCAACTCGTGCTACCACAGCCAGGTGGAAGAGGATCATACATATTGCCAGTGGTTTGTGACGATGTGAGAACATATTCTTGACAGTGATATTTCTACTTGCAAACTAAAGATAATTTAAAGTACATTGTACATGTATCAGGATAATTATTCCATCAAGATGACTTAAGGTATTCTGTTCTTAAAAAAAAAAAAAAAGCTCTGTCCCACTGAGGTTTTGGCAATTCATTTAACATCTACTCCCTCTAATAAGTATATTTCTGGACTAACTTGTCAATAACCTATCAAAAAAGGTTAATATATTTTTTCAGTACTATTATACATGTAACTTGCTGGCTATAGCTTTACATTACAGCAGAATGGATTGTATAATTTTGTATCGGGTAGTCATCAGCTTACTCACTTGTTCTTCCAATATATTATAGGTCTGGATGAAATGCTGGTGTTTATAGAGTACTGTAATTGTGGAACTCTGGAGGAGGGGGCTAAGGCGAATCTACCCAAACAGAGCATTCGTGTGTACACGCGAGAGATTCTACTAGCCGTCAATTACCTTCATGGTAGGACCTACTGGTACATGCACATACATACACAAGTGATGTCACAGTCATACTAGTTATTCCTGGTCCTTTTTTGTCCCCTCGCGCAACTTGTTGCGAAGGGGATATAGCATCGCTACTGTGCGTGTGTGTGTTCGTATGTGTGTATGTGTGTATTTGTGTGTGTGCACTCCATTTCAATTTTCTTAAAGTAAATTGATAAAAAACCTTCCAATAGAATTTCCTCAACCTTTGCACAAATATGCCTCATTGTAAAAGATTAAAACAAATGCAATGTCAATTAATTGGTCAAATTTTTATGCAAAAACTTAGATAAAATTACACCATTGTAAAGGGGGGGGGGGCATACATTATGACAAAATTCGTTCATAACTAAAAACAATTTATCATAGGTTGCACATTTCTGTAAAATAACAAATAAAAAATGCATGTGCCTTTCCAAACCATTAATACTATTACAAATTATTATTTCATTAAATCAATGACATAATCAATTTTGTATACGGTTTATCAATCGAAATTTCTGAGTAAGAGTTATCAATCTTCCGCTTCACTTCTTTGAAACCAAAGTGATATGTCTATGGTGAAAGTAAGCAGTTCAAATCAACAACTTGATATTTTTTGGATTTATATCTAGTACAGGTAAAGAAAATGTAGTTTTTGCAGTAATGGAGGATTAGTAGAATGTGGTCTTCTCATTAACATAACTATATATTGCTAAATAATGCATCCCTACACACAATAACTCATGTCGCGAGGGGATGCTCCGCTTAGCGGTGCCCTTGTTTTTTATTTGTTTGCTATGTGTATGTATAATCAACCTAAAAAAAGGGTTGGTTTGATGTATCGGTTGGGAGGTGGGGGACAGGGACCTGTAGAAATACTAGTATTAAGTCTTAACTTTAATTTGAAGTTATTTCCCATAATCTCTCTCTCTCTCTCTCTCTCTCTCTCTCTCTCTCTCTCTCTCTCTCTCTCTGTATATAGTGTAATTTGCTGTATTGATTGCAAAAAAATTAACATGGACCTTACAGAATTATTACATTTTTTGAATTGCCAAACAACAGATCAATGATGTTTATGTCCATTTTATTGACATTATCATTACTTTTGTTATGCAGATCCCCTTTCCATACTGTAAACTCACGGAGAGGGGCAGCTGTCAACCCGCCCTCTAGTTTTTCCTCTCACAAGACTTGTAATGGGGGTGCATCTTTATCTACAATGAACCCCAATGTAAAATAACAACACGTTGTAAGGTAAGTTTATCATATTCATTTTTATGACAATAACACTGAAAAGTAAATATGAGGGATATGCAAATTTATTATGCAGGTCAGTGTGTACACACAAAACATTTAATGTATAAATACATGTATATGTTAATAAATATTGGTTAGAAAGTGTCAATGTAAGCATTTAATATATAAATACATATGAATAAATATTGATTAGAACCTGCTTGTAACTTTTTGAATCTAATTGTATTGCATATTTTTGTTACAATAATAGTTGTAAGTTCTTAATAAGTCTCTTGTTCTCATTTTAGGCTTTGAAATGTATCTACCAACAACTGTTTTAGGTTTGGTTGCTGGCATTGAACTGTGACTGCCCAAGACTGATGGGGTCTGCTGAAAACTGTAATCTCTGTAACACTGTTACATCCTTTTTGGCTGCCTCATCTTCTTTAAGTGTCTTGGGCGTCACTGTTCATGGTAACATACCAGACACTAACACCGTGAAGAGCAACTGTATGTAGAGATGAATGACCTTACATGTATACCATCTTCGCTAGCCAAGGGTTTACGATCTTCCACTCTGCTCCTTTATACAACCTTTGGCAGATTCAGCCGACAAAATCAAACTCGCGCAACGGAATCTGATTGGCTGCGAAGCGATGCGATTTCAGGAAATCAACTAATTGGCTGTTTAGTTAGTTGTGTTTTCATACAAAATTTAGATACAATCATTGTCACAATTTTTACGTGATTAATTTTAATTACATATGATATATAATTACAAATATATGGGTGTCACATTTAATGTCCAAACTGTTTCTCATAGTTTTAATTTGTACATATATTTTAATCCAAATTGGGTGTCCATAGATCTTTTTTTTAGTACCTTTAAACTCAATCAACTGGTTAGGCATTTAAATGCCCGTGCTGGTGTGGTCAGTTTGGGCGTAGCAGGCACCTGATAAGGACATGGTGTCCTGCACTAGAGTTTGTTCAACTTAAAGTAAAGTATTTACATCTGAGCATATTCTAACCAGGTTCTTCTCACTTCTGAGTTTGTTTATTGTTAGTTTTCAGTTGCAATGACAGCCAAGTTTCTTTTTGTGTTTTGTAGATTTGTTCCATAATGTTGTCTTAAACTTAACAAATTGTTTGAGTATATAAAAACTGGTAATGTTAATTAAAGTATACAAGTAAAGAATACAGCTGTAAAGTAACAATTGTAAAAAGTGTGTACAGTAATTGCGTGAATTCAGTGTAAAAGTAAACATGCTAATTGCGTAATATGTAGAGTATGTGTAAAAGTATAAGTATACATGTGAATGTAAAACTATGTAAGTAAAAACATCAGTAAAAGTATGCATGTGTAATATAAGTAAATACATGTAAAGTAGTTGTGTAAAGTGATTTATGTGTATGTGGAAAAACATGCATAGTATGTAACCCCAATGTATGGTATATACAGCTATGATATGTCTATTATTTAATAGATCCCAGTATGCACTATCCCAGTTTGCAGTATCACAGTATTGCAGAAACACAGTATTGCTGTTCTCCAGTATTTCCATATTCCATGCAGTACAACAGTATTTCGGGAACTCAATATTCCGTTAACCCAGTATTCCATAAACTCAGGACAATGGAACCACCCTAAATATTCAACAATACAGATTCAACAACCATTGGTCTGTCATACCTGGACGGATGGTTTGGGAGCCCACCAAGGCCGCCATAACGGACCAGCAAATTATTGAACCAAAAAATTTTAATATTTTCTTTGTTAAATTAAAACACAAGATAAACAAATGTATTGTATTAAAATGTAGTAAAATACAGTTATTCTTTATGACAACTAGAATAACCAGTCTATGGCACATATAGATTTCCTTTTAGAAACAAAATGGGTCACGGTATAAAATGGATTTAAGAGCATCATGTGTTCAGGGAGATACTGAGAGGAACCCAAAACCAAACAGACTGTACAAGTTAAAAATTTATCTCAACTCGGCATTATTGCGCAACTGGCACCATTTGTTGAATAAATTAATACATTCAATTGCAACCACCGATACTGTTGCAATCGATTTTAGTTATCGATAATAATGGCTTTAAAACAAAAACGGTGTAACTTATATACATACAGGTATTTTTTTAAACAAACAAATACATTTAAAAATGATGTAAATATAATTTATTTTTTAAATATTTGAAAAGTGTCAGTGACATTTAACACGGTTCAATTTATTGGCTGATATAGGCAGATAAACATCAGAGTGTGTTTTAATTAAAACCACAAACTTTTTTAAAGTCAAAATTTAACCCTGTGTTCAATCCATAGGCGTTGGAACCGGGGGGGGGGCTAGGGGGGGCTTAGCCCCCCCCCCCCCCACTTTTTTTGCAAAGTTAGACCTAACCATTAGAAACATAGCATGATAGAGGGTTCAGCCCCCCCCCCCCACTTTTTCTCTGAGGATTAGTCTAGCCCCCCCCCCCACTTTCAATTTGCTTCCGACGCCAGTGCAAGCAAATTGTTTTATATAACCAATATAAAAACTCAAAGTTGTGTGTACAGGTATAGGGATGGTGAAATACTTCACAGAGCTAATATGGTCTCGGGAATGTTGCATATTGTGACCGCGCAGATTTTACGGTGCTGGGTAATTCTGGAACTGCATCCGCCGTGTGCAGTACGAACGGGGTGAGGGAATGTTGGCGAGGGGGTGCAAGTATAAGGTTGTGGCGCGCTGTAGACCGTAAGGTAAAACAAAGGATAGGTGTGCCGTATTCCCGAAGGTCCACCATAATGGAGCTCCAGAGAAATAAACAGGCAATTGATTCAGGATTCCACATTTATTGAACGAGACTCAACGATGGCAACATTATAACAATTTAACAGACAGACATGTTACAAATAAGTCGGATATGGCCAGTAGTGGCCTCCGGACTAAAGACTCTGGATGAGTCGGACGTGGCCGAGGCTAGCCGCCGTATTCCAGACTGCTGATTGACAATTGCACGTAACAATATAAAGGAATCTGAACAATGACTATCAATAGACAGGTGATGACATAAGTAAGTTGAGTGAAATATTGACAGTTAGAAAATAAATGTTCTCGGTGTTCAGAAAATGAAACCGTCTGCGCTGTTTATGATGGCTGAAACTGTTGTTATCCATCGTTGCAGTATTGAGTTGAGCTTCAATAGGGGAACTCGCTGGCTGAAGAAGGACCAGGATCTGGCTACTGCAAAATATATGCAGCAGCCTCGGGCGTTGTTGTTACCCTTAGGATTCATCCACCAACTGTGACCGCATAGATTCTACGGTGCTAGGGAATTCATGAATTTATTTAAACATTAATCATTTATATATATATTTAAATTGAATGACATGTACACCATATAAAGTAAAAGTGTGGTTGACAAACTTTTGCACTATGATTAATGTTGATTAGAAAATATGATGATTTCTCTCTACTCTTGGATTTGATGGCGGACGGTAAAAAAAGGAAGAGGTGCAATGGCGGATCTTTAAAGAAAGGGGAGGGGGGTTGTTGGGTGTACAAGGGTTGCAACCTCTCTTTGAAATTTGAAAAAATTAAGATATAAAAAATAGAAGGGAAGAGAGAGAGAAAGAAGGAGACAAAAAATGTGAATTAACATCGGCCAAAATTGTCTTATACCATATAGGAATGTTTGTGCAGTGTCTGTACATGTACTTATCAGTAAAATGATTTAAAATGCCGAATGCTAATGTTTGGGGGGGGGGGGGGTATGAATGACTGTTATTGATCAACAATGTGCAATATCTACATGTAATAACAATTGTATTGATAGAATCACCGGCCATTAATTTACATACATGTACATTGTAGCTAGTGATGTAAATACTCAAGAAGTCTGCTTTCTTTTTAGATAATATATGCAAGAATTGTATTTTATGGTATAGAAACAAAATACAAGTAGTATTTAAATATTAAAACTGCATGTTGTCACCAATATCCTTCTGTTTTTTTAGAACTATAGTACGTTCTACTTTTCCAAAGATAACTACTCTACATGAGTATCCTGTATAACAGAATCATCTCGACTCCTCGTCCTTAAAAAGCCTAAAAAGGACATTTTTAAAACATTTCTTCAAATGTAAAGCCATGTCTAGATGGATTGAACTTTAAAAAAATCAAAGAATAGAGATAGTCTTTGCGTA
This sequence comes from Magallana gigas, assembly GCF_963853765.1. NCBI lineage: Eukaryota > Metazoa > Mollusca > Bivalvia > Ostreida > Ostreidae > Magallana > Magallana gigas. Next base: position 27,018,192 of record NC_088861.1, read on the forward strand.
GTTCCAGACACATGCATGGCTATTTCGACAATGATGAGAGAACATCGTATTACTGTTATATGATAGTGTGCATTTCATGATATATTGATTTATAGTTAAATAAAAATTCCTATTCTGTTATGATTTACTAAGAGAAAAGTATCAAACTTTGCAACATTTTTAGTGAGCAATTTTTAGATTTTTCTTTTACCAGAAACTCGTAATTTATTGCAATTTTTTCTCTAGATATCTTTCCTTAAAAATAATATAAAATTATTAAACATTTATATATTAACAGGATCGCCAATATTAGAGTTAATTTTACAGTTTCATTTTACTCTTTCATGTATTAAAACTTTAAAAGCCTCGCCCCATTAACCTCATAATCTAGCTGCAGGTCTGTAGTTCTCGGTCTGAAAAAATTCGGATTGACGACCTGGTCGTCTTTCCGATTCTTTTTCAGACCGAGAGCTACAGACTTGCAGCTTCCCCTAATGTTACAAGTTAGGGTCTTTACCTAAAAATCCTGCAAGTCTACATATTCTCTCCTACCAACGTGGACCCCTGACCGTGACTTGAGACAATGATGTATTTTATGCCAGCAAATTTCATAACCTCCACCTTTGACAATTTTCTAGATCCGCGCCTGGGGGTGTCGACCCCCCCCCCCTTCTCCGGCCTCAGATGATCCCAAAACTTGACTTCTTGTTTAAAAAAAAAACCTTTACGTTTGTCATTATTTTCAGTGAGTACCATCACGAGAAATGAGTTTATAAATACAATAAGGAAGGAGGCGACCCACTGACCTACAAAAAAAGAAATCACGTGACGATTGTACAGGTAACCAGACCCGGAAGAGAAAATACATGAATCGCCATGTTGGAGTGTGAAGGTAAATTGTTGATGAATAAGTAAAATGATAATAAAGAATAATAATAAAGAACAGCACCATAACATTGTGCACATTATTTCACTGTTTTGCAATGTGTTACCGAACAAACAAGACCATCGCTATATTGGTGTGTGTCGGGAGAGGGGGGGGGCGGTTTACAAAAGTCGGCCAGAGGGTGTCGGAAGTCCCCGAACACTACCCCTCATAGAAAAACGTAATTTAATTCACAAAAGCAAAATTACACAAAAATAGGGCTTGGACTCCCCCACCCCACTTGAAAAATCACCCACCCCCACCCCCACCCCCACCCCCCCGCAATATTGAGAATTTTAGAACCTGCTTATGAGATTGGGAGGAGACCCAGCCTGAAAAATATTTTATAGAGCAATGTTACAGAAAATGTACAATCAGACTTTCAGGAAATATCTTTGTATGATACTCTCTTGGTCCCGTATACTCATATACTATACCCATCTGTTTGTTGAGGGGGGGGGGGGCTTTCCCCATACCCATCCCTGTGACTATATACACTTTTGACTTAACATACTAAAATGACATAAAATTAGTAATTTTGCTAAAACAATTTTGCTAATAATAAATGTAACTCTTCATTTGTTCTTTCAGAAATCATCTAAAAATCCAAACAAATTATCAAAGTGCCTGACCATGGACCGCCGAACTTGGGCCCAGGATGTGTTACGGTGTCATCTTTGTGAGACCCCGGGCCCCCCTATGTACTGTGACATTTGTCATATACATCTGTGTGTAGTCTGCGTTGGAAAACATCTTTTAGATGAATCCAAAGAACACAAAGTAGTGCCATTTAAGAAGAGGGGACTAAATCCTAAATGTTCCATACATTCCACACAATTATGTGACCTTCATTGTGAACAATGTAACATTCCTATTTGTGTGGAGTGTGTCTCCTCAGGTGAACATCTAGGACACAAGCAAGTTGGCATTTTAAAAATACTAGATACTAAGAGAGAAGCCTTAAAAAAGGATCTACAAGAATTAGAAAATACCATTTATCCTAAATACCAAGAGATTGTATCTAACATCCCAGTTCAGAAAGCTGATTTGAATAAAAACTCCAAGAAATTAACAACAGCTCTTGACAAACATGGAGAAGACTTGCACAGAGAAATAGACATTGCCATCAAGAAACTGAAATCTGACATGGATGAAATGGAATCCAAACACCTGGTTGTCCTTGATAAGCAGGAAAATGAAATAAAGCGCACCATTTCTCAAATCACTCAGGATATTGCTGATCTGAAGAAATTACTGAACTCAAATGATGTCAACCTTGTCTCTGCCTACAAATCCAGGATTGCTGAATTCAGAAGATTGCCTCCTAAACTCACAGTTTCCTTACCAAGATTCACTCCTCAGAAAATTAACAAAGAACAGATTTATCAGCAGATTGGTTCTCTGTCAGCATTATCTATCAAAACAGAAGAACATGGCTACACTATGGATTCTCCCGGTGCTGAGTCCTCTCCCATGGACAGACCGTTCATTGATGTACCACGGATCATCACAGATATAAACACAGAGTATGGAAAATCTAATAGATTAGACAGTGTTTCCTGTCTGACTGATGATGAGGTATGGACGTGTGGTATGGACAACATGATGAGACTCTACAACCTCCACGGTAAACTAGTGAAGTCAATCCAAACCAAGTCAGGGGAGATACCATATGACATAGCAGTGACACAGAGTGGTGAACTAGTTTATACTGATCCCAATGATAGAACTGTGAACATAGTGAAGAATACACAGATACAGACAGTGATCAGACTACAGGGGTGGATACCTCTCTATGTCTGTAGTACCTCCTCTGGTGACCTCCTGGTTGTCATGATCAATGATGATGAGAAACAAGCAAAAGTTGTTCGTTACTCGGGCTCCACAGAGAAACAAACCATTCAATACAATGACAAAGGACAACCTCTCTATTCATCCGAAAATTACACTAAACACATCAGTGAGAACAAGAACCTAGATATCTGTGTAGCTGACAATAAAGCCCGTACAATAGTGGTGGTCAATCAGGCTGGGAAACTCCGGTTTACCTACACAGGTCCTCCCTCTACTACCAAGGGATCATTTAATCCAGCCGGCATCACTACAGACAGCCAGGGTCGGATCCTGATAGCAGACATTAACAACCACCGTATCCACATCCTGGATCAGGACGGACAGTTCCTTCGCTACATTGACAACTGTCATTTAGAATATCCATGGGGTTTATGTGTGGACACCAGAGACAACCTGTTTGTGACTGAGGTTAAAACAGGTAAAGTGAAGAAAATCCAGTATTACATGTAAACAAACTGTGATCATAATAATTATTACATGTCTACAGAGTGAACATCAAATATCAGTAAATAAACTGATTGTGTTTAAATGTTATAATACGTCACCAAACTATCTAGAACTATATAAAATCCATGTTTTAGCAAACCGTGATCGTTTTATATGTTATGTTTCATCAAACTGCTGTGATTGTCACAATTCAGAGACTGTGTATTGTTCGTGTACATATGATTACTTACTATCTGTATATTTTACATGTAAATAAACTGGTTTTATATGTAAATAAATGTAAATTATCAGTATTTAGTTAATGTGGTTTCTTATATCATAACATTAAAGGCTGTTGACATTTGCAAAGATAGTTTTCTAACTATAGTGAAGTGAAATATGTCTGCATGTATGATTATGAAATTTTAAAATACAACTAATTAATTGATAGGAGAACTTTCTTCTAAAAAGAAATTTTAACATTATCAAGTGCCTTGGGTTCAATATTTCAGAATATATGAATATTAATATGATGATAGATATCGGACCTATTACCGGTAATAATTAAGGCCTATACAAAAAATTGTGTGTTGAGGGTAACACTGATGAAAAAAATAGGTTAGGTAGGAAGGGTTTTCTTCTATTCTATCATATTTTTTTCTGCATAATTCCTAAGAATGTTTGTTTGTGTCACATTTAAAAACGAATTTTTTATAGAAATAATATAAAATTCACAATTGGATAAAAATTGACATATCATAAAGGTAGGATAGGGGCATTTTTGTAGGTTAGGTCTGGTTACCCTAAACACACAACTTCTTTTTTTTAGGCCTAAAAGTCGATCTTCTTGACACTGATTGAAAAATTGACACAGATGCTGGAATTTGACATTGAGTACTTTAGATACAAATCTCCTAATAATTAAAAGATCTTGGATACTATATTCGATTCAAAGTTACTTTTACATAGCCCCCCCCCCCCTTTCTTTTGCAAAGATAGACATAATCATAATCAATGAATGAATGAATCATTCATTTTTTCAAAATCTCACCGCTAAGTGTTTTAATCTGGAAAAAATTAATTGGGAAATAATTAACATTGCATCCCTTTGATCAAATAACCTCTTTATATTGAGGAGGCCTCAGATCTGCCTAAAATTTTAAGATATGATTTGTTTAAGTATAATTTAAGCTATTATTTAGGAAGGAAAAAAATCCATACATTTTACCTTTTTCAAATTGGGTATTGAACAGTATTTTCCTATACTTTTATATATACATGTAAACCTTCTCTTATAAAGGAGACCAATACAGTATACTCAGTAACCATTGCCTCGACCAACAAACCCTTAATATGACAAGCAAACTCAGCTGAAATCAACTTTGGTAGTCAACTCAGCATACGAGTTATGGACCTTTGATATCAGGAACAGGAGCGAAAGCGAAAATAAAATAAAAGTTCAGCATTTACATCTATTTCTAGGGATTATCCCCATAGGGATCCAAAGGATAATTTCTTCCAGGGAAGGTCCAGAGTCTATTTTTGTAATATAAATTGAATAAACTTGTTTTACTTTCTCAAAAGGAGAGGGGTTCGACTCCAAACCACTCATGATTATTGATATTTTAAAGTTAAGGTTGTTCCGAAAACTAAATTTCATGGAAAATGCAAGCATTACACACATTATAAAAATACACATACTTTAAAAAAGAATGACTAGGAACGGATTCTGAATTAACCTCTCTCTCTCTCTCTCTCTCTCTCTCTCTCTCTCTCTCTCTTTCTCTGCGGTATGGCAATTTATTTACAATTTAATAACACCTCAACAATTAAGAGAGCTCGATGGTCGTGGCCATTTTTAGACGGTATTGCTCTCCTTTAGAAGAAGAGTTCTATATTAAATAATAGGAAAATAGGGTAAAGTATATGATTTTTTTTCTTTACTAAGTAATAGCTTATAGCTTAACTAATCATATCTTAAAATTATAGGTAGACCTGATGGTGAACTTGTTAACCAACCAGCGTCCTTAAACGATTACATGTTTACTTATACTAACTTCTTTATATAAAAAAAAAAACGAAGTTAACAATGAGCGGTTCTAAGCCTTTGATGTCATTAGTAGCTGCGTATATTTATCTACATCCACTGAGGCCTTGGTTTGCTAGTGATGACAGTGGCGTACGTAGTCACACATTTGACCCCTTAAGTGTATACGACAAACCAACGATAAAATGTGATTATAAAAAAATATAAAAATAAAATAAGTAAAATAAAAAAAAATGATGAAAAAAATGACGATGTGATAAGTATAACGGGGGTCCTTTGGTATAAATATACCGGTATTCTATAATATGAATTTGCAATACATACATTATTGCTGGTCAATATAAATGGCACATAGCTTTCTAGGTTAATAATTTATTAAAATAAAGTTATCAATATTAATAAATGTACAATCATGCAATTGTACATTTGAATTATATAATTCATTTAAAATATACCGACTAAGTTTGAAAGCCCCCCCCCCCCCCACCTTCCTGCCCTCCCCTCTGACTTGCTTTGAATTTGATAAGTTGCAGTTGTTGTTTTTTTAACCCAAAATGTAGAGTTAATTTCAATTAAAAAAAAATTTCCACAGAACATATGGTCATGGAAAAAAAAAGAGAAAAAATCGCAATTCTTGACATAAAAATCTTTCTGATATAAAAAAAAAAAATTACTTTGTTTTTCGTTATCATATTTTGACGTTTGATATTAGTTTAAAATTTCTCTATTATAAAAAGAGGTCATCTGATATTGTGATATTTTATTGTAAAGATATCAAATTGATTGATACCTTCAATTTGTACAAAAAATTAAAATAAAACGACATTCGATCTATATTAAACAGTTAAAGGTTCAAGATATCAGATAAATTAAAAAAAATCTTCATATTCTTCATATTAAAAGTAGATTAGCATTTGTTCTTAAAATTACCAAACAAAAATGATAACAATAAGTTACATATTAAAAGATTAATTAACTACATGTAATACATTCAGATTTCGTTTGGGTAGAAATTTAAAGAAGGATAACTCTGACCATGCTCACCGAACAGGAGTTATCGAAACTTGACATGGCGGACGGGGAATTAAAAACTCCCTTGTCGACAACGCCAACCGAAGATTTTAACCCACTGGCGGAAGATCCAGACAATTTCATCAGGTAGATTAGCTTGTAACTTAGATATTTTGCAAAATCAAAATTATCTTGCTAAAACAATGCATCCGACCTGCATTAATGCTGCAAGCAAGCAGTGTCGTGAACGTCGTACATGTTATCTTGGACGGAATGACTAGGTAATACAAACATTGTATCATTGGGTCTTAGAATACACAAAATAAACACTTAGCTATCTGTTGGAAATTATTTACATTTGCAAGAGCTGTACTACAGTGTTTTAAAAAATTATTCTGTGTAAATGGGTTCAAGGTTAGTGTTGATAAAAAAGGGCTTGGAACGGGGGGGGGGGGGGGTGGTAAGACATTAGTGCGTTGTCGACCTGGTTAGAACAGTGTTTGATGAAATTGAAATAAGACTGTAATGTTTGATGCAGGGTGCTTTTGTTGGTTCATCAATCCGTGGAGTTACATATGCCAAATTACATGTAAGGTGCAATAATGATAAACATGATAAAAATTCCTTATATAGTCTGAGAGAGAGAGAGAGAGAGAGAGAGAGAGAGAGAGAGAGAGAGAGAGAGAGAGAGAGAGAGATTTGGTGCATTATTTAAACAGTGTTATGAATGATTTATTTTGTGTTTTTCTATGAGTATGACAGATTATTGCCATGTTTATGAAGTGTGAAGTGAAATTTAATTTTGTCAGTTTTATTTTTTTTTTCTCAGTGGACATTCTCCTCAAAGACAAGGTCATCATGATGCAGATTGTAGTGGAAGTGAAGAAGAGAGTGATTACCAATGTAATTCTATGGAAGAAATGTCAACAGGCAACTTGTATGGTGTCACCCCACCCACTTATATGCGTGGAGTAAAAAGAGACAAGAAAAAACACCAGACAAACATTCAAAAATCATCCTATAAACAATTCACAGAACTGAAGAAGGCCTCCAAGAGGTCACATCGAAATGCGGTCATAAAAGAAAGGTATGCAAATGACCCTTTATTTTGCAAACTTGGACATATACACCCTGACGACAATTTAGACAAAGATTTTGCAGACTTGTTTTAAAGAAATAATTCTTCCAACTTAAATCATGCATAAAGAAGTATGCCAAATTTTGCAGTAGTGAATTATATTGAGCTGTGTATAGGATTTTTAACCCATTAAATACAATCATTGGAAGTTTTGTGGAATTTGCCGTTTTGTGGTATTGAGAAGTATTTTTTGTTGTTGAAGGATCTGGAAATAGCTGCCGACTTTAACATTGCAATGACCAGTTTTTAGCTAAACTTAAAACAAATAATGTTGTGATGGTAAGTATGTGATTGTGTCTCTAGCTTGAAGCAGTGAAGTCTAGGCCATCTTCTCCACACTTTGTAACAGAAAGTGACATCACGTAATCAAATATTGCGACAGAACCAGTAAATGGTAAAAGATTCTATTATTGGGATTGTATATATTTTTTACGACAAGTATCATCTGAAGGTAAATTTCTACAGTACTTTTTTCAGTAAAAAAAAGCACAAAATATTTGATTTTTCAACTTCTTGACCAGTGACCCAGGATATCTGATATTCAGCCCGTTCATTGACCCTCATCTTGCAGCTGTTAAATTTGACTTGTGGACGATAAGACTGAAGCGCCTCAATACAAAACCTTGGTACTCTCAAAGAGGACAGCTACCTACTGATGGTGTGTTGTTGTTGGGGGGGGGGGCAGGGAAGCATGAAGGAATCCCCCTGCTGGTTCAATCAATTCGTCAAAGTGGACCCCACCGCTGAAACAGCCATCGCATTGTCTCACATACGGGTACCATTTATACCCTATACTCTTATATAAAATACTCAGGTACTACTTTCATAATGTATAGTTAACTTATCCTTTAAAATTAATGTGAAAATTTACAAGCTGGAATAATTTAAAATATTGTGAGAAGAAATAGTATGGATGTAAATATTGCCAAATTTTTCACATGTTAATTGATTGGCCTATTATAATAGTCACATTTTTGCACCATGAAAATTAAATGTCTTTTTTATGTTTTCATTAAGAGAGCTGGATGAACATGGCCATTTTAGACTATATTTATCTCCTTTAAAAGAAGAGCTCTGTATTAAGATATACAGAAATATTCTTATTTAAAGTAAAATATTTAAAATACTTTTTTACTATTGAGTAAATACTGTATAGCAGGTTAAAAACGTGGTCGGAAAAGATCGCAATTTTTTCATTTTGCATCTAATCGCGGTAGCTTGAATTCGCGGAAAACAAAAATTTGTAAAATATAAAATTCAAACCCGATCATGATTATCTGTATATGGTACATGTATATTAACTTGCAATGATCTTGGATTCATTTCAAAATATGTATTTTGTTGAAAAACAATTTTAGTGATATCTAATGAAATGATTTTCTATAAAAAAAACCGGTTAGTGTAGTACCCGTTCATAATTATTGTTTGGTTAATATAACAGTTTCTTTAAGTGCACCCCACTTCTATAATGGAAAGATTGCTTCTGACAATTGAGTTGCACACCTTTTTTTACGTGGTAGACACTCATGAGAACGGTACCTTGTATAAACACTATGAGCCCCCAAATCACTTTGAAGTTTACCGAGAGCACTGGGCAGACAGAATTAGTCACGCATTACCACATGTAGCTTGGGTACCTGTTAAGTGTCAATCCAGTCATGTTTGATTAACGCACTTCTTTTTAAAAGATTATGTAACATGAAGAATGTGCTTTTAAAGAAGTTATTAAAAAACAAATTTTCCCATGTATGCCTTGTTAGATTCAGCCAAAACCGAAAGTAGAGGAAAAAACCTTCAAAATGAAAGCATGTCTCTATTGGTAGATCATAAAATATTTCCAGTTTGTAACAATAGCAATGATCTGTTAATATGAGAGACTGCTTAATACCATTATTTTTCTTGATAAAATACTGTGGTTTCATCAATTTTCGTTGAATATCAATTTCGTGGATTTTGTTGTTAAGTTTAAATATCCATGAAATTAAATGTTCATTGAAGTGAAATTTCTACTAACAATTTGTATTGGTAGGGTCATTGCCACGTATTTACGTATCCTTAAAATTGTGATTTTTACTTTATCCACGAAAATTAATACCCTTAAATATTTATGAAACCACAGCTATAAATTAAGTGGGGTCAACTATACTGCTATGCCATTAAAACGGAAACAAATTTTGTGTTGTGTGTTTTCATGATAAAATAAATGATTTTAGTAAATCCTATTTCTTTATCATTATTATACTCAAATAATTGTTCACTAGATGTTAAATTCGCGGAATTTTAATTTCAGCGAATATAGCGAAAATTAACTCCGCGAGTTAATTTCCTGCTATACAGTAATAGTTTATAGCTTTAAAAATCTTACATCAAAATTTAAGGTAAATCTGATGACAAAGTTGTTGATCACCTAGACTCTTTAAATATAATTACTGATATTAAGGTTAATATGAGATTGATTGTTTTTTTCATGGATTGTCTGTTGTTTTCATGGTTTGTTTAATTGTTTGTTCATTTGTAGTTAGAAGGTCTACTCCTGGTTGGTATACATTCCTCTCAGCTCAGAGAATGAAGTTTAAATCCTTGATGGGGAAAACGATGCGACTTATGTACAATCAGACATTTTGTCATCAAGCCATAGCCGAATCCTTGACAGAGCTGAAGGTAATGTCTGGTGTTCTCTGATACTGTAAATTAAGGACTACGGACCCAATTCAAGATTTCACACCTTTGCGCAGACATTTTGTCATCAAGCCATAGCCGAATCCTTGACAGAGCTGAAGGTAATGTCTGGTGTTCTCTGATACTGTAAATTAAGGACTACGGACCCAATTCAAGATTTCACACCTTTGCGCAGAAATCTGCGCATATGCTATGAATATGACTGTCGAAATAACATCAGATTAAGAGAAAATAATGAAATTTTCACTCTACTAAATGTAATTTGTGGTGCAGAAATATTTTTAGTGGTTTAGTTGATTTCCTGTTTACACAAGATTACGGTAAGTAAAACTTGGCACTCCTGACTCATAATCTGTAGCCTCAGTATTGCTCTTTCAGATGAAATGAAGGAGTTGGCTGATGAAATTATCTTGTTTGAGGGCATGCAGCATCCAAACTTGGTGCAGTATCACGGAGTTGAAGTCCACAGGGTGAGGATTTGTTACTGATATGTTGGATTCATCAGATATTTTATAGGATTTAGAATTCTGTGGGTTTTCCGAGTACCCCCCTCTTTGCAGGTACTTTTACATACAAGTTTCTGTTCACATAATCATTGATTCTTTGTTAATACATGTACTGTAAGCTGACCTCTATTTATGGTAACTTTATGTTGCGATTTTTCTGAGTGTAATAAAAAGGTTTAATGTGCCTAATTTACATGACCAGATCTTTTTAAGCCAACATTTTTTATTAAGAGGTTAAAAAAACGCTTGTTGGTGAAACATTGTCTCAAACAACAGTCCAGCATCTGTATATTTGGATAGCTCTCTCCTACCCATGACTGCTAGAACACCTTATTCACCAAAATCTTGAATATAAACACCAAATGTGTAACGTCCACTTCAACCAATGAAAATTATTGTTTAACCTTGCATGGTCACTGCCTTTGTAGCAATGATATAATACTGTATGTTACGTAAACTGTGATTGGATAATCAAAGGTTGCTTCAAAGGTCAATCTCCGACTATGCTTTACCTGCATTGGTTAATACTATAAGAAACTGAGTTATTTTTGTGTCGAATCGTGCAACCACAGCGAGGTGGAAGAGGGTCATACATATTGCCAGTGGTTTGTGACGATGTGAGAACATATTCTTGACAGTGATATTTCTGCATGCAAATTAAAGATAATTTAAAGTACATGTATCAGGATAATTATTAAATCAAGATGGCCTAAGGTATTCTAATGTAAAAAAACAAAAAAAAACTCTGTCCCACTGAGGTTTTTGCAATTCATTTAACATTTACTCCCCATAATAAGTATATTTCTGACTGGACTAACTTGTCAGTAACCTATAAAAAAAAAGGTTAATATATTTATTCAGTACTATTATACATGTAACTTGATGGCTATGGCTTTACATTGCAGCAGAACGGATTGTATAGTTTTGTATCGGGTACTTCAGCTTACTCACTTTTTCTTCCAATACATTATAGGTCTGTATGAAATGCTGGTGTTTATGGAGTACTGTGACAGTGGAACTCTAAAGGAGGCGGCTAAGATGGGTCTACCCGAACACAACATTTTCGAGTGTACACACAGGAGATTCTACTTGCCTTCAATTACCTACATGGTAGGACCATCAGGTACATGCACACATACACACAAGTGGTGACACATTCATACTAGTTGTGCCTGGTCCTTTTTTTGTTGTTTGTATCATCAACCTTTAAAAGAGTTTTGTTTGATGTATTGGTTGGGAGGTGGGGGACGGGGACCTGTAGAAATACTAGTTTAAAGTCTTAACTACAATTTAAAGTTATTTCCTATAAAAAAAATTCTCTCTCTCTCTCTCTCTCTCTCTCTCTCTCTCTCTCTCTCTCTCTCAGTGTGTATATAGTGTAATTTGCTGTATTGATTGGAATAAAATTAACAGGGACCTTACAGAATTATTACATTTTATGAAATGCCAAACAACCGATCGATGATATTTATGTCCATTTTATTGACATTATCATTACTTTTGTTATGCAGATCCCACTACCATACTGTTAACTCACAGAGAGGGGCAGCTGTCAACCCATTCCATAGTTTTCCTCTAACAAGACTTGTAATGGGGGGGGGGGTGCATATTTATCCTCAATGAACCTCAATGTAAAATAACAACATGTTGTAAGGTAAGTTTATCATATTTATTTTTATGACAATAACACTGAAAAGTAAATATGAGGGATATGCAAATTTATTATGCTGGTCAGTGTGTACCCACAAAACATTTAATGTATAAATACATGTATATGTTGATAAATATTGGTTAGAAAGTGTCAGTGTAAGCATTTAACGTATAAATACATATGAATAACTATTGATTAGAACCTGCTTGTAAGTTTTTAAATCTAATTGTATTGCATATTTTTGTTACAAAAATAGCTGTAAATTTTAAATAAGTCTCTTGTTCTCATTTTAGGCTTTGAAATGTATCTACTAACACTGTTTAAGGTTTGGTTGCTGGCATTGAACTGTGACTGCCCAACACTGATGAGGTCTGCTGAAAACTCTAATCTCTGTAACACTGTTACATCCATTTAGGCTGCCTCATCTTCATTGAATGTCTTGGGCGTCACTGTTCATGGTAACATACCAGACACTAACATCGTGAAGAGCAACTTAATGTAGAGATGAATGACCTAACATGTATGCCATCCTCGCTAGCCAAGGGCTTATGATCAACTTTGCTCCTTTATACAACCTTTGGCATATTCAGACGACAAAATCAAACTCGCGCAACGGAATCTGATTGGCTGCGAAGCAAGGCGATTTCAGGTAAAGCAAGTAAACATGCTATTTATGTTATATGTATAGTATGAGTAAAAGTATATTAAGTATACATGTAAAAGTAAAACTATATAAGTAAAAACATCAGTAAAAGTATGCATGTGTAATATAAGTAAATACATGTGAAATAGTTGTGTAAAGTAATTTATGTGTATATGGAAAAACATGCATAGTATGTAACCCCAATGTATGGTATATACAGCTATGATATGTGTATTATTTAATAGATCCCAGTTTGCAGTATCCCAGTATTGCAGTATCCCAGTATTGCAGTATCCCAGTTTGCATTATCCCAGTATTGCAGAAACACAGTATTGCTGTTCTCCAGTATTTCCGTATTCCATATTCCATGCAGTACAACAGTATTTCGGGAACTCAATATTCCGTTAACCCAGTATTCCATAAACTCAGGACAAAGGAACCACCCTAAATATTCAACAATACAGATTCAACAACATTTGGTCTGTCATACCTGGACGGATGGTTTGGGAGCCCTCCAACGCCGTCATTACGGACCAGCCAATTATTGAACCAAAAAAATTAAATATTTTCTTTGTCAGACTAAAACACAAGATAAACAAATGTATTGTATTATAATGTAGTAAAATACAGTTATTCCTTCTGACAACTAGAATAGCCAGTCTGTGGCACATACAGATTTCCTTTTAGAAACAAAAAGGGTCACAGTATAAAATGGATTCAGGAGCATCATGTGTTCTGCGAGATACTGAGAGAAATTAAAAAACAAAACAGACTGTACAAGTTAAAATTTATCTCAACTCGGCATTTTTGCGCAACTGGCACCATTTGTTGAATAAATGTTTGTTACTATTGCGAAATAAAACATTCAATTGCAACCACCAATACCGTTGCAAATTATTTTAGTTATTGCACATAATGGCTTAAAAACAAAAACGTTGCAACATATATACATACAGGTATTTTTTTTAAACAAACAAATACATTTAAAAATGATGTAAATATAATTTATTTTTTAAATATTTGAAAAGTGTCCGTGACATTTAACACGGTTCAATTTATTGGCTGATATAGGCAGATAAACATCAGAATGTGTTTTAATTAAAACCACAAACTTTTAAAGTAAAAATTTAACCCTGTGTTCAAGCAAATGGTTTTGCATAGCCAGTATAAAAACTCAAATTAGTGTGTATAGGTGAGTAATGGTGAAATACATCACAGAGATCGTCTTTATATCTAATATGGTCTCAGGAAAAATTGCTAATGTTGCATATCCTTGTTCTTTTCATATTAACTATATTCTTTATGTACGTAGTTCTGACTTTTCATACAACTTAAATTGTAAAATTGTTTCTTATGTTCACAGTTATATTATAGCTTCTGAGCGATTTTGACTTTCTTTTTACTTATTAGTTCTTTTTTTAATCACTGATTCTCTCAAATGGGCTGGATCATGACACCAATATACTATGTCTGTCTGTCGGTATGAATGAACGAGGTGATGGGTTTATAAATGTAGGAATGAATGTGTTCATGTATATGCTTACAGCTAAACAACAAATTAACTTACAATTTATAATCATATGACAAAATAAAATCAAGCTTATTATTTATTATCCAATTATCCTTTGTGTTGTATACATAAAATATCAATAATATATCACTCTGTAAACTGGTAAATTATACTTTATACCATATTCTATGATTATTTTATAACACCGCTTCTTGACTTTGTATTTTGGAGAGGGTTTATATAGGCTTTGCCTGTTGCCTAATCCATTTGATTACTCAATAAAATATGTTTAAATTAAAATATCCTTGTTTTTAACAAAGTTTGGGCTACCTGGTTGTTTTCTCGCAGCAATATTTCATCATTGTACACAGTAAATCACATTTAATTTATGAGCATTGCTACTAGAAATTGACGGAAGGCATCAGTAACTTTCAAGACAGAAAACGACAGAATTAATGGTCAAATTGGTCATTCATTTTTTTAGAGAATAAATTGGACATTGTACAAAGCCCCTTAAAATTAAATACATGAGTCTATTGTATTCTTTAAATAAATTGCATTAGAAGTAATGATATAAAAGCTTAGTTCATTTTTTTATATTAGAATTTGCTAATTGTATCTGCTGAGTGAATTTGAGTGTGTATGCAGAGCTACATGTACATGTTCAATTTGTTTACTATCTACCGTTCCTACACCGGGGGGGGGGGGGGGGGTATCAGTATCAGTATCTTACTTGCAATGCGTTCATACATGCCAAAACAGAATTTCCCTAAAGATTTACCCCAAAACATATAGATGAGAAAAATCATTTCCGAGTTACACCTGGGGACGAAGGGGGTTCTGTCTGCAACACGGGTTGAATATAATAGATAAAATAGCATGTTAAATACCTGGCTCCTCCGTCACCAACATTTTAAAATTACTCAACTCAGTTCTCAACTCAAATCCATGAAAGATGAGTGCATACAAGATGAGAAAGGACTTACCTATTTTGCAACACAAGTGTACAGACAATTTTTCAAACCTTGTCATTCAAGAACACGAAGTTTTTGACATTTTGTCAGTAATACCTGTTAATAAAGCAGTAGGCCCAGACAGTATAAGTCACAAAATGCTCAAATCCTGCAAAGAAACTATTTCAAAACCTTTGTGTCTTCTATTCAACAAATCACTAACATCTAAGACTTTTCCTGACTGCTGGAAATTGGCACATATAATTCCTTTCATGCGCGGATCTAGAGGGGGGGTCGGGGGGGTCCCGACCCCCCCCCCCCTGGAAAATGAAAATTTATTAAATTTACATAGTAAAATTATCGCGAAAATATGCCTCGGACCCCCCCTGGCAAACACAATTATCCTTCGGACCCCCCCTGGAAAAATTTTCTGGATCCGCGCATGCCATTATTTAAGAAAGATGATCCATCTATCACATCAAACTACAGACCTGTGTCATTGCTGAGTTGTATAAGTACAATTTTTGAGAGAATCTTGTTTAAACATCTATACAATTTTTTACACGCCAACAACTTATTTTATAAATACCAGGCTGGTTTTTTGCCTGGACATTCAACTGTTTACCAACTTTTAGAAACATATCATTCTATTGTGAAAAGTATTGATGATGGTAATTACTGCTGTATGATCTTTTGTGATCTTTCAAAAGCTTTCGATAGGGTCTGGCATAAGGGTCTAATTCATAAACTTAAATCGTATTGAGTCTCTGGGCCAATTCTTGAATGGTTTATTAGCTATTTAAGTAATAGAACACAGAAGGTTATGTATAAAAACAAACTTTCTTCCAGCCAATTCATAAATGCAGGTGTTCCCCAGGGCTCTGTTCTTGGCCCATTATTGTTTTTACTCTATATAAATGATGTGGCTGAAAACAGGAGATCAATATGTAGACTTTATGCTGATGATAGTTCATTACAACAGTGTTCAAACAATATTTCTGTCATAGAAGATAATCTTAATTATGATCTTCATGTAATGAAGGAATGGTCAAAGCAATGGCTTCTAGAATTTAATCCACAAAAAACAAAAGTTGTATTCTTTAGTTTTAAAAATGTTGAAAAATTTCCTAATTTGATGTTTGATGATTGTGCCTTGGAATATGTTTCACAACACAAGCATCTAGGAGTATTGTTATCTTCAAATTTAAGTTGGTCTAATCACAAAGACATCATTGTTAAAAAAGCTTACAAAAAACTTGGTCTACTTAAAAAACTTAAATTTACTGTATCTAGAGATATTTTAGCACAAATGTATGAATCATTTATAAGACCACAACTAGAGTATGCTGTTCAAGTTTGGTCTGGATGTACCCAATTTGATAAGTTTGAAAAGGTTCAACTTTATGCAGCAAGAATAGTTTCAGGTCTTTCAGTCATAGCCTCAAGAAATTCTCTATACTAGTATTTGGAAACAGGATGGGAACCATTAATAACGAGACGAGACCGCCTTAAATTATCTACTATGTTCAAAATTCATAACAATCTTGTTCCTTCTTATCTAAAAGACATAACTCCTGAATTAGAAATGTCACTTCCAACTATAATACTAGAAACTCCTCAAACTATTCTTTGCCTAGATGTAGATTAGAAGCTTTTAATAAGTCATTTTTTCCTGACACTATTCGTAAGTGGAATAGTCTGAATAATAATACCAAGGAAGCTACTTCGTTAAATATTTTTAAGAAATCACTACAGAGTAATTATACAAAACCTCCGCAGGACAGATAAGGCAACACATCGTTTTGATATGCTAATGAAGGGATAATGAGTTATGACGTCATAATATACGCCCCGCCTCTGTATTTCCATATATAGAAAATATACAGAAAACAGCAGTTTAAGCATAAAATACGGCTGATTTAATACTTCATAAAAAAAAATATAACTACGAATCACTCATGTGTGTTTTTATAAGTTTACAACAATCAGAATATACGAAGAATTTCGATAATGCATCTGTCGTATGGGTGTGAATCTGCGTCCCAAAAGCGCTCGTCAGACGATGTAAACACGTGTAGCTGGTATTCCCGATGATGGCGATCTTTTGATGATTTATCAGGTATGTAGAATAGATATACAGTGTATTTGTAATGTACCAGATAGCTCAATAACTATTTTATTGTGATTTTATACTGTTGATGCATTTCTGATCGACTTAATGTGTTGTTTCGTTCAAAACATGAGGAGAGGCTGCATTGTTTACATTTAGGCCTATACAATGTACATGTACATGTATATAGCTTCATTGCCAGTCCGTTAAATTTTCACCAATCGACACGAATCAGTTCATAGTACTTGCACTGACAATATTTAGCTGTTTGGTTTTTTTTCAATTTGTAAGTAAACAATTAATACGAAGACTGTGTGAAAACAGCTGATTTGATTTTCTGAAAATCAGTACAGTGCAGGCTAAAAGATGCTGATTTCATTTTCTGGAAATTGATGAACAGCTGACCAATAACACATTTCTACTGTGTTCAAAGTTCTTCCATAACAGTTCATTTATATTTTCTAAACATTCATCCAAGTGATATAAGATGTTTATGCACATTATTTCTTCATTATTACTAGTTAGTTTTTAGAACTCAGTATATTACTACCATAACACTGTTTGAAATATTGTCACCTGGGTTTATACTTATTATACTGTACTATTGGTAATAAAAAAAACCAAATAATAATAAACAAATGACTTCATTGCAGTCTCCATCTGATTTTCTCTTAATGAGGAATCTACATTCATGGTCATATATGGTATTGTTTGTGTAGAATGTGCATGTGTAACTTTCAAATAAAATTTGAAGTGTTGGTCATTTTACCCATCCATGCATAATATATGTAGACCTTTCACAAAAATGTTCAAATTACTGTTGACATGTCCTTATATGCATGTAAATTAAATTGTATGACTTCTCATAATTATATTTTGTTATTTGCAGAGTAATTTGAAAAGTGTCACACTGATTTGAAAAAAAGGCTGGAAGAAAATGTAAGTAAATAACATATACGTATAGATTCAATAATTTATCATTGAAATAATGACCAATCTGATTATTCTATGAGACAATTCAATTAGAAAAAGTATTTTCAAGTACGAATGGTTTCATTTAATGTTTTAAAATGATTGATATAAACCTATGTTATTCATAAATCTACAATTCTGAATATTGCTCATCAACAAATCAACAATACATGATATGTTTTAATTCACACTGACTGCACCAGCATTATATAATATCAAACAATCAAATCAGTTGTGAGAGAGAGAGAGAGAGAGAGAGAGAGAGAGAGAGAGAGAGAGAGAGAGGTGCATTTTTAAGGTCAGGCCGGGTAAAATAAAGGGGTGCAATTAAACTATTATCATGCACATATCAGGGGTGAGGATGCGAATAATTTCAAATCGATCAGACCGAAAAGCTGTATTTGAATTTGTGCAAAATTAAATGCACATCTAAACATAATGAAATGTTTATTAAGATAAATAAATTCTATTGACTATTAAATTGTAGAAAATCCTCCATTTCAGTCTTTCAGCCATTTTGATAAGTTAAACTTAATTACTGAAATATATATAATTTTCATTTTAGCTGGTACCTGCTTTGTCTTGAGATTTACATAAATGATATTCTTATTGGTGATAATTTACCCGCACCCTTATCCTGGTGTCATATACAAGATGAAATGATGGAGAGAAAAACCTGAACTTTAAGAACAGGAAGACTCTGTTTTTGAAGAGAGAAAAGGAGCAGAACTAAGAAGTCATACAATAAACACATTGACATCATAAAAAGAAATTGCAATTTTGAGTTTGCATGCATATGTCAGGTTTAAATGTTGTCACAGAATTTTTTTCAGAAAGTCCCTTTATCTTCTTGAATTAATAAAACAAATGAACCAAATATAATTGTTTCTATATTCATAATTTTGTTTGAGAAGTGGAAAGGGGATGGTATGTATATGGGCGGGAGAGAGAGTCTCTCACATAGGAGAATTCAGACTTATTTAAATTCAATATATATGACATGTATGATGTGAACCAAAAATGGCTTTTGATCGCCTTGTTGCAAGATTTACACACCCTCTTTCCTTTCTCGGTAATGAGAAATGAGCGTTTAGAATTTATTTTGTGAATGAATAGATATGCTAACCCTCCCCCCTCTCCTTAATCTTAATCATTCTGCATGTGTTGAATAAAAATAAAAGTCAATTTTAATGAGTGTTTGAATTAAAAGTGTAACATGTGTAATACAAAGGTGAATACTGTTGATTGCTTATGGGGAATGGGAAAAGGCCTCATACATGGGCAGATCTACATGTATAGTCCCCATGACAAATTCTTATTTAATTCACAATTTACATAGTAAAACACCATGGTACCTGGCCCCTGGCTAACAGAATAAAGTTACCCTTTGAAACCCCCTCCCCAGATTAATATTAACAGACTCAAGCAGTGCTATAGATTATGCAGTCATTGGGCAAAGGTTGCACATGCATTCATCTGACATTAAATTATAAATAATGAAAAAATACTCCATATCATATTTTTTATTATATATTATGAAAGCAATTAAGTTATATTAATATCAGGGGCTTAAATTAATTCATTTGTCTCTGTTGACACCTAATCCTTGAAATAATTGTGTACAATTAGCTCTTATATATTTTTCTCCCATTCCTAAAAAAAAATTAAGAAATCAATAACTCTGCGAATGCGATTAACCAATAAAACTGATACACAACGGTTTTTTGTTTACATCCATGATACGACAGAGGAAATGCGGACGATTCATTGTAAACATATCGTCTCTTTTAAAATAAATAAAACAGAAGCACTATGTTTAAATAACCATATACATAATGTACTGTTGAAACATATCTTAAAATTAATTCGGATTATGTGATAAAACGACATCGCGCCTGTATCAGAAGAGTTATCGCTCAAAGAGTTACCTCCCCTTTTGGGATCACTTGTGCGTTTGAAATGTGTATTGATTTGAGAGGACTTCTGGATTGAGAAATTAAATGCAAAAGTTCAAGTGCAAGACGGCTATAGATATTATTAAACTTGGTATGATTTTCTTCCCTTTTACGAGTTCTTTATAAAAACTGATGCTCATTTGTTGAGAGATGAAGGTTTACTTTGAAATTTTAATGAAAATATACAAAAATGCACTATTTTAGGAACAAGTAGCCAGTTTTTAAAGAAATTTACATAACTAGTAAACTTTACAACTGAATGAGCATTGATTTCTATGATGTATGGATAATTTTGAATATGTTGCCATATTACTTACTCTAAAATTTCTTTGCCTTGCCCTTGAACTTTTTGTCTCAATTTAGCATTGACGATTTTTGTCTAAAAGACGCCCACGTGACCCTTAAAAGTCACGTGACCGTCAAATTTAGACATGGTCAAGTAATGGAGACCCATATCTTTACAATAACACCCAAAATAGTTTAGAACTATTCATTATGCAGAAATGAATAGACAAAAGCAAAACGACCTCCTTTTACTGCTGTTTAAAAGCAAAATGTTGCCTTAACTGTCCTGCGTCCTAAGTATTTTTCTTTAGGTAAAAGATTCTTGAATATCATTCATACGAAATTAAGGCATAATTGTGTTCTCAATTGTAATCTTTATCGGTGTAACATAATAGCCAACCCGATGTGTTCATGTGGAAGTTTAGTAGATGCACATCACTTGTTCTTCGTTTGTAAAAAATATTCATCATTAAGACAATCATTTATGTATAATCTTTTATCACTGAACTTTTTGAATATAATTGATGTACATTTGTTACTTTGGGGTGACAACACTTTATCTTATGATGAAAACATAAAAATATTTAAAGAAGTTCATACATTTATACAAAAGTGTGGTAGATTTATCTAAGTTTTTAAATTATTTGCATAACTTTCTTATCCATCCATTAAAACTAATGATTTATTTGTATTTCATTACATGTTCTATAACTGTTATCAATGTTAACTGGCATTGTATGGCACTGTAATATTTTATGTACAAGGAGAGGACATTCTAAGTTTTTGGAACTTGTGTCCAATCCTTTTGGCATTAGTCAATAAAATATGTTCAACACATTTTAAAATTACTCAACTCAGTTCTCAACTCAATTCCATGAAAGATGAGTGCATACAAGATGAGAAAAATTAATTGGCGACGACGATCCTAATTTCCCCAACTTTCGTAATAATACGAGGTAATATGAATGGTGATTACTGAATGTTTAATTCTAATCTAAGCTTTTTACATTTATTGATAAATTAATTTGAGAAAAATTACACTGAGAGTATCTT
Source organism: Magallana gigas (assembly GCF_963853765.1). Classification (NCBI taxonomy): domain Eukaryota; kingdom Metazoa; phylum Mollusca; class Bivalvia; order Ostreida; family Ostreidae; genus Magallana; species Magallana gigas. Next base: position 27,039,889 of record NC_088861.1, read on the forward strand.
CGACTGTACGGAGAGCCACATGTACGTGTTCGATCTATTTACTATTTTTATAGCTTGACAAACAGCGCTATCCCAAACTGTACTCTTCCGTTCCTACACTGTGATCTGAATTTCAGTTGGCGGGGGGGGGGGGGGGGGTTACGGACTCCCTCTTCTAGAAAACCTATTTGTAAATCTATCTAAAATAAGCATCGGGATACCCCATTTGGCAGCAAAATCATATTTACAAGACCCCTTATGAAAACATTTAATTGTGGATCCAAGCGTGCTCTATTACGATTCACTTCACAGTCACTTAACATCAGCTTTATATCATAAGAAAATTAAACTTTTAAAAAATGTACAACATTGCATAGAGCAGAGACATAAATAACAATGTTATTTATGTCTCTGTACAGAGTAAGCCGGTTTTTTGTGTTAAGCATTACCCAATGGAACGGCTGTAAATTGTAAAAACCCACCGTTGACGAGGGTTTATTATAATTCTCCCATGCCAAAAGTACTGGTTAATTTTGATTGACAGGTGATTTGTTCGTGGACGTCTATTCTCGATACATGTGAACCATGCAGTTTTTAAAAATTTATCTTGATAATGAAAATGGAAACTAAAGTTAAATGAAATAAAAACCGAGTAAACAATAACCCTGTAAAGTAAAATGTAAAAATGTGGTTAACAAACTTCTTTCACTATAATTAATGTTGATTAGAAAATTAGAAAATATAATGATTTCTCTCTAATCTTGGGTTTGATGGCGGACGGTCAAATAGGGGAAGAGATGCAGTGGTTGATCCAGAAGGAGAGTTTGGGTTAACAAGAGTTGCAACCTCTCCTTGAAATTGGTAAAAAATAAAAGGGAAGAGAGAGAAAGAAGTAAGAGACACTGAGTGTGAATTAACATCGGCCAAAATTGTCTTATATAGGAGAATATAGGAGACTGTTTCGGCAGTGTCTGCACATGTACTAATTAGTAAAATTATTTAAAATGCTGAGTGCTAGTTTTCGTTGATGGGGGGGGGGGGGGTTATGAATGACTGCTATAGATCAACAATGTACAATATCTACATGTAATAAAAATTGTATTGATAGAATCACCGGCCATTAATTTACGTACATGTACATTATAGCTAGTGATGTAAATATTCAAGAAGTCTGCTTTCTTTTTAGATATTTTATGCAAGAATTGTATTTTATGGTAGTAGAAACAAAATACAAGTAGTATCTAAATATTAAAACTACATGTTGTCCTTCTGGTTTTTTTTTAGAACTATAGTACGTTTTACTTTTCCAAAGATAACTACTCTACATGAGTATCCTGTATAACAGAATCATCTCGACTCCTCTTCCTTAAAAAGCCTAAAAAGGAAATTTTTAAAACAATTCTTCAAATGTAAAGCCTTGTAATAAGTACATACATGTAGATGGTTTAAACTAAAAAAAAAATCAAAGAATAGAGATAGTTTTTGCGTAGTTCCAGACACATGCATGGCTATTTCGACATTGATGAGAGAACATCGTATTACTGAAATATGATAGTGTGCATTTCATGATATTGATTTATAGTTAAATAAAAATTGTAAAATTCCTTTTCTGTTATGATCTACTTATAGATAAAGTATCAAACTTTGCAACATTTTTAGTGAACAATTCTAAGACTTTTCTTATACCAGAAACTTGTAAAATATTGCAATTTTTTCTCTAGATATCTTTTCTTCAAAATAATACAAAATTATTAAGCATTTATATATAAACGGGATGGCCAATATTGGAGTTAATTTCACGGTTTCATTTTACTCTTTAATGCATTGAAAACTTTAAAAGCTTCGTCACATTAACCTCCTAATCTAGTTGCAGGTCTGTAGTTCCCGTTCTCAAAAACCTGGTCGTCTATTCGATTCTTTTTTAGACCGGGGGCTACAGACGTGCAGCTACTCCTATTCGTACAAGTTTCGGGTCTTTTAGAGACTGCCCCTAAAAATCCTGCAAGTCTACATATCCTCTCCTACCAACGTGGACCCAAGACCGTGACTTGAGACAATGATGTTTTTTATATTCCAGCAAATTTCCCCGTAACCCCCACCTTTAAAAATTTTCTGGATCCGTGCCTGGGGGTGTCGACCCCACCCCCCCCCCCTCCTTCTCCGGCCTCAGATACACTTTACGCTAGGCAAATCCCGAAACATGACTTCTTGCTTTAAAAAAAAAACTCATTAACGATTATCATTATAATATTAACAACAGGTCCCATCAAGAAAAATGTGTTTATAAAGGAAGGAGGCGACCCATTGACCTACAAATAAAGAAACCACGTGACGATTGTACAGGTAACCAGACCCGGAAGAGAAAATATCCGAATCGCCATGTTGGGAGTGTGAAGGTTTGTAGTTTGTAAAATTGTTTATGAATAAGTAAAATGATTATAAAGAAATAATAATATAGAACATCACCATAACATTGTGCACATTATTTCACTGTTTTGCCATGGGTTACCGAAGAAGCTAGACCATCGCCATTGATGTCTGACGGGGGGGGGAACCGACCAAGCAATCCTATAAACAAAAGTCGGCCAGACGGTGTCAGGAGTCCCCGAACCCTACCCCTCATAGAAAAACGTAATTTAATTCACAAAAGCAAAATTACACAAAAAATAGGGCTTGGACTCCCCCACCCAACTTGAAAAAGAAAAATCACCCCCCCCCCCCACCCCCCACCCCCCCCCCCCCCCAATATTGAGATTTTTAGGACCAGCTTATGAGATTGGGAGGAGACCCAGCCTGAAAAATATTCCATATAGCAATGTTACAAAAAAAGTACACTCAGACATTCAGGAAATATCTTTGTATGATACTCTTTTGGTCCCGTATACTCATATACTAAACCCATCTGTTAGTTGGGGGGGGGGGGGCTTTCCCCATACCCATCCCTGTGACTATATACACTTTTGACTTAACATACTAAAATGACATAAAATTAGTAATTTTGCTAAACAATTTTGCTAATAATAAATGTAACTCTTCATTTGTTCTTTCAGAAATCATCTAAAAATCCAAACAAATTATCAAAGTGTCATCTCTGTGAGACCCCGGGCCCCCCTATGTACTGTGACATTTGTCATATACATCTGTGTAAAGCCTGTGTAGGGGAACATCTCTCTGATGAAGCCAAAGATCACAAAGTTGTGCTATTTAAAAAGAGGGGGCTAAATCCTAAATGTTCCAAACATTCCACTCAATTATGTGACCTTCATTGTGAACAATGTAACATTCCTATTTGTGTGGAGTGTGTCTCCTCTAATGAACATCTAGGACACAAGCAAGTTGGCATTTTAAAAATACTAGATACTAAGAGAGAAGCCTTAAAAAAGGATCTACAAGAATTAGAAAATACCATTTATCCTAAATACCAAGAGATTGTATCTAACATCCCAGTTCAGAAAGCTGATTTGAATAAAAACTCCAAGAAATTAACAACAGCTCTTGACAAACATGGAGAAGACTTGCGAAGAGAAATAGACATTGCCATCAAGAAACTGAAATCTGACATGGATGAAATGGAATCCAAACACCTGGTTGTACTGAATAAGCAGGAAAATGAAATAAAACGCACCATTTCTCAAATCACTCAGGATATTGCTGATCTGAAGAAATTACTCAACTCCAATGATGTCAGCCTTGTCTCTGCCTACAAATCAAGGATTGCGGAATTCAGAAGATTGCCTCCCAAACTCACAGTTTCCTTACCAAGATTCACTCCTCAGAAAATTAACAAAGAACAAATTTATCAGCAGTTTGGGTCTCTGTCAGCGTTATCTATCAAAACAGAAGAATATGGCTACACATTGGATTCTCCTGGTGCTGAATCCTCTCCCTTGGACAAACCGCTCATTGATGTACCACGGATCATCACAGAAATAAACACCGAGTATGGAGAATCTAATGAATTACTCAGTGTGTCCTGTCTGAGTGATGATGAGGTATGGACGTGTGGTAATGACAACATGATGAGACTCTACAATCTCAACAGTAAACTAGTGAAGTCAATCCAAACCGAGTCAGGGAAGACACCAGTAGACATAGCAGTGACACAGAGTGGTGAACTAGTTTATACTGATCCCGTTGATAGAACTGTGAACATAGTGAAGAATACACAGATACAGACAGTGATCAGACTACAGGGGTGGAGACCTCTCAATGTCTGTAGTACCTCCTCTGGTGACCTCCTGGTTGTCATGATCACTAATGATAGAAAACAAGCAAAAGTTGTGTGTTATTCTGGCTCCACAGAGAAACAAACGATTCAATACAATGACAAAGGACAACCTCTCTATTCATCTGAACTTTACCCTAAAGATATCAGTGAGAACAAGAACCTAGATATCTGTGTAGCTGACAATAAAGCCCGTGCAGTAGTGGTTGTCAATCAAGCAGGCAAACTCCGATTTACATACTCCGGTCCTCCCTCTACTACCAAGGTACCATTTAATCCAGCCGGCATCACTACAGACAGCCAGGGTCGAATCCTGACCACAGAATTTATCAACCACCGTATCCACATCCTGGATCAGGACGGACAGTTCCTCCGCTACATTGACAACTGTCATTTACAGAATCCACACGGTTTATGTGTGGACACCAGAGACAACCTCTTTGTGGCTGAATATAAAACAGGTAAAGTGAAGAAAATCCAGTATGACATGTACACAAACTGTGATCATAATGTTACATGTCCACAGAGTGAACATCAAATGTCTATGTAAATAAACTGATTGTGTTTATATGTTATCATACATCACCAAACTATCTAGAACTATATAAAATCCATGTATTACCAAAACGTGTTCGTTTTATATGTTGTGTTTCATCAAACTGCTGTGATTGTCACAATTCAGAGACTGTGTATTGTTCGTGTACATATGATTACTTACTATCTGTATATTTTACATGTAAATAAACTGCTTTTATATGTAAATAAATGTAAATAATCAGTATTTTGTTAATGTGGTTTCTTATATCATAACGTTAAAGGCTGTTGACATTTGCAAACATTTCTAATTCTTAGGTATAGATAGTTCTCTAATAGTTAGAGAACTATCTATACCTATATACACTTGGTCTATCAATTCACCAAACAGTTTTATTTTATATGTATGAGTTATCTCCCTTTGATTAAATAATCTCTTGATATTAAGGAGGCTGGATGGTCAACAAATTCAGGCACGTAGCATCGTTTTTGAAAGTGGGGGGGGGGGGCTAAACGAAAAAATCTTGAAAAAAAGGAGAAAATTTGGATTTTTCTAAAATCTTCAAAATCCTATTCCATGAGGGGGGGGGGGGGGGGGCGTAGTCCATAACTTCAATTTCCTAAGTTCTGTTTCTTCATACCAATTTTTTACCTACTCAAAAAAAGTGAGGGGGGGGGTGGTGGCCACCTCCATGATAATTCAATTTTTTACATGTAAATTTTTAAAAATCAGTTGCTGCGAGAAAAAGTGGGGGGTGAGGGGCCAGGCCCCCCTGCCCCCCCCCCCCCCCCCGATGCTACGTGCCTGAAATTAACCCTCAGATCTGCCTAAAGTTTTAAGATATGATTTGTTTAAGCTATTATTAAGTATGATATTAAGTATAACTAATTATTTAGGAAGGAAAAAATCCATACATTTCACCTTCTAAACTTAGTCAGGAAAAAAATCCATGCATACATTTTACCTTTTTAAATTTGGGTATTTTCCTATATCTTTATATATATACATGTAAACCTTCTCTTGTAAAGGAGACCAAGAGGAGGGGGGGGGGGTTCAAGAGATTCCGATAATTTTATTTGGTGTGGGGGGGGGGGAGGTCCCTCTCTCCCAACCCGATTCCCTTTAGACTGCGTATGAATATATTGAATACTGTACCACCTTCCCGCATACATGTATATAGTGACGACTTGTAGATTCAAGAAAACATCATCAAGATTTTTTCAAATTTTTTTTGCAAGTTTATTTACCCTTGTACTTGGAGAAGTGGTTGTCACGTCATTTAAGAATTTACAAGTTGTATGATAAGTATGTATAAATTGTGGGTAAAATGGAGAGTTCCTTAAATACAAAAAAAAAAATAGCAAACAAAACAATATCGAAACAGGCGTTTTCTTGAAGTAAATCTACGTTATTTCAAACAACATATCAAAAGAGGAAGCGCATCATCCCAAGTGAAGAATATTGTGGGTTTTTTTTTTTAATAAATTAGATCTATTTCTGAGAGTATAGCTATTAACAGTAGATCATTCATAACCAGTGTTCATGTGCACGTTGCATTCTTAAGATTTTTTTCTCGCTAGTGTTCGTAAACGTTTTGCTTTGTTTGCGACCATTTTCGGATTGCGGAAAATTCATAATCCATCCGATCTTTTGTACACAAGAAATTCTCTCTCTCTCTCTCTCTCTCTCTCTCTCTCTCTCTCTCTCTCTCTCTCTCTCTCTCCGCGGTATGGCAATTTATTTACAATTACAGCTCAACAATTAAGAAAGCTCGATAGTCGTGGCCATTTTTAGACGACATTGCTCTCCTTTAGAAGAAGAGCTCTATATTAAATAATAGGAAAATACCAAATATAAAAGGTAATATATATGATTTTTTTTTCTTCACTAAGTAATAGCTTATAGCTTAACAATTCATATCTTAAAATTATAGGTAGATCTTATGGTGAACTTGTTGACCAACCAGCATCCTTAAACGATTGCATGTTTACTTATACTAACTTCTTTTAAAAAAATCAAGTTAACAAAAAGCGGTTCTTAACCTTTGATGTCTTTTAATCTTGAAATCGTCTGGATCTTCCGCCAGTGGGTTAAAATCTTCGGTTGGCGTTATAAAGATATTAAATTGATTGATACCTTCAATTTGTACAAAATTAAAATAAAACGACATTCGATCTATATTAAAGGTTCAAGATATCAGATAAATAAAAAAAAAATCTTCATATTCTTCATATTAAAAAATAGATAAGCATTTGTTCTTAAAATTACCAAACAATAATGATAACAATAAGTTACATCTTAAAAGATTGATAAACTACATGTAATACATGTAATACATTCAGATTTCGTTTGTGTAGAAAATTAAAGAAGGATAACTCTGACCATGCTCACCGAGCAGGAGTTATCGAAACTTGACATGGCGGAACGGGAATTAAAAACTCCCTTGTCAACAACGCCAACCGAAGATTTTAACCCACTGGCGGAAGATCCAGACGATTTCATCAGGTAGATTTTCTTATTATGACATATATTTTGCAAAATCAAAATTATCGTGCTAAAACAATGCATCCGACCTGCATTAATGCTGCAAGCAAGCAGTGTCGTGAACGTCGTACAACGGTACATGTTATCTTGGACGGAATGACTAGGTAATACAAACATTGTATCATTGAGTCTTAGAATACACAAAATAAACGCTTAGCTATCTGTTGGAAATTATTTACATTTGCAAGAGCTGTAATACAGTGTTTCAAAAAATGATTCTGTGTAAATGGGTTCAAGGTTAGTGCACAGGGGCTCGTCACGAAGTTTTTTCAACCTTTTATATATACCACCTCTATACTATAAAATACACTTGTGTATTTTATAGTATAGAGGTGGTATATATAAAAGGTGTGTATTTTATAGTATAGAGGTGGTATATATAAAAGGTTGAAAAAACTTCGTGACGAGCCCCTGTGGTTAGTGTTGATAAAAAAGGGCTTGGAAGGGGGGGGGGGGGGGGTAAGTGCGTTGTCGACCTGGTTAGAACAGTGTTTGATGAAATTGAAATAAGACTGTAATGTTTGATGCAGGGTGTTTTTGTTGGTTCATCAATCCGTGGAGTTACATATGTCAAATTACATGTAAGGTGCAATAATGATATTAAAACATGATAAAATTCCTAGTCTGAGAGAGAGAGAGAGAGAGAGAGAGAGAGAAATTTGTTGCATTTTTTAAACAGTGTTATGAAAGATTTATTTTGTGTTTTTCTATGGTTATGACATATTAATGCCATGTTTATGAAGTGTGAAGTGAAATTTAATTTTGTCAGTTTTATTTTTTTTTTCACAGTGGACATTCTCCTCAAAGACAAGGTCATCATGATGCAGATTGTAGTGGAAGTGAAGAAGAGAGTGATTACCAATGTAATTCTATGGAAGAAATGTCAACAGGAAACTTGTATGGTGTCACCCCACCAACTTATATGCGTGGAGTAAAAAGAGACAAGAAAAAACACCAGACAAACATTCAAAAATCATCCTATAAACAATTCACAGAACTGATGAAGAAGGCCTCCAAGAAGTCCCATCGAAATGCGGTTATAAAAGAAAGGTATGCAAATGACCCTTTATTTTGCAAACTTGGACATATACACCCTGACGACAATTTAGACAAAGATTTTGCAGACTTTTTTTCAAGAAATAATTCTTCCAACTTAAATCATGCATAAAGAAGTATGCCAAATTTTGCAGTAGTGAATTATATTGAGCTGTGTATAGCATTTTTAACCCATTAAAGGAAGTTTTGTGGAATTTGCCGTTTTGTGGTATTAAGAATTATTTTTTTTTGTTGAAGGATCTGGAAATAGCTGCCAACATTAATATTGCAATGACCACAGTTTTTAGCCGAACTTAAAACAAATAATGTTGTGATGGTAAGTATGTGATTGTGTCTCTTGCTTGAAGCAGTGGAGTCTAGGCCATCTTCTCCACACTTTGTAAGAAAAAGTGACATCATTTAATCAAATATTGCGACAGAACCAGTTAATGGTGTGAAGTATTCTATTATTGGGATTGTATATACTTTTTACGACAAGTATTATCTGAAGGTGAATTTGTACTTTCTTTGAGTAAAATAAAACACAAAATATTTTATTTTTCTTTAAGGTCAACTTCTTGACCAATGACCCAGGATATCTGATGTTCGTCCCATTCATCGACCCTCATCTTGCAGCTGTTAAATGTGACTTGGGGACGAGAAGACTGAAGCGCCTCAATACAAAATGTTGGTACTCTCAAAGAGGACGGCTACCTACTGATGGTGTGTTGTTGTTGGGGGGGGGGGGGGGCAGGGAAGCATGAAGGAATCCCCCTGCTGGTTCGGTCAAGTTGTCAAAGTGGACCCCACTGCTGAAACTGCTATCGCATTGTCTCACATACAGGTACCATTTATACCCTCTACTCAGACTCTTATGTAAAATATTCAGGTACCACTATCATAATGTTATGTATAGTTGGATTATCCTATAAAATTAATGTAAAAATTTACAAGCTGGAATAATTTAAACTAATTATGAGAAGAAATAGTATGGATGTAAATATTGCAAAAACTTTCACATGTAAATTGATTGGCCTATTATAATAGACACATTTTTGCACCATGAAAATTAAATGTCTTTTTTATGTTTTGATTAAGAGAGCTTGATGAACATGGCCATTTTTAGACTATATTTATCTCCTTTAAAAGAAGAGCTCTGTATTAAGATATACAGAAATATTCTTATTTAAAGTAAAATATTTAAAATACTTTTTTACTATTGAGTAAATACTGTATAGCAGGTTGAAATCGCGGTCAGAAAAAATAGCAATTTTTTCATTTTGCCTCTAATCGCGGTAGCTTGAATTCGCGGAAAACAAAAATTTGTAAATCATAAAATTCAAACCCGATCATGATTATCTGTATATGGTACATGTATATTAACTCGCAATGGTCTTGGATTCATTTTCAAAATATATATTTTGTTGAAAAACAATATTATTACAGTGATATCTAATGAAATGCTGGTTTGTGTAGTACCCGATCATAATTATTGTTAGGTTAATATAACAGTTTCTTTAAGTGCACCCCACTTCTATAATGGAAAGATTGCTTCTGTCAGTTGGGTTTCACACCGTTTTTACGTGGTAGACACTCATGAGAACCTTGTATACACACTTTGAGCCCCCAAATCACTGAAATTTACCGAGAACGCTGGGCAGACATAATTAGTCACGCATTACGGCATGTAGCTTGGGTACCTGTTAAGGTAGCAAGGGACAGTTTCGAATAAAGTACCCAGAATATATAAGATATCCACTAAATATGATTATAGGCTTAGTTTTTCATGAAAACAAGAAATCACATGTAGGGCGACATGACTTTTTGTGAATAAAAATGCTACAAATCATCCATTTACCAAAAAAGATCAATTTTAAATATCAGCGATGGTTGTTTTCAAATATGTGTAAGAAATGACTCAAAGAAACTGCCACAAGTTTCATAATATTAGGTTAAAGTGTTCAAACAAATGCTTCTTGTGAAAATCAAAAGATAGGGGGAGGGTATACATGTAAAGGGATTTCTAAGTGATGTGATGCTTTTATCATGATAATATCAAGCAGATGTATGTAGTATTGAATAAGGTTTCTTATTTAAGGAGATTGAACAACAGTTGACCTCTAAAAGATTAGGTAAAGATGCTTTATTTATGGAGAGCCCTGTGAATCTGTGTTAAATAGAGGAAAGTGGAAATGGTGGGTTCACTTAAATGGCCATATTTTTCTCAAGCCTCAATGGAATTGGCAAAATGTGGTGTACTTTTTTTCAGAATAGCATAAGCTTTTTAATTTTAAGACAAGATGACTTTTCAGAGAATGTTAGTGTATGTTAAAGGTAGCAAGGGACAGTTTCGAATAAATTACCCGTCAATATTTTTGTAAAATTGAGAGTTGCTGTACTTGAAGGCTTATGAGTGTTGCTAGAATTCATGAAATGATTTTTAATGATTATCATAAGTTAGAGGGGTGTCTCTTGTTGAAATTGATATGCAATATGTAGGCCCCTTATCTTAGGTACATGAGAATCAGAAGTAAAATGCGAAACCTGCGGCTATGACTGTTGTGCTGACTTTACACAGTAAAATTTGCAAGTTACAGATGGGAGGTAAAATAACACGAAAAGTAGGTGGATGGGACATTGTAAACTATACACCGGTAAGTTTCTGACATGTGATAGTGCAACATGCACGCGGTACGGAAGGTCAACCCTCTGCAGGGAGTTAGCTGGGAGAGGTCTAAAAAGCTGAAAAATCATGAAAAATTAGCAAAATATGAAAGGGTCAAAATCTCATAAAAACCAGTATGTAGAGAATTTTACAGGTTTTGATTAGTAATTTTCTTCAGAAATTGGTGATTGGCCGTATAAAAAGTGAATTAATGGTATTTGTGCTGAATGGGAACTGAGGAAATTCTAGTTACAGAGTTCCGAAGACATGCATCCCTTGGCTACAATGAATTGTATAAAAAAAACTGTCCCCTGCCACCTTCAAGACTACAAGGTATTTTCATATTTCTCCTTTAAGTGAAATTTTGAGTGGATTTTGTACCATAAGTAATACATTTTGTGAAAATGGATGATTTTCTTTGCTATGGATGTCATGACATGATTTATTAGCTAAAATATTCAAGGGGAGTAACTCCCTCTTAAATGTGTAGAATGACCACCACTAGAGTAAATTGGCTTTGAGAGTATGTATTTTCTATCCTGATGACAATTAATAGGCTTAAGTTAATTACTGAGATAAGAAGAAATACTTTAAAACAGTTTTTATCAATTAAATCATTAAATTTATGAATTTGCAGCCATTTTGCTGTCTGATTTAAAGAAATAACATTAATCCACCTGACTTAAATATCACCCAATTTTTTTAAAACAGCATATTTTTATTTCAAATGAACTTTACATATAGACAAATGCAGTTATCAAAGTATACAATATGTCAAAAAACTCAAGTTTTTGCTCCTTCCTATCAAAAAATGGTATTTTTGATGTATTTACAGAATTGAAAAAGCCACCCCCTCTTTCCAATGGACTCCATTATCATTACATGTAGGATATGTAAATGTACATTTGACCTTGAAATAACATCTGCTATGATAATAACTCTTGAAATGAACAAAAAACAACATATTTTTACCCTTTTATTGTATATATGCATCAAAAATGTAGAAAAACATGTAAAATTTGAACATTTTTCATGGAATTCTCATCCGTCCCCAGGTACCCGGGTGTGTTTGAATTTCATTTTAATTAAACGCACACATCATATTGTAGGTCTCACTAATTTAGCAAAGTTAAAAGGAGACTAGAAACCAGAATATATAAGATATCCACTAAATATGATTATAGGCTTAGTTTTTCATGAAAACAAGAAATCACATGTAGGGCGACATGACTTTTTGTGAATAAAAATGCTACAAATCATCCATTTACCAAAAAAGATCAATTTTAAATATCAGCGATGGTTGTTTTCAAATATGTGTAAGAAATGACTCAAAGAAACTGCCACAAGTTTCATAATATTAGGTTAAAGTGTTCAAACAAATGCTTCTTGTGAAAATCAAAAGATAGGGGGAGGGTATACATGTAAAGGGATTTCTAAGTGATGTGATGCTTTTATCATGATAATATCAAGCAGATGTATGTAGTATTGAATAAGGTTTCTTATTTAAGGAGATTGAACAACAGTTGACCTCTAAAAGATTAGGTAAAGATGCTTTATTTATGGAGAGCCCTGTGAATCTGTGTTAAATAGAGGAAAGTGGAAATGGTGGGTTCACTTAAATGGCCATATTTTTCTTAAACCTCAATGGAATTGGCAAAATGTGGTGTACTTTTTTTCAGAATAGCATAAGCTTTTTAATTTTAAGACAAGATGACTTTTCAGAGAATGTTAGTGTATGTTAAAGGTAGCAAGGGACAGTTTCGAATAAATTACCCGTCAATATTTTTGTAAAATTGAGAGTTGCTGTACTTGAAGGCTTATGAGTGTTGCTAAAATTCATGAAATGATTTTTAATGATTATCATTACGGTAGTTAGAGGGGTGTCTCTTGTTGAAATTGATATGCAATATGTAGGCCCCTTATGTTAGGTACATGAGAATCAGAAGTAAAATGCGAAACCTGCGGCTATGACTGTTGTGCTGACTTTATACAGTGAAATTGCAAGTTACAGACGGGAGGTAAAATAACACGAAAAGTAGGTGGATGGGACAGTGTAAACTATACACCGGTAAGTTTCTGACATGTGATAGTGCAACATGCACGCGGTACGGAAGGTCAACCTTCTGCAGGAAATTAGCTGGGGGAGGTCTAAAAAGCTGAAAAATCATGAAAAATTAGCAAAATATGAAAGGGTCAAAATCTCATAAAAACCAGTATGTAGAGAATTTTACAGGTTTTGATTAGTAATTTTCTTCAGAAATTGGTGATTGGCCTTATAAAAAGTGAATTAAAGGTATTTGTGCTGAATGGGAATTGTTACAGAGTTCCGAAGACATGCATCCCTTGGCTACAATGAATTGTATCAAAAAAACTGTCCCCTGCCACCTAAGTGTCTATCCAGTCATGTTTGATTAATGCAGTTCTTCTTAAAAGATTATGTAACATGAAGAATATGCTTTTAAAGAAGTTATCAAAAAACAAATTTTCCCATGTATGCCTTGTTAGATTTAGCCAAAACCGAAAGTAGAGGGAAAAACGTTCCAAATGAAAGCATGTCTCTATTGGTAGATCATAAAATATTTCCAGTTTGTAACAATAGCAATGATCTGTTAATATGAAAGACTGCTTAATACCATTATTTTTCTTGACAAAATACTGTGGTTTCATCAATTTTCGTTGAGTATCAATTTTCGTGGATTTCGTTGGTAAGATTTTCCATGAAATTAAATGTTCATTGAAGTGAAATTTCTACTAACAATTTGTATTGGTAGGGTCATTGCTAGACACATTTTTTTGTGCGCCGTTAATTGCAGTTTTTTACTATGGGAGGAACTGTAGCTCCCAGGTCGTCCATCCAAATTTTTTCTGACCGGGAGCTAGGTCATTGCCACATATTTATGTATCCTTGAAATTGAGATTTTTACTTTATCCATGAAAATTAATACCCTCGAATATTAATGAAACCACAGTAGCTAATAAGTTAAGGTCAACTATACTGCTATGCCATCAAAACAGAAACATATTTTGTGTTGTGTGTTTTCATGATAAAATAAATGATTTTATTAAATCCTATTTCTTTATCATTATTATGCTCAAATAATTGTTCACTAGATGTTAAATTCGCGGAATTTTAATTTCAGCGAATATAGCGAAAATTAACTCCGCAACTTAATTTCCTGCTATACAGTAATAGTTTATAGCTTTAAAAATCTTACCTAAAAATTTAAGGTAAATCTGATGACAAAGTTGTTGATCACCTAGGCTCTTTAAATATAATTACTGATATTAAGGTTAATATGAGATTGATTGTTTTTTTCATGGATTGTCTGTTGTTTTCATGGTTTGTTTAATTGTTTGTTCATTTGTAGTTAGAAGGTCTACTCCTGGTTGGTATACATTCCTCTCAGCTCAGCGTCCAGGGAAAGGAGTTTGAATCCTTGATGGGGAAAACGATGCATCTTGTGAACAAGCAGACATCATGTCATCAAGCCATAACCGAATCCTTGACAGAGCTGAAGGTAATGTCTGGTGTTCTCTGATGCTGTAAATTGATTTCCTGTTTACACAAGATTAAGTAAAATTTGGCACTTCTGACTCATAATCTGTAGACCCAGTATTGCTCTTTCAGATGAAATTTCAAGCCAATGATCATCAAGCTCTGAAGGAGTGGGCCGATGAAATTATCTTGTTTGAGGGCATTCAGCATCCAAACCTGGTGCAGTATCACGGAGTTAAAGTCCACAGGGTAAGGATTTGTTACTGATATGTTGGATTCATCAGATATTTTACAGGATTTAGAATTCTGTGGGTTTTGCAAGTACCCCCCTTTTTGCAGGTATCGTTACCTACAAGTTTCTGTTCACATAATCATTGACTCTGTTAATACATGTACTGTAAGGCGACCTCTATTTATGATAACTTTATGTTGCGATTTTTCTGTAGTAAACAAGTTTAATGTGCCTAATTTTCATGACCAGATCTTTTTAAGCCAAAACATGTTATTAAGAGGTTAAAAAAACGCTTTTTGGTGAAAAATCTTGAATATTAACACCAAATGTGTAATGTCCACTTCAACCAATGAAAATTAGTGTTTAACCTTGCATGGTCACTGCCTTTGTAGCAAAGATATAATACTGTATGTTACGTAAACTGTGATTGGATAATCAAAGGTTGCTTCAAAGGTCAATCTCCAACTATACTTTACTTGCATTGGTCAATACTGTAAGAAACTATAAGTTATTTTTGTGTCAACTCGTGCTACCACAGCCAGGTGGAAGAGGATCATACATATTGCCAGTGGTTTGTGACGATGTGAGAACATATTCTTGACAGTGATATTTCTACTTGCAAACTAAAGATAATTTAAAGTACATTGTACATGTATCAGGATAATTATTCCATCAAGATGACTTAAGGTATTCTGTTCTTAAAAAAAAAAAAAAAAGCTCTGTCCCACTGAGGTTTTGGCAATTCATTTAACATCTACTCCCTCTAATAAGTATATTTCTGGACTAACTTGTCAATAACCTATCAAAAAAGGTTAATATATTTTTTCAGTACTATTATACATGTAACTTGCTGGCTATAGCTTTACATTACAGCAGAATGGATTGTATAATTTTGTATCGGGTAGTCATCAGCTTACTCACTTGTTCTTCCAATATATTATAGGTCTGGATGAAATGCTGGTGTTTATAGAGTACTGTAATTGTGGAACTCTGGAGGAGGGGGCTAAGGCGAATCTACCCAAACAGAGCATTCGTGTGTACACGCGAGAGATTCTACTAGCCGTCAATTACCTTCATGGTAGGACCTCTGGTACATGCACATACATACACAAGTGATGTCACAGTCATACTAGTTATTCCTGGTCCTTTTTTGTCCCCTCGCGCAACTTGTTGCGAAGGGGATATAGCATCGCTACTGTGCGTGTGTGTGTTCGTATGTGTGTATGTGTGTATTTGTGTGTGTGCACTCCATTTCAATTTTCTTAAAGTAAATTGATAAAAAACCTTCCAATAGAATTTCCTCAACCTTTGCACAAATATGCCTCATTGTAAAAGATTAAAACAAATGCAATGTCAATTAATTGGTCAAATTTTTATGCAAAAACTTAGATAAAATTACACCATTGTAAAGGGGGGGGGGCATACATTATGACAAAATTCGTTCATAACTAAAAACAATTTATCATAGGTTGCACATTTCTGTAAAATAACAAATAAAAAATGCATGTGCCTTTCCAAACCATTAATACTATTACAAATTATTATTTCATTAAATCAATGACATAATCAATTTTGTATACGGTTTATCAATCGAAATTTCTGAGTAAGAGTTATCAATCTTCCGCTTCACTTCTTTGAAACCAAAGTGATATGTCTATGGTGAAAGTAAGCAGTTCAAATCAACAACTTGATATTTTTTGGATTTATATCTAGTACAGGTAAAGAAAATGTAGTTTTTGCAGTAATGGAGGATTAGTAGAATGTGGTCTTCTCATTAACATAACTATATATTGCTAAATAATGCATCCCTACACACAATAACTCATGTCGCGAGGGGATGCTCCGCTTAGCGGTGCCCTTGTTTTTTATTTGTTTGCTATGTGTATGTATAATCAACCTAAAAAAAGGGTTGGTTTGATGTATCGGTTGGGAGGTGGGGGACAGGGACCTGTAGAAATACTAGTATTAAGTCTTAACTTTAATTTGAAGTTATTTCCCATAATCTCTCTCTCTCTCTCTCTCTCTCTCTCTCTCTCTCTCTCTCTCTCTCTCTCTCTCTCTCTGTATATAGTGTAATTTGCTGTATTGATTGCAAAAAAATTAACATGGACCTTACAGAATTATTACATTTTTTGAATTGCCAAACAACAGATCAATGATGTTTATGTCCATTTTATTGACATTATCATTACTTTTGTTATGCAGATCCCCTTTCCATACTGTAAACTCACGGAGAGGGGCAGCTGTCAACCCGCCCTCTAGTTTTTCCTCTCACAAGACTTGTAATGGGGGTGCATCTTTATCTACAATGAACCCCAATGTAAAATAACAACACGTTGTAAGGTAAGTTTATCATATTCATTTTTATGACAATAACACTGAAAAGTAAATATGAGGGATATGCAAATTTATTATGCAGGTCAGTGTGTACACACAAAACATTTAATGTATAAATACATGTATATGTTAATAAATATTGGTTAGAAAGTGTCAGTGTAAGCATTTAATATATAAATACATATGAATAAATATTGATTAGAACCTGCTTGTAACTTTTTAAACCTAATTGTATTGCATATTTTTGTTACAAAAATAGCTGTAAATTCTAAATAAATCTCTTGTTCTCATTTTAGGCTTTGAAATGTATCTACCAACACTGTTTTAGGTTTGGTTGCTGGCATTGAACTGTGACTGCCCAAGACTGATGAGGTCTGCTGAAAACTCTAATCTCTGTAACACTGTTACATCCTTTTTGGCTGCCTCATCTTCATTAAGTGTCTTGGGCATCACTGTTCATGGTAACATATACCAGACACTAACATCATGAAGAGCAGCTGTATGTAGAGAGGTATGACCCTACATGTATATATGTATCGTGTAATTCTTCTTACCAAGTTACAGCTTCGAAGAGTAACCACAGAGAACAGAACCTTCGAAGTGTGTGTGTATGGGGGGGGGGGGGGGTGAGAGGGGGAGAATGTTATTGGACCTATGGTGAGCTTTGAGAGAGAAGCATATCATTTTTGATGTAGAATTTCACCAATAGAGTTGTTCATCAAAGATTCTGACTGATATGAGGAGTGGATCTGAGATGTCAGTGATGAAGACACCAGTTATCATAGGTAACTGTTGAAGCCAGGCTCACTTTGATTCAAGTCATGTCAATACAGCTGAAGAGTAATATGGTGAGAGAGGATTTAATATTTTGTCATCAACTGAGTATTTCCTCCATAATTTCTGAACAAAAAAACATGTTTATATACAATTGTGAAAAAGCATAACATAACTAGTAACTGATAAATCCATTTTCAGGCGTAAATATTAACATTCATTATTAAAACCGCTTTCAGATGCATGGTTTAGCTTATTTTCAAAAATCTCATTATTTATTAAAATATATCACATGTAACGTTGCTGATCGGTGCTTTGTTTCATACAGTACTTTATCGTTGACTTTACTTGAATCATTTCATGTTACATTCAGATTACTTGGACTGACACAAGCAGACAGTTGTAGTTTCCATCATGGTAACCTTCACGTATACCAAACAAGAGGCCCATGGGCCACATCGCTCACCTGAGGAACAATAGAACAATGTACAATCATACATGTAGATCCTGTATAAATAAAATCTATTTTTTCCCCTGGATATTCTTATGTTTAATTATAATCATTAGTCCCTTTTCTAACAGGATGATTTTATAGTCATACAGCCAGTTCAAGCATATCTTTTACATCATACACCATAGCATAGCATTGAAATCTCATAGCATAGCATTGAAATCTCATAGCATAGCAATGGAATCTCATACCATAGCATACAATCTCATAGAATCGCATTCGTCATATCATACCATAGCATAGCATACAACATTCTTTTAACTTGGTTTTAAATGTTTTTTTTTTGAAAAAATAAATGTTTACATAATATATTTGTGGTAAACTTTGGCTTCTTCTTATTTTACTGCAAAAGGTGTGGAACTCTTCTGTGTATGGAGGCGTTTTTGTTCAAATCTCATAGCATAGCATACCATATCATTAAGCCCTTCATTTTAATTTCTCATAGCATAGCAAACAAGTCTCATAGCATAGCATACACATCTCATAGCATATCATTAAAATCGCATACTATAGCATAGCATAAAGGACTATATATGATATGGGCCTAAAATGGCCCCCTAAAATGAACATCATCATTATACTGTAATTCTTTGTTTTCTTTGTACAGATTTTTACATAATGTTCATTTTGATTCAACTGCCCACAATTTAGAAATATGACATCGTAAAGACAACCTTTCCCGCCATTTTTGTATTTTTAGCATAAAACAGCTTGTTTTCAAGCAGTTTTTCTTTCAGAAAACATAGAGCGCATGCTTGAACAAACAGAATATTTTAATCAGAGATTTATCTTGCCAAGGGTAATAAGTGACCAAACAATTTTTCTTGTTCAAGCATGCGCTCTATATTTCCCATCCATAAAAAGATAAGAAAAATGTCAATTTTTGACTGATTTTGATTGAATTATAGAAATAGCGTCACTTCTGACGTCATATACTGCTAGTGAGTGCAAATAAATCAAATAATTAAGTGAAAAATATATTTTACATCAACTCTTCTAAAATATAACATAACATTTTATTGTACCAGAAACTCTTTAAAAAATGGCGAATTACAGGGGCCAAATTTAACATATCATATACATGTATAGTTCTTTGTAAAAGATATGCATAAAATGACTGTATCACATGTCATGTATTGTTTATATATGGGATATAAAGCTACATCAAACTCTGAACATTCTTGTGAGGCCGAAGAATTGTCATGGAGCCAAAGTCTTAACAATTATAAAGAATCATCTGGCTGATTAGTTTCTGAGAAGAAGATTCTTAAAGATTTTTCTCTATATATTCCTATGTAAAACTTCGACCCCCCATTGTGCCCCACCCTACCCCCGGGGGTCATGATTTTCACAACTTTGAATCTACACTACCTGAGGATGTTTCCACACTAGTTTCAGCTTTCCTAGCTGATAAATTTCTGGGAAGAAGATTTTTAAAGATTTACTCTATATATTCCTATGTAAAACTTCAACCCCCCATTTTGGCCCTACCCTACCCCCCAGGGGTCATGACTTTCACAACTTTGAATCTACTCTACCTGAGGATACCACACAAGTTTCAGCTTTCCTGGCTTATTAGTTTCTGTGAAGAAGATTTTCAAAGATTTACTCCATATATTCTTATGTAAAACTTCGACCCCCCATTGTGGCCCCACCCAACCCCCGGGGGTCATGATTTTCACAACTTTGAATTAACCCTACCTGAGGATGCTTCCACACAAGTTTCAGCTTTCTTGGCTGATTAGTTTCTGAGAAGAAGATTTTTAAAGATTCACTCTATATACTCCTATGTAAAACTTTGACCCCCCCCCATTGTGGCCCCATCCTACCCCCAGGGTTCATGATTGTCACAATTTTGAATATACCCTACCTGAGGATGCCACACAAGTTTCAGCTCTCCTGGCTTATTAGTTTCTGTGAAGAAGATTTTCAAAGATTTACTCCATATATTCTTATGTAAAACTTTGACCCCCCCCCCCCATTGTGGCCCCATCCTACCCCCGGGTGGTCATGATTTTCACAGCCTTAAATCTATACTACCTGAGGATGCTTTCACACTAGTTTCAGCTTTCCTGGCTGTTTAGTTTCTGAAGAAGATTTTAAAAATTTAAGAATTATTCTATATATTCCTATGTAAAACTTCGACCCCTCATTGTGGCCCCACCCTACCCCAAGGGGCCATGATTTTCACAACTTTGAATTTACACTACCTGAGGATGCTTCCACACAAGTTTCAGCTTTCCTGGCTGATTAGTTTCTGAGAAGAAGATTTTTAAAGATTTACTCTATATACTCCTATGTAAAACTTCGACCCCCGATTGTGGCCCCATCCTACCCCCAGGGGTCATGACTTTCACAACTTTGAATCTACTCTACCTGAGGATACCACACAGTTTCAGCTTTCCTGGCTTATTAGTTTCTGTGAAGAAGATTTTCAAAGATTTACTCCATATATTCTTATGTAAAACTTTGACCCCCCCCCCCATTGTGGCCCCATCCTACCCCCGGGGGTCATGATTTTCATAACTTTGAATTAACCCTACCTGAGGATGCTTCCACACAAGTTTCAGCTTTCTTGGCTGATTAGTTTCTGAGAAGAAGATTTTTAAAAATTCACTCTATATACTCCTATGTAAAACTTTGACCCCTCATTGTGGCCCCACCCTACCCCAAGGGGCCATGATTTTCACAACTTTGAATTTACACTACCTGAGGATGCTTCCAAACAAGTTTCACTTTTCCTGGCTGATTAGTTTTTGAGAAGAAGATTTTTAAAGATTTACTCTATATATTCCTATGTAAAACTTCGACCTCCCCATTGTGGCCCCACCCTACCCCGGGGTCATGATTTTCACAACTTTGAATCTACACTACCTTAGGATGTTTCCACACAAGTTTCAGCTTTCCTGACTTAATGGTTCTTGAGAAGAAGATTTTTGAATATTCCTAAAAAAAATTTCATTAATTTCTAATTATCTCGACTTGAAAAAGGGTATGGCCCTTACTTTTCACAACTTTGAATCCCCTTTGCCTAAGGATGATTTTTCTTAAGTTTGGTTGAAATTGGCCCAGTAGTTCATGAGAAGATGTTGAAAATGTGAAAAGTTTACGGACAGACGGACGACAGACAAATTGTGATCGGAAAAGCTCACTTGAGTTTTCAGCTCAGGTGAGCTAAAAACCGACTGTTCGTACTTTGTTTATAACTATGCAATCAAGTGTAGATTTTAAATTGTTCAAACTTTGATCTCTTAACCATAACTTGGCTCAAAGGAGGGGTTCAAATTTTAATATTGGTGTATTTTTTAGATTTTCAATTGTTTAAAACATGACACCCCCCCCCCAAAAAAAAAGAAAAAAGAAAAAGAACTCGTTCTGTTGTCTATGAAGAAGATAAAATATGAGAATAAGGAAACCAATGTGTATTAAAAATATTCTTTGAAAGAAATGCAATGCTACAATTTGTCATATTATTATGTATTAAAGCGACATTAAAGCGTTCGTATTTTAAATTGTTTAAACAACAATCACTAAAACAACAAAAGGCGCTCAATAAGAATATGTATAAAAAAAACAAAAAAAAACCTTTTAAAGCAAGATATTCTCTACTTCATTGTCCATTTGTTTTGTATATGACTCCATAAAGGTGATTTGATCAGAGTTATTGCTATTGTTTCTTATGTGAGCGATGTGGCCCATGGGCCTCTTATTTTATCATTACAGCAGTAAATGTCTTAATATGTCTTCTGTGGTGTTTTATGTGGGTATGAAGATAGATAGCAAAATACAGTGTATAACCCGCTTTAGTATGCTATGTTATTTTTTGTCTGCAACTATTGATACCTTCATAGTCCGAATTAAACTAATTTCTTCAGAGAAAAAACACGTGCTCAAAGATATTTCATATTAAAATAGCGTTTCCGGGTGAATGAATGCGCTGAAATTGAGAATTAATATGACTGTAGGCCCGAGATAAAAGAGGGCATATTTCGTGTTCCTAAATTCCTGTCATCTTCAAGCAGTAAAATTGTTTCCTTTGGTGGTTCTTCATTTTCGCTAGCCAAGAATGACGATCCACGGTGTCTCTCTATTCTCTATAGTATAGCATTGAATGACTTATTTTTGACGTCGTCGTGTCAATAACTGCCGTCAGGTGAGCAGAGAAATTGAATAACGCGCGATAGCGCGTTATGATAATTTGTCTGCTCACCTGACGGCAGTTATTGACACGACGACGTCAAAAATAAATCATTTAATGCTTATATTTACATTCCCTTACTGAGGAAATAAATTGTTTACTTAAATAAATCGATATAAAGTGCAGATCACGGAGGGAGTGAATAAGTAACAGCAAGAACAGCTGTTTTGTAAAACCGGTTTAAACTGGTTTTCACATAGACTGGTGAGATAAGATCGACGAGCATGAAAATATAATCCATGAGAAATAACTCTTGAAATGTTGCTTTTAACAATAAAGTCAACTTTTTTGTTGAATAATTATAAAACATGGTGTTTTGACAACATTCATGAAATACATTTTTTAAATGATAACATAGAAATCACTGTTTGAGAACTACTTATGTAAATAACTCGTAAATTCATACGCAGTGAATAGGTGTTGCATTTTGAGGCATTTAAACATCACGGAATTTAATGGAAAAACACAGTAGAATGTAAATATAAGGTGATGATTCTCACACAGTCAAATTGCGTTAGAATGTGCACATTATTCGGTTTATGGACAAAATAATCTAAATAAACACTGTGGCATTAGAAATGTAGTATAATATACCCCGTTGTTGTTATCTTACAATTCATTCATCCTCGTCTACAGGTATAACACCTTAATAATGATTTATTTTCATAATACAATCATATATATTGAGTAAGAAAGTGTGTGTGGTGGGGAGGTATGGACTTTGAACTGCGTTTGATTAATATAGCTTCATTAAAATTTTTATTAGTACTGTCCTTTTGACAAATTTGAATTTTAACAATTAAAATTAATTACCAATTAATAATATAGGCATTATGACGATATGTCAGAAGAACACGTAAATAAGATCAATCCTGTCTGCCATTTTATAATTACATTAACATAAAACATGTATTTGAGTAAAACAAATTAAAGATAAGCGCTGATGTTGAGAATAGAGATGTTTGCCATACGGCGAGGTATGGTGGGAGAGGGCCACGGTATCCCCGCATATCGTTAATCTGTTGTTAAATTTCATGAGCACCTGTCAGGGCACAGTCAAATTATATATATGTACTCATACATAAGGCCAAAAAAAAATTATTCCTGTTTCCTGTCGCCCGACCGGCCCTATCTTTTACCCTCCGACCCTTAAAGTTTTTTTGTGATCATGGTGGTGATCGGCAACTTTGCCAGAATTTCCTCAGAAAGAGAAGTGAAGATGACCAAGTCTTCTGAGTTCATAATCGTGTAAATTAACCTCACTGGCGAAAGAATGATAGAAAAGTAATCTACAGACATTTTTACTGCATAAATATAACTTGTGGTGAATAACTTGCTTCAGGGGTTATAAATACGGGTGATGCAACAACATACTGTATATTGGAAATTACAAAAACAATGTTTATTACTTTAAATCCTGATATTACAGTTAGTCAATAACCCGTTATTAGTTAATAACTACAACAGATGTTAAAATTATCATAAAACTGCTTTCTATATTATCTTGAGAATTAAACAGATCCTCTACATAACGTACGGTAGTAAGTGGGTCAAAGGGTTGGACTAATACCCTAAATACACGGACGTAGAGAGAGTGATTTAATTATAATCATGTTGATATTGACATTAAGCTAATACAATACAAAAATATTTATCCAGAAAAGGATAAATACATTCATACACGTAGATTAAATTTTGCAAATAATATTACTTTTTATTTTTAATTAAAAAATTAATCTATTTTTTTTCTTTGCCTGTTGTTTTCTATACATTACATGCATCAACAATACAAAGACCATTGGAAATTTTAAATCATCTATTTACATGCTGAGCACTGGGAATATACATCTCTCTCATTATTACACACATGCTCCAAATTTTTAAAAATAAAATATTTTTTAAAAATAATATTTTTTCCTACCTACCTACCCTAATTTTTTTGGTCAAGTGACAGGAAACAGGAATATTTTTTTTTGTCCTAAGTGTGACTTGGTTTTATAGAAACGAGCTGCATGGTATACACCAACAACTTAATAAAATACCTTTGAAATGTGTTCTTTTACTAAGTCACTCTTAGTGTCCAAACCGATAGTTCTATAAAAAAAAAAAAAGTACGTCCCAAGTTATTGCTTCCATAAATTTTTTATGATTTTTAATAAAAATACACATACCTGTGAAATAAATACAATTGAAATCGATGAAAGGGAATATATCCAAGATATCTTCATTGAACAATTATCCATTTTCACTCATAAAAGTTCACAGTACCGAAAACAATTTTCTTACGGAGATTTATAATGGGAAATGTTTACATCTTTTCTCCATTCGGAATACACTCGGAATACATCGCGCAATTTTTTAACGTTATCATCCGGGCTTATTAATGGCTGATGCAATGCAAAATCTCTGTAGACTTTCAATTTTGGAATGTGTATTGAAACCTAAAGCGGTAGAGGGGGCGTTTCAAAACAGATAATATGGACATTTTTCATATTAGTGGATGAACGTAGTTTGAGCACAAAGGTATTTACCATATATATTATTGAAATATCAAGCAAAAAGTGATGGAAGCAAAAACTCGGGACAGAGTTATAGCGAGCGCAGCTCGCCGGCGCGCAGCGCCGGCGCGAAGCGAGCTCTACCGGCAAGGCGTGTGTGAATAGAAAATTCGGACTAGTTGCACATTCATTCAACGAATTTTTTTGGCGTCAGTAAATCGGACCAGTAATGCATCGTTTTAATCGTCCCAGTAGTTCCCTGTAATCATAGCAATTTTTATCACTTCACACTCTCACGAGAATCAGCAAGACAAATTTAGACAGTAAAAACAATAACGATGTAAGCGACATACAGTCAATGTTACCTCTAAAGTTCACCTCAGTACACTTTCAATCAAAAATAATCGTGTGACGTCACAAACGTTTACACATTGATCCGATATATTTTTTCGGAGTCAGTAAATTTTGACCCACAATTCATAGTACCAATGGTTTCCAACCTCACGTTCCAACATCACGTTCTGCCGAGAATCAAAGTAAAACCTTTGAAAAGCTTATAAGATGTGTAATTTTAAGAACATCATGCTTTTTAAGTAAATAAAACAGTATACTTCGCATACTTTTATTTCTCATGGGAGTTTTAAAGAGTAAGACGACACTTAACCAACGTCAGCTTTGACGTCACAATAAGCACTGATAAGGGGAAATTACTCTAATTGAAGTTATTGTAAATCTGCTGAAATGACCAAAATCCTCTTAAAATCTTGCAAAGGCTAAGATAAAGAACAGCTGACGAATAAGGACATTTCTTCAGATACAGGAAACAGTTGTAAATTGCACTAATTTGGATGAATGCTCACAAATATGTTATTCACTAATATGTTTTACGGTGCTACCGTTCTGGCGAGCGCAGCAAGAATTACACATACTGTACCTTGCATCATTGTCAACTTATAGTTTTATTTAGGTATCAACGTACGTCAAAGAATTTTTGAGAGAGTATTGCTCTACAATAAGTATGCCAAATGTACTAATTTTAATGGTTATGATATATACAGCGCAACCCCCTACCCAGAGAGAGAGAGAGAGAGAGAGAGAGAGAGAGAGAGAGCCCGGTACCTGTTTGTAGGTGTGTAATTTCCCACTTTTATTTAATGGTATGACTATATGCAATATCTACATAATTTTTTTACCTGTTTATTTTTTCATTTTATTCCTTTTTATTTAGTTCAAATTGTCCTATTGTTTATTTCCTCCCTACTCATATACTTACCTGCCTACTGCACGGTGCATGCATGCACAATTACTTTAAAAATGGATCGACATGACAGTAAAGTTTAGCCCTTGCTAGTTTTTATATATATAAAATCTCAATATTAAAAAAAGATTAAAAACAAATCATATGTCAATGAGGCAGGTATCGCAGACTATACTGAAATAGCCAGTACACTCATTACAGATGTTTGATCCACCTCTACATTTTTCGCGGGAAATATAGCGCGAGTGCACTGTGACGTCATCCATAACTTTATTCGTCTTTGTTTACGTTTCTCGACTCAATACGAAGGTATGGAAGCATGTAACAAATCTTTTGAGTCTCGCCAAAGCATATGCGGTACTCAAAACGTGTCTTCAAACTTTAAGTCACCGTAAATTACGAGTTATAAGTCGGCCATTTTTGGCATAGCACCACGGGTGTAAACATTAGAGAGCATTATGGGACGTAGACAAAAAATTTTGTTTGATGAACTGTAGGTTTAGCTCGTTCTTTTTCCCGCGCACACTGGTTCTTAGAGCTCGCTTCGCTAGCCGGCGCTGCGCGCCGGCGAGCTGCGCTCGCTATAATTACGGTAATTTCCTGAAACGTAACGTTATACGTAGCAGCGCCTTTTTTTAAAGGGGGTGGGTGGGTGGATGGCAGCCTCATCCAAAAAATCTTTGCAAGCAAAAAGAAAAATAAATCATGAAAATTCTAATCCTTCAGCTCTTTAGCAGATCAATGGTGTCTTTATTTTCACTTCCATTTATTATACATGCAGGGGGGGGGGGAGGGGGGGAGAGACACCACCATGTTCTTTTAACATGATAAGCAAATATTTTTAAGCGTAAATTAAAAATAAAATTAAACATTAATTATTTTTTTTTAAGTGGAGGGGCAAATCCATGGTAAGTCGATTTTCTATGTATAAATTGACAAAAATGAAAAAAACTTTAGCATGGGGGGAGCTCTATGATGAGTCAAGTTTTATATGTAAGTTTAAGAAAAAATGTCTACTGCAAAAAAAAAAGGGGGAAATCAATCAATCAATCATAATCACAATCACTTTAAAAGAGGAGATGCAGTGCAATGAATATTTATATATTAAAATCTTTATTATTTAACAACATTGTATCTGAGATAAAACTATTGTTCTACATATAAATAAATAAATTATAACAAATCTTATAAACTATGAATAATGAAAATTTACTGAAAAATATGTATGTTTTATTTTTTGGCATTGAAATTTCACGTTGTTAATTTTATTTTATTAATTTATTATAATTCATTGTTTGATCACATGCTGTGCTCGCCCCAACGGTCGCACCGTAAAACATATTATAGTAAACTTCTTGCATACGTAGAATGACGAAGGCATTTGTATGATATATGCAGGATTTACAGTCATTGGGATATTCAATGCACGAAACTTCAACAAATAAAATTACTGAAGTGTCATCATCAGAAATGTATAAGTTTTCAATATACAAATTTCAAAGAGAAAATATCATGTATTTCAATAAATTAATGAGAAATGTGTGATTTGATAAATGTGCTCGCTATCCTCTATGGAGGAAATTTACATGGTGAATACGCTGTTCCATATTTCTCATTTATGCTGTTGCTATCTTTATTAATGGAAGAAAATCGACTGTATTTATATTTGATCAAAAATTTGATAAATTTTCAAACAGTGTAAAACCCCAATGTAGACCCAAATTGTTGCATTTTCAATTCTCTTCTGTTGGAGGTATTTCGAAAATAAGTGTACATGTGACCGCACCCGAAATTGAGGGCTTACCTCACAAGTGTATTGGATATTATACAATATTTACCTTCCCTTCTTAAATAAAACATAACTTAAAACCCTTGACTGCAATGTTTCTTATTTTCACTCAAATTAATGCATTTTCTACTGAACATAATTTATCAACCAATTTTGAGGTTAATTTCACGGTTTCGTATGACTCTTCAAAATATTTTTTTAAAAACCTGGATAATTAAGCTTCTAATGACTTCACTCCCTGGACCCCCTAATCATAGGTGTGTCTCCAAGCGACCATCCCTATCCCCTTCCTCTGAAAAAATTCCTGCAAGCATACATGTACTGTACTTACATTAGCTGCAATAATGTAGCCCTCCCCGATTTTTTATATCTGATGTTTACTCCCCCCCCCCCCCCCCCCCAAAAAAAAAAAAATCGGGAGGGCTATATTATTGCAGCTATACTTACGTCATCGCAAAACACGCAAAATATCTATAATTCTCTACCATCTACGTGGCTAGAGACGATGATGTATTTTATGCCAGCAAATTTTCCCCCAATTCCCGACCTTTAAAAATTTTCTGGATCCGCGCCTAACCTCGGTTTCGACCCCCTCCCCCGGCCTCATACACTTACGTTAAGCACGTCCTAACATTTGACTTCTCCATGGAAAAATACCTCTTAACCATTGTCAATATTCAGTGTGAGTCAAATCACAATAAAACATGTTTACAATATAATTTGAACATTGCAGGAAGGACGCGACACATTGACCTACATATAAAGAAATCACGTGACGATTGTACAGGTAGCCAGACCCGGAAAAGAAAATACCCGAATCGCCATGTTGGGAATTTGAAGGTTTGTAGTTTGTTAATGAATAAGTAACATCATTATAAACAAATGATAATGAAGAACATAGTCAAAATTGTACAGTGGGCATCGTGGACATTATTTTAATGTTTTACCATCATTTACCGAACAAACTGTAGACCAGTGCCATTGGTGTGGGGGGGGGGGGGAATCCAGGTGGTTTCGCTCCGATCGCTTGTTCGCGCTGTGTGGTTTCGCTCCGAATACGTACATGATCGCCCCGAGTGGATTCGCCCGGATTGTATTAATAACCACTACAATACACACTGCTTGTTGCTTCTGGTTTTAAATATGTAAATTAAATGTTTTAGAAAGTAATTTAGTTTAATTAGACAATAATTTTATACACATGCACGAACATCGCCCGAGCAGTTTAATTAGTCGGCAATTAATCCATCATCAATAAAACCGTTAAATAAATAGCTTTGATTGCGATCTAATTTGGAGAACTAAATGATGAGTATCTCAAGAATTCGTTAGCGCGTTTTTTTTGGGAACCAGTATTCTGAAAGAGTATAGCAAAGAAATGGTCCGTGAATGCTGCCTCTACTGCCATAAGCTGCTGAGTACCTAAAATATAATGCATTATATGATATGATAGATTATAAAATGATTTAAATAATGCATAAAATTCCATAAGATGCCCGCATATATACATGTTAAATTAATGTATTATTAATTATTTTTTCAATCGAACTTTGAATATTTTCTATTTTGCAAACTATATAATTTTTTTTTATATGTCCATTTGGCCAATGCATATATATTTTACATAACTAAGTAAAATCACGGATATATCTCAATGAAATGGCTAAAAAAGCCTTCACTACACAAATATTTATAAAAGGCATTAAATTAAGACAGCTCGATAATAGTCTGTCCCAAGTTATTGCTTCCATCAATTTTTGATGATTTTTAATAAAAATACACATACCTGTGAAAGAAATACAATTGAAATCGATGAAAGGGAATATATCCAAGATATCTTCATTGAACAATTATCCCTTTTCACTCATAAAATTTCACGGGAATGAAAACAATTTTCTTACGGAGATTTGTAATGGGAAATGTTTACATCTTTTCTCCACCATTCGGAATACACTCGGAATACATCGCGCAATTTTTTAACATTATCATCCGGGCTTATTAATGGCTGATGCAATGCAAAATCTCCGTTCGGACTTTCAATTTTTGGATGTGTATTGAAACCTGAAGCGGTAGAAGGGGCGTTTCAAAACAGATAATCTGGACATTTTTCATATTAGTGGATGAACGTAGTTTGAGCACAAATTAAGGTATTTACTATTATTGAAATATCAAGCAAAAAGTGGTGGAAGCAAAAACTCGGGACAGAGTATAGGTGAAATCACGATAATTTTAATTATTCCATAAAACACAACGTGAGCAATTATGTGGGGTTTGCATAGATCGATAAATACAGGTAATCCTTGATCGTTAATAATATTTATATAATATATTGAAATGGGGCGAAACCACTCGGCGCGAAACCTCTCAGCGCGAACAAGTGATCGGAGCGAAACCACCCGTTACCGGGGGGGGGGGGGGGGGGCGCACGGACCGACTAACAAATCCTATAAAAGTTGGAGAATGCGCGGAGCGGATCCTGACGGCCAGAGTGTGTCAGGAATCCCAGGAACCTACCCCTCATAGAAAAACGTAATATAATTTTCAAAAGTAAAATTACCAAAAAGTAGGGCTTTGAAACCCCCTCCCCCAACTTGAAAAATAAAAATCACCCCCACCCCAGGACCTGTGCATGAGATTGGGAGGGACGCAACTTGAAACTGGTTAACCCTATAGCTCAGTCAGTAGAGTGTGGGGGGTGGACGGGGGGGGGGGCGATCCTACCTCCCTTCCATGCGAGAACACTTTAGACTACACACACAAAAATGACATAGAATTAATAAAAACAAGTTTGCTAATATAACATTCATGTAACTGTTCTTTTATTCTTTCAGAAATCGTCTAAATATCTCATCAAGGTGTCTGACCATGGACCGCCGTACCTGGGCCCAGGATGTGTTACGGTGCCATCTCTGTGAGACCCCGGGCCCCCCTATGTACTGTGACATTTGTCATATACATCTGTGTGTAGTCTGCGTTGGAAAACATCTCTTAGACGAATCCAAAGAACACAAAGTAGTGCCATTTAAGAAGAGGGGACTAAATCCTAAATGTTCCAAACATTCCACACAATTATGTGACCTTCATTGTGAACAATGTAACATTCCTATTTGTCTTGAGTGTGTCTCCTCAGGTGAACATCTAGGACACAAACAAGTGGGCATTTTAAAAAAACTAGATACTAAGAGAGAGGCCTTGAAAAAAGATCTTCAAGAATTAGAAAATACCATTTATCCTAAATACCAAGAGATCGCATCTAACATCCCAGTTCAGAAAACTGATCTGAATAAAAATTCCAAGAAATTAACAACAGCTCTAAACAAACATGGAGAAGACTTGCACAGAGAAATAGACATTGCCATCAAGAAACTGAAATCTGACATGGATGAAATGGAATCCAAACACCTGGTTGTCCTGAATAAGCAGGAAAATGAAATCAAACGCACCATTTCTGAAATCACAAAGTGCATTGCTGATCTGAAGAAATTATTAAACTCCAATGATGTCAGCCTTGTCTCTACCTACAAATCCAGGAATGCTGAATTCCGAAGATTGCCTCCTAAACTCACAGTTTCCTTACCAAGATTCACTCCTCAGAAAATTAACAAAGAACAGATTTATCAGCAGATTGGTTCTCTTTCAGCATTATCTATCAAAACAGAAGAACATGGCTACACAATGGATTCTCCCGGTGCTGAGTCCTCTCCCCCGGACAGACCACTCATTGATGTACCACAGATCATCACAGAAATAAACACATATTATGGAGAATCTAATAGATTACGCTGTGTGTCCTGTCTGAGTGATGATGAGGTATGGACGTGTGGTATGGACAACATGATGAGACTCTACGACCTCCACAGTAAACTAGTGAAGTCCATCCAAACCAAGTCAGGGAACATGCCATATAACATAGCAGTGACACAGAGTGGTGAACTAGTTTATACTGATCCCAATGATAGAACTGTGAACATAGTGAAGAATACACAGATACAGACAGTGATCAGACTACAGGGGTTGTATCCTCTCTATTTCTGTAGTACCTCCTCTGGTGACCTCCTGGTTTTCATGATCACTGATGATGAGAAACAAGCAAAAGTTGTGCGTTATTCTGGCTCCACAGAGAAACAAACGATTCAATACAATGACAAAGGACAACCTATCTATTCATCTGATCATGTCTACCCTAAATACATCAGTGAGAACAAGAACCTAGATATCTGTGTAGCTGACTCTAAAGCCGGTGCAGTAGTGGTGGTCAATCAGGCTGGCAAACTCCAATTTACCTACACCGGTCCTCCCTCTACTACCAAGAAACCATTTATACCAGTCGGCATCACTACAGACAGCCAGGGTCGGATCCTGGTAGCAGACTATTTCAACCACCGTATCCACATCCTGGATCAGGACGGTCAGTTCCTCCGCTACATTGACAACTGTCATTTAGAATATCCATGGGGTTTATGTGTGGACACCAAAGACAACCTCTTTGTGGCTGAATTTGATACAGGTAAAGTGAAGAAAATCCAGTATTACATGTAAACAAACTGTGATCATAATGTTACATGTCTACAGAGTGAACATCAAATATCAGTAAATAAACTGATTGTGTTTAAATATTATAATACATCAACAAACTATTTAGAACTATATAAAATCCATGTATTACCAAACCGTGTTCGTTTTATATGTTGTGTTTCATCAAACTGCTGTGAATGTTATAATTCAGAGACTGTGTATTGTTCGTGTACATATGATTACTTACTATCTGTATATTTTACATGTAAATAAACTGGTTTTATATGTAAATAAATGTAAATAATCATTATTTTGTTGATGTGGTTTCTTATATTATAACATTAAATGCTGTTGACATTTGCAAACATTTCTAATTCTTAGGTATAGATAGTTCTCTAACTATAGTGAAATGAAATATGTGTGCATGTATATAATTATATTATTAATATAACTATTCAATAGATAGGAGAACTTGACCTACTTCTTGAAAGAAATGTTTACATTATCAAGTGCCTTGGGATCAATATTTCAGAATATTTAAATATTATCATGATTATAGATTTCAGATTTATTGCCGGTAATAACAGACTTCCTGACACTAATTCAAAAATTGACACAGATGCTGGAATTTGACATTGAGTACTTTAGATACAAATCTCCTAAGAATTAAGATCTTGGATACTATATTTGATTCGAAGTGAATTTTACATAGGTCCTCTCTTTATTTTGCAAAAACAGATATAATCATAATCAATGGATGAATGAATCATTTATTTTTTTTAAATCTCACCACTAAGTGTTTTAATTTGGAGAAAAAAAATTAATTGGGAAAAAATCAAAATTGCACCGCAGTCAATCCTCCCCCCTATTCCAACCGAATTTCGATTTTGATTTGTCAAAACACTACCACCTCATGTTATACATAAGTTGCAGGGACGTATCATCAGAACAGATTCTGAATTAACATCTCTCTTTCTCTCTTGTTCTCTCTCTCTCTTTCTCTCTTGTTCTCTCTCTCTCTTTCTCTCTTGTTCTCTCTGTTTGTCTGTCTCTCTCTCTGTCTGTCTCTCTCTCTCTCTGTCTGTCTGTCTGTATGTCTCTCTCTCTCTGTCTGTCTCTCTCTGTCTGTCTGTCTGTCTCTCTCTCTCTGTCTGTCTGTCTCTCTCTGTCTGTCTCTCTCTCTCTGTCTGTCTCTCTCTCTCTCTCTCTCTCTCTCTCTCCATTTCAACATTTCAAATGTTAATTTTAGCAATTCTATTATAAAGAGTAAAAAAATTATGCAAAGGTCTGACTATGCATAGCCATTAATTTTCTTTATATTTCATACATTGACACATCTAGGTTAAAAACGCTATTAAAAGACACTAAAAATTGGTTTCTGGGGGTAACTGTTGTCAAGTTAACTGAAGTTAACGATGGAAAAATAGCAAAACTTACCTACATGTACTTTGAAGCCATATTAGAAGGTTTTGCCCAATAATATCAAATATCAAACACAAAAAACAACATTTATTCCTATTTTTAATTTTTTTTTCATAGAAGAAAATTGTTGGAGAATACCAATACTTATTGAATTTTTTTTTACGTTTTTCATTAAGCAGAATAAAGAAACTAATGAATTTTACATACCTATTAGTGACCATGCAATATGTACGTTTTATTTATGAAAATAGACACCCATTGCTATAGGAACATGGCAAAGAAATGCGAAAAAATTGGAAATTTTAAGGTGATTTTGATATGCTGTAATTTCCTGATTTTACAGATTTTTGGCAATTGTTTTTATTGGAAGTTGTATAGATAAGCCTTAATTTTCTTTATATACTACAGCTAGCTTTGTTTTGCAACATAGATTTAAGTGTTGTTGCTATAAAATGTAAAGTTGCATGGAAAAATCCAATAGCAAATTGCAGATTTTATTCAAGTTGCTTCAAAGGCCAGGTCATACTTGATATTTCCTCACCAAATGATATCATATATTTATATTGATATGTGAATAATACCTATTCAAAAATGCCTCAAAATATGAGAATTAACCTTATTTTTCCGCTGGTTGCCATAGCAACGGTTTTCAATATTGATTTATTTCACGATCAGAATAGTGTGCACAGAAATGTAAGATTTGCATTTTAAATTCAGATGAAATGAAGAAATCATATTGTGAAATTTCTCTTTAGTTACCATGGATGACTTTTAAAACGTGCGATTATAAAATATGTGTTTGTTTCTATTGAAAAATAGCAAACTTCTTCATAATACATTCTACCCTGGAAACCCCAAATTGTTGTCATTACTCACAAAATGTTCTTGAATAAGCATAAAAATGCCATTTTTAAATCTTTTCTCTCTGTTACCACCGGGAACGGGACCACAAAGCATCAAAGAAATTGTGTTAGGTTTTTTTTCAAAGTCTATCAAACTGAAAAGTATGAAAAAAATCTGTGACTATGTGACTATGATCAAGGGAACGCGATAATTTTATTTGTCGTGGGGGGGGGGGGGGGAGCGGATCCCCCTCTCCAAACCTGATTCCCTCTAGATCCGCGTATGAATATACTGAATACTGTACCACCTTCCCACATACATGTATATATAGTGACGACTTGTAGCTTCAAGAAAACACAATCATGAATTTTTCATTTTTTTTCCAAGCTTATCTACCCTTTTACTTGGAGAAGTGGTTGTCACGTCATTTAGGCATTTACAAGTTGTATGATAAGTATGTATGAATTGTGGGTAAAATGGAGATCGAGTTCAATACAAAAAAAAAAAAATAGCATTCAAAACAAAATCGAAACAGGCGTTTTCTTGAAGTAAATTTACGTTGGTTCAAACAACATATCAAAAGAGGGAGCGCATCATCCCATGTAAAGAATATTGTGGGTTTTTTTTTTAATAAATTAGATCTATTTCTGAGTGTATAGCTATTAAAAGTAGAACATTCATAACCAGTGTTCATGTGCACATTGCATTCTTATGATTTTTTTTCTCGCTAGTATTCATATAAGTTTTTGCTTTGTTCGCGACCATTTTCAGATTGCGGAAAATTCATAATCCATTCGATCTTTGGTACACAAGAAATTCTCTCTCTCTCTCTCTCTCTCTCTCTCTCTGTGCAGTATGGCAATTTATTTACAATTATAGCTTAACAATTAAGAGAGCTCGATGGTCGTGGCCATTTTTAGACGGTATTGCTCTCCTTTAGAAGAAGAGCTCTATATCAAATAATAGGAAAATACCAAATATAAAGGGTGATATATATGATTTTCTTTTTAACTAAGTAATAGCTTATAGCTTAACAATTCATACCTTAAAATTATAGGTAGATCTGATGGTGAACCTGTTGACAATCCAGCCTTTTTAAACGATTACATGTCTACTTATACTAATTTCTTTATATATAAAAAGATCAAGTTAACAATAAGCGGTTCTAAACCTTTGATGTCATCAGCAGCTGCGTATATTTATCTACATCCAGCAATCCACTGAGGCTGGTGAATCAGTCCTTGGTTTGCTAGTGATGACAGTGGCGTACGTAGTCACACATTTGACCCTATAAGTGTATACGACAAACCAACAATAAAATGTGATAATTAAAAATGTATGAAAATAAATAAGTAAAATGAAATGAAAATGAAAAGAAATGCTTAAAATAATGACTATATAAGTATAACCGGGGTCCTTTGGCATGAATTGCTTTGAATTTGATAAGTTGCAGTTGTTTTTTAAACCCAAAATGTAGTGTAAATTTCAATTTAAAAAAGATTTTCTTAGAACATATGGTCATGGAAAAAAAAAGAAAAAAATCGCAATTCTTCACATAAAAATCTTTCTGATAAAAAAAAAATTCTTTGTTTTTTGTTATCATATTTTGACGTTTGATATCAGTTTAAAATTTCTCTATTATATAAAGAGATCATACCGATATTGTGATATTTTTATTATAAAGATATTACATTGATTGATATCTGAAGTTCTATTCATTCAAAAAATAAAACTATCGACATTCGATCTATATTATTCAAGATAAATTTAAAAAGAAATCTTCATATTCTTCATATTAAAAAATATATTAGCATTTGTTCTTAAAATTACCAAACAATAATGATAGCAAGAAGTTACATATTAAAAGATTAATAAACTACATGTAATACATTCAGATTTCGTTTGGGTAGAAAATTAAAGAAGGATAACTCTGACCATGCTCACCGAGCAGGAGTTATCGAAACTTGACATGGCGGACGGGGAATTAAAAACTCCCTTGTCGACAACGCCAACCACAGGGGCTCGTCACGAAGTTTTTTCAATCTTTTATATATACCACCTCTATACTATAAAATACACACCTTTTATATATACCACCTCTATACTATAAAATACACAAGTGTATTTTATAGTATAGAGGTGGTATATATAAAAGATTGAAAAAACTTCGTGACGAGCCCCTGTGCGCCAACCGAAGATTTTAACCCACTGGCGGAAGATCCAGACAATTTCATCAGGTAGATTAGCTTATTGTGACTTAGATATTTTGCATAATCAAAATAATCGTGCTGAAACAATGCATCCGACCTGCATTAATGCTGCAAGCAAGCAGTGTCGTGAACGTCGTACATGTTATCTTGGACGACTAGGTGATACAAACATTGTATCATTGAGTCTTAGAATACACAAAATAAACACTTAGCTATCTGTTGGAAATTATTTACATTTGAAAGAGCTGTAAGACAGTGTTTCAAAAAGTGATTCTGTGTAAATGGGTTCAAGGTTAGTGTTGATAAAAAAAGGGCTTGGAAAGGGGAGGGGGTGGTAAGACATTAGTGCGTTGTCGACCTGGTTAGAACAGTGTTTGATGAAATTGAAATAAGACTGTAATGTTTGATGCAGGGTGTTTTTGTTGGTTCATCAATCCTTGGAGTTACATATGCCAAATTACATGTAAGGTGCAATAATGATAAACATGATAAAAAATTCCTAGTCTGAGAGAGAGAGAGAGAGAGAGAGAGAGAGAGATTTGTTGCATTATTTAAACAGTGTTATGAATGATTTATTTTGTGTTTTTCTATGGTTATGACATATTAATGCCGTATTTATGAAGTGTGAAGTGAAATTTAATTTTGTCAGTTTTATTTTTTTTTCTCAGTGGACATTCTCCTCAAAGACAAGGTCATCATGATGCAGATTGTAGTGGAAGTGAAGAAGAGAGTGATTACCAATGTAATTCTATGGAAGAAATGTCAACAGGAAACTTGTATGGTGTCACCCCACCAATTTATATGCGTGGAGTAAAAAGAGACAAGAAAAAACACCAGACAAACATTCAAAAATCATCCTATAAACAATTCACAGAACTGAAGAAGGCCTCCAAGAAGTCCCATCGAAATGCGGTTATAAAAGAAAGGTATGCAAATGACCCTTTATTTTGCAAACTTGGACATATAGACTCTGACGACAATTTAGACAAGGATTTTGCAGACGATAAAGATAAGAGAAGCATGGATCGACGAGAAATGAGAAAGAAAAGCATGACTAAAACAATTGCTCATGAGCGCTTTGCGAAAAGAAGTTCTAGCGATTTAGCTGCCATAGACACATCTACAGTGGATGTTCCTGTGCCTCAGGCGGCCGCAAAATTTGACACCTCTGGAAGATTTTCTTCCTTTAATTTCGGCAGTAAATTGCCAGTGGATAGTTCCGGCAGATTCACATCGTTTAATTTGAAATCTCATCCCCTCTCCATGATGGGACAGTCTCTGAGCTCAAGCTGGTCTGTTGGAAGGAGTGAACACAGGAGGCAGTCTGTGGTAAATGTGGAAGTGCCCAAAGAGAGAGTGGATTTTTTCAAGATATTCTCAACGCTGCTTAATATGGGCTCAAATTCCAAAAAAGAGAAAGACGCAAAGGGAGTGAAAGAAAAAATGAGTTACAGAAGGCAGATCAGTTCAGAGCAGGAATTGTGGCAAGAACGTTACAAGGATTACCTGTGGCTGGAACTTCAGATGGAAAAAAATGGATTTCAGAATCAGCTTGAACAGGAGGAATTTCTACAAAATGAGAGAGCAAAAATTCCAGGTGTGATTGAAGAGATACTGAATTTTAGGTTTGAATGTTCAGTAGAACTTAGTGACAGCAAGAGTGAAGAAGATTCCTATGCTAATCGGCAGAATGAAGGGACTGCATATTCATTCACTCTTTCAAGTGAAACTGTCGCTCAACAGAGGGAAGCTTTGAAATACGTCCAAGAATTGCTGGACAAACTAGATTCTTGTGAGAAACTGTTTCCAACATCAAGGTCCTTTGCAAAAGAATATGAAATGTATAAAAATGAACAATTTACTCAAAGAGTGAAATCACTTTATCTTTGGCAAAGTATTACCAAAGATCTGTGCCACAAAATAAAAAAATTAGGACTAGTACTTGGTGCACAACACGCATCAGATTTAGACTGGCCAGTTATAGAAAGTCCCCGATCATCGGAGGAATTTGATTTTACAGGTTTAAATAGAGTAGATATTCCTAAAATTCAAGAATCTGTCAGTGGAAATAGCGAAGACGAAGTTGAAATTCCATCACCAGAATGTTTAGGTGCACAGACAGACAATGCTAAGCGTGTAACGTTTACACTCCATCCTTCAAGGGCATCAAAGATCAGTAGTCCGGACTCCTCTGAGATTCCTTCGAGAGGATCCAAGTTGTCCTCGACCTACTCCCTCGGTAGTCTCTCTCGAGCCTCCAGTGAAGCCAGCCTTGATGAGCTGCATCACACTTCAGCCAAACTGTTGTTTAGAAAGTATGTAGACAAGACATTAAAGCGAATGGGCATGAATAAAATGTTGTTGAGGTTCAAAGAGCTCTTGGACAGAACGTTACAGAGAGCAAGAGAAGCTTTACAGAGACCAAAGACTCTCCCTCAGTTAGAAATGCAGGTAAACAAGTTTTAACATTTGCAGTAGTTTTAAAGAAATTTGCAGTTTTAATGCATTAGATTAGGATGTTTATCATGTTTATTTGTATTACAGTATCGACTAGACACAACTTAACACCAAAGCAGTCCGTAAAAGCTGACCCCTGTTCTGGCCTTGGTCTGCATTTTAAAAAAAAAATGCATCTGATCTCAGGTCTGATCAGGGTCTGTTATGGGTTTACTCGGGGTCGGTTCTTGGGGTTGGCTTTATGCACAAAAGCTGATTAATCTTTTTTCTTACAACCTGTAAACCCGCACCTAATATATTCCAAATACACAATCAAGTAGAGACTTTTGGTCATATTTCAGTAGCAATTTAAGGGTCTGCTTCTGAAATCGGAGTCTGCTTTCGATGTTTGCTCTGGGTTAGCATGGGGTCTGCTTGGAGTCAGCTCTGGGTCCGCCATAGCAAACCCTAAGCAGACCCTGAGAGGACACAGGGAGCAGAATGGGGGTTTGGTTGGAGTCTGCTTTCTGTTAGGTTGGGTCTGGTCATACTGTATATGTACTGCTATACATCTCTTAATTGTTCACGTCTAGCACT
Source organism: Magallana gigas (assembly GCF_963853765.1). Classification (NCBI taxonomy): domain Eukaryota; kingdom Metazoa; phylum Mollusca; class Bivalvia; order Ostreida; family Ostreidae; genus Magallana; species Magallana gigas. The sequence continues at coordinate 27,079,988 of NC_088861.1, forward strand.
TCAGATGTTATGTCAGTGTCTGATCTAAATTTTAGGTTTTATTCATTAATATAATTATAAAAGAAATAAATGAATAAAATTTCACTTTTTGTTCACTGTGATTATTGTATATTAATTTTTTGTACAAGTTATATATTTTTGCTCACTTGCACTTTTGATTTTGCAGGTTTTTTTAAATCAAATTATTCAATTTTATTTGCCACAGTTCATTCAATTGTACTTCTTTGCCGACAAATTTCAGGATTTTCAGTACTTTTGATTTGTGATTGTAGTCACCAGAGGTAGATGGCACAGTCCAGCTCTCATCCTCACCCTCCTTGGATCTCCACTACGCCGACGCTAGCTCCACATCCATCAATTTCCACCGAAGTTCCAGCCTCACAGATTTCGGAGCTTGGTGCGAACAGTTCATCCAGATGGGCTTGCCTTCATTCCAGTCCAGCTACCTATTCCTACTGCATGTGTTTTTGGAAGTCATTCATGAAGCCTTGCGGCTTCGCCTGGAGCAGAGACCTGTTATCGACCCCTCGTTTCTCAGCATAAGACCGGTATGTTTTCAAATTTCATGTTAATGGCTACATGTCTGGTATAATGGGCAATACTGTTTGTTCCTCTTGCTTTTGAAATGGAATTAGAGGCCTCCATTTTGCATTATCTTATCAAACAACACATTCAGAGTCTAAAAACCAGGATTATTTATAGAAGAAATTAAACATCTTTTTAACACTATGTATAGAACCTGTTTATAGTCATAGTCTTCATGAAACCATCTTTGTTTGGTTACGGAAGGACCAACCATTCATTGCTTACTACCAATACAAATTAATATTCATAATAATTACAATAATTACCACATGGATTCTGAAATGTACTAGTAAACCCATGCTTTGTGCATACTGTACTCTTTGAGATTTATTGTTCTATGTTAGCTTTTGAGAGAATGCAAAGAGGTTTTGAGGGGAGCGGTGATAGTCAAGCAGTATTTCCAGACCATGGTGGACGAGGTAACATCAGAAGGGGACACCAACACAATGAAAGATCTGGAAGAGTTTGACAACGATGTCCGCCAGATGTTAGAAGTAAGTTTAATAAGACCCACAAGATGTAACACGTAAATTTATGTCCTACAAGATTAGTGGTCCAAGTTGCGAATAAAATGATTTGCAACCAGAGCTTATGAGTATTTTGCATATTTGTGACAGAGTAAATCCCGGCCAGCAATCATCTTTTATAAGTGTAAATGTAACTCTGAGCATTGCACAAGATGTTGGACATAAATTATGTTCCACAAGAAGTTAGATTCAAGTTTATATACTGCAATATGTCAGACCTAAGTTATAGTCTCGCAAGATATTACGCATAAGTAAATGTCTTGCAAGATGTTAGACTAAGTTAAAGTCTTGCAAGATGTTAGACTTAAGTTAAAGCCTCACAAGGTGTTAGACTTAATTTAAAGTCTCAGAAGAAGTTAGGTGTTGGTTTTTATCCTTTCTAAGAAGTATTACAGAGTCTGTGTTAAGTATCAAAGTCTTTTTGTATTCCCCAACATCACAACTTATAGATTTAGGAGATTTGATTACAGGCATAAACTCTTTGTATTTGTACTTGCTGCAGGTGTATTTCACATACCTACAGAGCTGGATGTTGGCTCTTCAGAGTCTCCCTGAGGCATCTCTCAGTCTGAAAAATGTCCTTGAGTCAGAGTGGCTTTTCACCAAGCAGATATGTCCCCACGTTATTGGAGGGGAGGGAGAAGCAGGCAAACGATTCAGGTATTAGAATATTGTATACAGGCCCTGTATACACCCCATCCCTGTATTACAGAGTTATTTTCGCTCTCGTAATTTTCACCCTTCTCCACATGCAATCAGTTTTGCCCCATTTTGGAGTCTTCCAGACAAAGTTGTGTTTAGAGAGAGCAAATTTGAGATATTCAGATTAATCCAGTCTTAAATTTTTCCTTGACAACAAATGTGAAAGGTGCGAAATGAAACAGGGGCGAATATTCACCTAAATACAGTACATGTACTGGCAACATACTTCATAGTGATATTCTATAACAGCCAATTTAGGTTTAAATTTTTTCATATCCCCTTGCAAATTCCTACTTGATTTGTACTTCTTTACAAAGGTGTGATTTTGAAGGGTTAAGGAGAAGAAAGCTAAAAGTTTTTTTAAATCACTTTAGTGACATGGGTTTAACATGTGCTTTCAGCTCACTTGCCAGTAGTCTGCTGAATTCAATTGCGGACTTTTTGGAGAGCGGAATTGATGATTTCTCAACAAGCCTGTACAACTTAACGATCAACGATAACATCGTGGATAGATCAGACCCAGGGGAGAAGGACACTAACAACAACAACGACAGCGACACCAACGACGAAGTGCAGGATCAACAGAAGATGGTGATCCAGGATATCAGGTCAGAAGTGCAGGCGTTATATCTCTCTACAATGTTTGTCTCATGTGCAGGCTTTGTAATTTTCTACGATATTTGTCTCATGTGCAGACTTAATATCTCTTAATGATATTTATCTCATATGCAGGCTTTATATCTCTGTATGATATTTGTCTCATATACAGGCTTTATATCTCTCTACGATATGCGCCTCAAGTGCAGGCTTTAGACGTAAAAAAAAAAAAGGTGTGTGTTTAGGGTAACCCGACCTAACCTACAAAAATGCCCCAATCCTACCATTTTTAGATGTCTGTTTTTATCCGATTGGGAATTTTATATTATTTCTATTAAAAAATGCGTTTTTAAACATGACACAAACAAACATTCTTAGGGTTCATGCAGAAAAAAATATGATAAAATTAAAAAAAATCCCAACCTACCTAACCTAATTTTTTCATCAGTGTTACCCTCAACACAATTTTTAAGGCGTCGAGCTAATGCTCGGCAGCCTTCTAGCGATTGTCTGGATTGGCAATCGTCCAAAAATTCATGCACTGCACCGCCTTTTTTAATGCGCATAAAAAATAAGTTCCTTGAAGTATTAAACGTATTACAAGATTTGTATTCCTTTTATTCAAATAAATTGTGTACAAAAAACCCAACTTTGCCTCCCTGGTTATAGACAACTCATTGCATTAGTATAAATTTGTTTAATCAAGAAATGGCGAAGGAATACAATAAGGTGCAATGTAAACATTCACTAAAATATTATTTAAGTTTATCGCTTACATTTTAATTGGAGACTGTGCCCGATAGAAATAAAATTTGATATGTAAATGTATTTGTTATCGGGCATGGTCTCCAAAATAATTGTAAGCGATAAACTTATCTATAGATTTTGTTGCAATTAATAAACACGATAATGCAGTTGGTTTGGTCGAGCATTTTAGATAGCACGTGTTGTGGATTTGTTTGTAAACAACCATAGCATAGGTAATCTTGTGTTTCAAACGGGAATTGAAATAAATAAAAGTATGTTTTATTATTATAATTAGGGACACACTGTTAATGTATTCAAATTATGAGCCTGTGAAAGACTTTTTAAAGCAGAAAGAAAATAATAATTTTTTTTGAACTTTGAAATTTCTTCGATTTTTGTAACCATGATGAGTTATTGTATTATAAACTCATCACTACCTATTTTATAACGAAATATACTGATTATTGTTTTTGAAACAGCACAAAACGTTATTTATTTCCTTTTATATTTCTAATATTATTTGATAAACGACTATATATATTAGTACAGAAATTCAAATTATTGATATCATTCTATATAAAGGAAAATGTCAGCTCGACGCCTTTGTGGCCGTTCCGGCCTTTGATTTTTTATAGGCCTTACATATTTCTATGATATTTGTGTCATGTGCAGACTTAATATCTCTTAATGATATTTGTCTTATATGCAGGCTTTATATCTCTCTACGATATGTGTCTCAAGTGCAGGCTTTACATATCTCTATCATAATGATATTTGTGTCATGTGCAGACTTAATATCTCTTAATGATATTTATCTCATGTGCAGACTTTACATCTCTGTAAGTCTGTATGATATTTTTCTCATGCTGGTTAATCCGGATTCATATTTTTGGGTTTCTTAAATATTTGTGAAAATTAATTTTGCTGCACGGATTCAATGAATTTTCAGTTTCAAGGAAAAATTTTATTATGAAATTTGTTGATGAACATTTAATTTTATTAATCAAATCAACATCATTTTGGCGAAAATCATTTAAAACTATAGTATATTTCACTATGTTATTTGTCAGGGAACAGTAAAAGTAGATGCATTTTAGGAGCATTCTATACCATGCATGGACACAGAAATTCATTAATTTAAAAAATGAAATCATATTCTCCCCCCCCCCCCCGCTCCAAAAAAAAAAAAAAATTCATGTATAAGTTTTTCAGGCCAACCATTTTTAGCTCACCTTTGCTGAAAGCTCAAGTGAGCTATTCTGATCCCATTTTGTCCGTCGTCCATCTGTCTGTCTGTCCATCTGTAAAATTTTCAAATTTTGAACTTCTGCTCTAAAACCACTGGGCCAATTTCAACTAAATTTGGCACAAAGCATCCCTATAGAAAGGTGATTATAAATTGCCTGCAGAAAGGAAAGACCGATCTTTATTCAAAACGGAGAAAACCTCGAAACTGTAGAAAAATGATATGAAAAAAATCTTCTTCTCAAGAACTACTGAATCAAATTCAACGTAATTTTGCATGAATAATCCTTTAGAAAGGAAAATATAAATTGCAAAAATTATCGGCGAATTCTGTTTCAAATTTGAGTAATTTACGAAAATAAAAATAGAGATAATCGCTGTCAATCAGTTTATAACTTCGGGTTCGGTATTCCATATCGAAAACGAAAGTTCTTTGTCAATCGTAACTACTCGGCCATTTCCGCTGTCGAAAAATAAACTCGTAAGCAGACAGAAGAAATTCTTAATTTTCATGGTTTGTTTATTGTTTAAATGGTTTGGTAAATTGTTTGTTAATTCGTTCGTTTGTAGGTAGAGGGTCTACTGCTGGTTGTTATTCATTCCTCTCATGCAGCTCAGCACCAAGAGAAAGGAGTTTGAATCCTTGATGGGGAAAACAGTGCAACTTGTGAATGAGCAGACATCTTGTCATCAAGCCATTGCCGAATCCTTGACAGAGCTGAAGGTAATGTCTGGTGTTCTTGTGATAGTGGAAATTAAATTCCACAGGATAAATTTATAAAAATTGTACAATATCAATAGATGAGAATCTCTACCAGTCACCTGGAAATATTTTTATCAGCAAGAGATAGAAAAACGTGTCGCAAATGGACTTTTTTTCATGCAATATTTTTTCTTTTGCTATATTAAGTCACAAAATATAATTTCCGAATTCAATAAAAATTTAATTTGTTTTAAAATTTTCTCTTTATTCAGGAAAAATTTTTAATATTAGGGATGTCAGATTTACTCAGAGAGACTAGTCGAATAATGAGGGCTTCAGTCAAGGCTCAAGCCTCAGAAAAAACCCCTAAAATCCCATGTTTTGGACTTGTCTTCTACTGTGGTGATTGTAATTTCAAATTATTTTTTTATCACAGAGCTCTGCCATGGAACTTCAAGAGAGAGTGGTCCAAGCCTTCAAACAAGTGGACGACAAGTTCTACTTTGAAGAAATGGCAAACTTTGACGACAACGAGAGAAACCATCTACTGAATCTGTACAGAGAAACCATGCTCAAAGGATACAACTTTGGGTATGAGGTGAATACCTTTTTATGTGGCAATTGTTTTCTCTGTCTTTAAAACCTGTATTTTTGTGTTTATACATGTCATGTACCGGTACATATTGTTACATATTTATTGCAGTATTTTAGAGAAGTGACTCGCCTGGTCACAGGCGACACCAAACAGAAGCTGAGCAAACGACTTGTTAACTATGCCAAAGAGTGGATGGCCTTTGTCACAGAGAAATGTGAAAAAGGGAGAGATATGAGGCCCAAGTAAGTACAGAACAACTGGTCAATATTGGATACAGAATTACATATCAACAGCAGTGTTCGCCAAGGTCCTCGGATCTTTACAGGACATTTGGTCCTGCACAATCAAATTATTTACAGGACCGGTTACATTTTTACCTGACCAAATTTAACTTAAATTAAATAAGAATGTTTATTTAAAAAACACACAGAAAAGGTGTCAAAGTTATTTATTTGAATTATTTCATATTCCTCTTAAAAATTCAAATAAAATATTCCAATTCATCACAATACTATTTTTTCTGTTCTAGACTATTTCAGAATTAACAAGCTAAAAGTTTACAATCTCCCATTCATATGTAAAAATAAAATATTCTAATAGTTTAAGTCAGTGAATTGCATACAACCTCATACTACACAGCTTCAATAAAAAAAAATTATTATCAATGTGCATATAACAATAAATAAATTTCTTTGAAGAACTGTCCATATATCTATTCCACTTTGGTATGACTTTGAGAAGTGCATAAATATTTTTGGGAGGCAAATATGTCGTTGTCTGTAAGTCAAACTGTCATCACTTGCAGTACTCTGATGATTTCTATGGCAACTGGCTGCATTACGTAACATATTTTCATCTTCTATACTTGGGAACAAATAATATTTCAGATTTTTGGCTTAAAATTTTAAACTTTAGACCATATATATCTTATTCTGCTAATAACTAAAGACGTTTAACAAGTTCAACGGTTTAATTAATTAGTCCCATTCTCAGATTACGATCTCGCACCTTTAATGTGAAGATGGTTGACTTCCAGACAGACACTTATTGTTTAACAATTGACCACTGCAGTGATAGAACTCCTCCAACTGTTACATAACAATTGATGTCTGCAGCCATAAACATAAACTGATAAATAATGGGGCTCATCTATGGTCAGAGCTGTGTGCACTGAAGCGACGCAAGAATTCCTGTTGCACGTGGTGATTGAATATTATCGATAACAGACTGACCGAATAAACAATGGTATAAAAGAGGAACATATTTAAGAGAAAATTTTACACTTCAGGAGTCAACAAAAATTGATTTTCGCCACATTTGGATTTTTTTTCGCCAAATTTGAAAAATAGAACTCAAAACCTTTTCGGACATTTGGTCCCGGATTTATGTTTATAGGTATTTTAACGGACCTCGTAAAATTTTATCGGATTTATCCGAGGTCCGACGAACCTTGGCAAACACTGTTGTCAACAGGGCAACTTGGATAAAAAGTTCTAACAGGACAGCAAAAAGAAAAGTACAGGATAACAGTTTAGTGAAGTGTACACATTTATAGTTGAATCGGTCAATGTAGTATAAAAAGTACAGAATAGTATTGGATACAAATTTACAGATCACTAGGTATGAGGAATGGGTTTTAAATGAAAGTAATTGTTTTGTAAATTTGCTGAACAATTTTTTTTTTTTCACTATTTAGGTGGGCTAGTCGAGGATTGGACTTTCTCATTGTTGCATGTGAACCTAAGGTTCTGGCTTGCTTGACAGATGAAGAATATTACGCAAGTATTTGCATTAGATTAAATTTTTTTAAAGTCCAATTTGTGGAAACTTTAAGGTAAATACATGGCAGGTAATTATCATCTCACTTTAAATATATGTGTACTAGATATTGAGATAGAGCATCAATTTATTCTTAATACTGTATACAGTGAAATATTCGCACCATTTTATTTTCGCCCCTTTCGCCCTCATTGTCAGTGGGCAAATTTAAAACAGGGCAAATTCAAATGTCTCAGATTAGACAGGGTGAAACTGTTTGTAGAAGGGCGAAAATTACGCAGGGCGAAATAAACACTGTATACAGTACATGTACTTTGGAATTTAAGTTTTAGTCCTGGACAGTTTTCATTTTAGATTATTTTCAATCATTTACATGTTTATAAAAGGGGTCATTATTTTGTTAATTCATTAATGAATCAATACTGTTTGATAATTCTTTGAAGATGTAAATTCATGCTGAGGGGATCAACTCACCAAATCCATAAAAAAAATTGAGCCACAATAAATGCTAACGATTCGCAGAGTTATAATTACCGTATAAACAAAGTAATTATATTTATTTAGGAATTGAAGAAGAGCATCAACAGCTGTATCAGTCATGTGATCGGTTCAGCAGACGGACACCTGTCAGTCCAACCCACAGTCAAGGTCAGTAGTTGTTGGAATCACTGCTTTGGAGTTTATAAAGAATAAGCTAGCTGCAGGTCTGTAGCTCCCAGTCTGAAAAAATTTGGGATCTGGGAGCTACAGTTCCTTAAGTGTTAAAAAGTTGCAATTTATGGAAGTCTGCTAAGAATAAGCTACCCCAAATTACATTAATGTAAAATCATATAACATAGATAGAAATGAAATTCATTTCTTAAACAGATGACAAATGAAAATAAATATTTGTTGGGTGTTTAGATAAAAGAACTAGCTGTGTACTTCACAGGAACCTCCCCCATTCCACGCTCTACCAGTGTTGACTCTGGCAGACAGCCCTATTTGCGGTATCCTTCGTGGCCGGCCGAGCAGGTACAGGGAAAGTTTAACCGCTCCACGTCCAATATCTCCAACAAATCCTCACAGAGCGAGCCCACACAAAGCTCTGCAGCAGAATCCAGTGAGTTCTTCCAGAAATTGTTTTCTGTTATCTCTATCTCTCTATTTATGACTTTGTTTAGTTATTACATGTAAGCTTTTCATTTTTTTTCGATACTGACGGTGATCGTTTTCTTTTATATCCCTATTACTTGTCTGACTGTGTATACATGTACCTATGAGATTTTCATTTTGATAACACTAGAAAACACAAAATACAATAATTAACTCAGGAAATGTTACTAAGGTGGAGGAACCCATGGGTCTGGTGTAATAATATTAGGTTTTCATAACTGATAAACACCTGTCACCATATAATGGTAATTGTTCTTACACCTGAGGCATGGTCCATTTCAGGGGTTAAGCATCATTCCATGGATTATCACTCAGAGATAGAGATACATGAGGGAGATATGGGGGCATTGTGTTGGACATCCATGCCAAGAAAAACAGAGGTACGCTATTAGTCTGGTGATTTAGATTTAAAGGAGCTTCAACTCTTAGAAAAGTGGCACACAACTTCTTTCAGATTGTGTATTACTGAAGTATTCATTAATATACCATTGTTTTTCATCATGATAAAATTTTCCAGTATTTACATAACATTCAAGTAAAACATGTATTACATATTTAGTACCAGGTAGAGTAAATCTAATATTATACATATTTGATAGTATTTAGACTTTGTGAAAAATACAAGGTAAGATATTGATAAAGGGCCCTCATGCAAAAATCTTTTTTTTTTTAACTAACTCTACAGGGACTAGCTCTACATTGACCATATTCATTAGGTTATAAAGAGAGATAAATTAAAACCTTTTTTAAAATATTTACTGCTAAACTCTACAGGTATTGTAGCTTCAAATTAATTACAGGTATTCATTAACTTGATGACAGAGAGAAAGAGGTGTATCAGGTATTCAGTTTGTGATATAATTGATTTTGGGGGGACAGGTGGAGAGACAGAAGATTTGAAGTGGATGGACAGAAAGAAGCAGGCGATAGTGAGGCTGGAGAAAAGGAGGCAGGTCTTCCTCAGGGACTCGGGGTCGTCACCACTCACAAGATCGAGCCCGACTACCGCATCAATTTTCACAGAGTCAAATTCAGAAGGCAGAGGGGACACAAGGTCGGTACGGGTGGTCTCATACATTGCCTGTACATTGAACAAACTGAGTATGCCTCAATCACATAAATTTAACATCACATTTACCATTACCACATATACCACACAATATCATTAGACTGGCAATTGTGTCAAACATAAATTGTAAGTGAAATTTTTCATGTGAAATTCATTAAAAATAAGCGTCACATGAATTTGTATGTGAGAAGTTTTTTATGTGAATTTCATTTGAAAAAAAAATTGTGATATATATGTACATGTTCATGTAGAACTTATACAATTGTAGCACATGCAGAATTGCCACATAACAGGAAGAAATTCTTTTCATGTGACTGAGGCAAAAATGCTTTTGTACAAATTTGATCTCTTCCAGTGCGATACACATGCTTTGATTTAATTGTTTTGAAACATACAGGTGAAGGCCAGTATGGTAAAGTGTATCAGATATTTCAAAGGATTCAGAATTCAGTGGGTTTTGCTGGTACCCCCTCTTTGCAGGTAGTGTTACCAACAGGTTTCTGTTCACATAATCATTGACTCTTTGTTATAATACTGTAAGCCAACCTTTATTCATGATTCAGAATTCAGTGAATTTTGCTGGTACCCCCTCTTTGCAGGTAGTGTTACCCACAAGTTCACATAATCATTGACTCTTTGTTATAATACCGTAAGCCAACCTTTATTCATGATTCAGAATTCAGTGAATTTTGCTGGTACCCCCTCTTTGCAGGTAGTGTTACCCACAAGTTCACATAATCATTGACTCTTTGTTATAATACCGTAAGCCAACCTTTATTCATGATTCAGAATTCAGTGAATTTTGCTGGTACCCCCTCTTTGCAGGTAGTGTTACCCACAAGTTCACAAAATCATTGACTCTTTGTTATAATACCGTAAGCCAACCTTTATTCATGATATTAACTTTATGTTGCAATTTTTCTGTAATAAACAGGTTCACCGTGCCTAATTTTCATGACCAAATCTTTTTAAGCCAAAAAATGTTATTAAGGGGTTAAAAACCGCTTTTTGGTGAAAATATTGTCTCAAACCACAGTCCAGAGTCTGCATAGCTCTCTCCTACCCATGGCTGCTTGAACACCTTATTCACCAATATCTTGAATATTACCACCAAATGTGTAATGTCCACTTCAACCAATGAAAATTATTGTTTAACCTTGCATGGTTACTGCCTTTGTAGCAATGATATAAAACTGTGTGTTACGTAAACTGTGATTGGATAATCAAAGGTTGCTTCAAAGGTCAATCTCCGACTATGCTTTACTCACATTGGTCAATACTGTAAGAAGCTATGAGTTATTTTTGTGTCGTGCAACCACAGCCAGGTGGAGGAGGATCATACATATTGCCAGTGGTTTGTGACGATGTGAGAACATATTTTTGACAGTGATGTTTCTGCATGCAAACTAAAGATAATTTAAAGTACATTGTACATGTATCAATCAGAATAATAATTCCATCAAGATGACTTAAGGTATTCTGATCTAAAAAAAAAAAAAAAGTCTTTGTCCCACTGAGGTTTTTGCAATTCATTTTACATCAGATCTACTCCCTATAATAAGTATATTTCTGGACTAACTTGTCAATAACCTATAAATAAAAAGATTATATTTATATAATTATTTATTCATTACGTATAACATACCAGTATGTAACTTGCCGGCTGTAGCTTTACATTACAGCAGAACAGATTGTATAATTTTGTATCTGGTACGTCAGCTTACTCCCTTTTTCTTCCAATATATTATAGGTCTGGATGAAATGCTGGTGATTATAAAGCACTGTAATTGTGGAACTCTGGAGGAGGCAACTAAGGTGAGTCTACCCGAACAGAGCATTCGAGTGTACATGCGGGAGATTCTACTGGCCGTCAATTACCTATATACATGGTAGAAATACCGGTACATGCACATATACACAAGTGATGTCACAGTCATACTGGTCCTTTTGTTATTTGGTTAGCTACGTGTATGTATCATCAACCTCTAAAAAAGTTTGCTTTGATGAATATGAATCAGTTGGAGAGGTTGGGGACAATGGCTTGTAGAAATGTTTAGTTTTAACTTTAATTTAAGATTATTCCTACGAACTTTGTCTGTCTGTTTGTTTCTCTCTCCTCTCTCTTCGTCTCTCTCTCTGTCTGTCTCTGTCTCTCTCTCTCTCTCTCTCTCTCTCTCTCTGTTGGAGAGTGTAGTATAATTTGCAGTCTTGATTGCAATCATTTAACATGGACCTTACAGAATTATTGAATTTTTGAATTGCCAAACAACAGATCAATTTAATGTCATTGTTGATGTTTTTATCTAATTTATTGACATATTACTTCTATTGTTATGCAGATCCCACTACCATACCTTAAACTCACTGAAAGGGGCACCTGTCAACCCATATTTCTTCTAACAAGACTTGTAATGGGGTGTGTCTTTTTACCCCCAATGAACCCAATGTAATAGAACAACACTTGGTAAGGTAAGTTTATCAAATTTAAAACTGAAAAGTAATAATATGAGGGATATGTAAATTTCTTATGCTGGTCAGGGTTTACACACAAAGTGTTTCATTTATATATATATATATATATATATATTTATCACTCATTATTAGTGAGAAATTTTTTGTAACTTTTTAAATCTGATTGCATTGCATAAGTTTGTCACAATAATACATGTAAGTTCTCATTTTAGACTTTGAAATGAATCTACTGTACCAACCGCAGCATAAAGTTTGGTTGCTGGCATTGAACTGTGACTGCCCAAGACTGATGAGGTCTGCTGAAAACTGTAATCTCTGTAACACTGTTACATCCTTTTTGGCTGCCTTATCTTTATTAAGTGTCTTGGGCGTCACTGTTCATGGTAACATACCAGACACTAACATCGTGAAGAGCAACTTTATGTAGAGATGTATGACCCTACATGTATATATGAATAAATATATCTATATATCTGTATAAATAAAATCTATTTTTTCCCCTGGATATTCTTATGTTTAATTATAATCATTAGTCCCTTTTCTAACAGGATGATTTTATAGTCATACAGCCGGTTCAAGCATATCTTTTACAACATACACCATAGCATAGCATAGCATTGAAATCTCATAGCATAGCATTGAAATCTCATAGCATAGCATTGGAATTTCATACCATAGCATACAATCTCATAGAATCGTATTCGTCATATCATACCATAGCATAGCATACAACATTCTTTTAACTCGGTTTTAAATGTTTTTATTTGAAAAAATAAATGTTTACATAATATATTTGTGGTAAACTTTGGCTTCTTCTTATTTTACTGCGAAAGGTGTGGAACTCTTCTGTGTATGGAGGCGTTTTTGTTCAAATCTCATAGCATAGCATACAATATCATTAAGCCCTTCATTTCAATTTCTCATAGCATAGCAAACAAATCTCATAGCATAGCATACACATCTCATAGCATATCATTAAAATCGCATACCATAGCATAAAGGACTATATATGATATGGGCCTAAAATGGCCCCCTAAAATGAACATCATCATTATACTGTAATTCTTTGTTTTCTTTGTACAGATATATATATATGATGTTTTTACATAATGTTCATTTTGATTCAACTGCCCACAATTTAGAAATATGACATCGTAAAGACAACCTTTCCCGCCATTTTTGTATTTTTAGCATAAAACAGCTTGTTTTCAAGCAGTTTTTTGTTCAGAAAACATAGAGCGCATGCTTGAACAAACAGAATATTTTAATCAGAGATTTATCTTGCCAAGGGTAATAAAAAGATAAGAAAAATGTCAATTTTTGACTGATTTTGATTGAATTATAGAAATAGCGTCACTTCTGACGTCATATACTGCCAGTGAGTGCAAATAAATCAAATAATTAAGTGAAAAATATATTTTACATCAACTCTTCTAAAATATAACATAACATTTTATTGTACCAGAAACTCTTTAAAAAATGGTGAATTACAGGGGCCAAATTTAACATATCATATATAGTTCTTTGTAAAAGATATGCATGAAATGACTGTATCACATGTTAAGTATTGTTTATATATGGGATATAAAGCTTCATCAAACTCTGAACATTCTTGTGAGGCCGAAGAATTGACCTGGGGCCAAAGTCTTAACAATTATAAAGAATAATCTGGCTGATTAGTTTCTGAGAAGATTTTTAAAGATTTACTCTATATATTCCTATGTAAAACTTTAACACCCCCCAATTGCAATGTGGCCCGACCTACCCCCCAGGGATCATGATTTTCAAAACTCTGAATCTACACTACCTGAGGATACTTCCACACTAGTTTCAGCTTTACTAGCTGATAAGTTTCTGGGAAGAAGATTTTTAAAGATTGACTCTATATATTCCTATGTAAAACTTCGACCCCCGATTTTGGCCCTACCCTACCCCCGGGGGTCATGATTTTCACAACTTTGAATCTACACTACCTGAGGATGCATCCACACAAGTTTCAGCTTTCCTGGCTGATTAGTTTCTGAGAAGAAGATTTTTAAAGATTCACTCTATATACTCCTATGTAAAACATCGACCCCCGCTTGTGGCCCCATCCTACCCCTAGGGGTCATGATTTTCACAACTTTGAATCTACTCTACCTGAGGATACCACACAAGTTTCAGCTTTCCTGGCTTATTAGTTTCTGTGAAGAAGATTTTTAAAGATTTACTCCATATATTCTTATGTAAAACTTCGACCCCCCAGTGTGGCCCCACCCAACCCCCGGGGGTCATGATTTTCACAACTTTGAATTAACCCTACCTGAGGATGCTTCCACACCAGTTTCAACTTTCTTGGCTGATTAGTTTCTGAGAAGAAGATTTTTAAAAATTCACTCTATATACTCCTATGTAAAACTTCAACCCCCATAGTGGCCCCATCGTACCGCCAGGGGTCATGATTCTCACAACTTTGAATATACCCTACCTGAGGATGCCACACAAGTTTCAGCTCTCCTGGCTGATTAGTTTCTGAGAAGAAGATTTTAAAAAAATTTACTCTATATACATTGTATTCCTATGTAAAGCTTTGACCCCCCCCCCCATTGTGGCCCCATCCTACCCCCAAGGGGCCATGATTTTCACACCTTTAAATCTACACTACCTGAGGATGCTTCCACACAAGTTTCAGCTTTCCTGGCTTTATGGTTCTTGAGAAGAAGTTTTTGAATATTCCTAAAAAAAAATTCATTAATTTCTAATTATCTCCCCTTGAAAAAGGGTATGACCCTTAATTTTCACAACTTTGAATCCCCTTTGCCTAAGGATGATTTGTGCCAAGTTTGGTTGAAATTGGCCCAGTAGTTCATGAGAAGATGTTGAAAATGTGAAAAGTTTACGGACAGACAAATTGTGATCGGAAAAGCTCACTTGTCACTTGAGTTTTCAGCTCAGGTGAGCTAAAAACCGACTGTTCGTACTTTGTTTATAACTATGCAATCAAGTGTAAATTTGTTCAAACTTTGATCTCTTAACCATAACTTGGCTCAAAGGAGGGGTTCAAATTTTAATATTGGTGTATTTTTTAGATTTTCAATTGTTTAAAACATGACCCCCCCCCCCCCCCCAAAAAAAAAACAAAAAAAAAAAACAACTCGTTCTGTTGTCTATGAAGAAGTTAAAATATGAGATTAAGGAAACCAATGTGTATTAAAAATATTCTTTGAAAGAAATGCAATGCTACAATTTGTCATATTATTATGTATTAAAGCGACATTAAAGCGTTTGTATTTTAAATTGTTTAACAACAATCACTAAAACAACAAAAGGCGCTCAATAAGAATATAATAAAACAAAACTTTTAAAGCAAGATATTCTCTACTTCATTGTCCATTTGTTTTGTATATGACTCCATAAAGGTGATTTGATCAGAGTTATTGCTATTGTTTCTTATGTGAGCGATGTGGCCCATGGGCCTCTTATTTTATCATTACAGTTGTAAATGTCCTAATAATTGGATGTTATTTTGTCTTCTTTGGTGTTTTATGTGGGTATGAAGATAGATAGCAAGATACAGTGTATAACCCGCTTTAGTATGCTGTGTTATTTTTTGTCTGCAACTATTGATACCTTCATAGTCCGAATTAAACTAATTTCCACAGAGAAAAAAAACACGTGCTTAAAGATATTTCATATTAAAAAAGCGTTTTCGGATGAACGAATGCGCTGAAATTGAGAATTAATATGACTGTAGGTCTAGATAAAAGAGGGTATATTTCGTGTTCCTAATTTCCTGTCATCTTCAAGCAGTAAAATTGTTTCCTTTGGTGGTTCTTCATTTTCGCTAGCCAAGAATGACGATCCACTGTGTCTCTCTATTCTCTATAGAAGTTCTCACACAGTCAAATTGGGTTAGAATGTGCACGTTATTCGGTTTAAACAAAAAAATCGCAATAAACATTGTGGCATTAGAAATGTGGGGTCGGAACCCCCCCCCCCCCCCCCCTTTCTCTGGGACATATGAATTTTTCGAAAACGTTAATGCCTATTTAAAGGCAATTTTTCCCATTTATAATAGAAATACTGTAATTATTTCAAATAAATGCTTTAAAAATTGCTTTTTTAAAGAATTTCGTATACTGCGTCCAATAATTTTGTTCTTATATGAAAAAAAAACCCTATCGATATTTTATCGAAATAACGTACATGTACATTGTACACCTTAAAATCAGCATCTGGTGTTTACTACACTGAGTAAACATGTGGAAAATGAAAGAAAAAATACATGAAATTAAGCAGTATCTTAAAAAACGCAGATTTATAATAACATCTACAATGTATTTTTTACTCTATTTTTAAAAAAAAATTGATTATAGTTCATACAGTTTTGAACTGTCATGCCATCGAGTAAAACGACGTTCAAGTACGAGTACACGCATTCGTTTTACTCAAGTTTAAAAGTATTGTTTAGTTAACTAACTAAAGTAATTATAATAGATGAGTTTTACTTCCTTTCATACGAAAAATATACAAAGGAAATTACATGACCCGCTTATGCGGGTTATATATAAGCTATTTTTCTGGAATGCTAGCTACCTTCATACACACATGAAACACGAAAGAAAGCTTTTTTTTTTTTTTTTGTTTCCAAGAATCGGAAATTATGTTACAAAAAATACCGTGTAAAGGTTTTATATGTAAACCACTATGAAAATGCCCAACTTTTCAAAAGTTTTCTAAATATGATCGCATCTGTACTAGTGCCGGATGATGTAGCGCACTTATTAAAGAGGTCACATCAATTTCCTGGGACGACAATTGCTTTTACCATTGAATTACACACCTACCATCTATTCAGCAGATAAATTATTCCCATTCTTTTGTCATATCCTACCATTAAGACCTTTATTTAAGAAGGCAATCGATAGAAATCAAAATCGATGTATAGTTCAGAATAGACATATAAAATTACAAAAATATCCTTTTTCATAATAGTTTGTCGTAATTAGTCTGAGTTATTTTTGTTTCTTAGTGTTTTTTTTCTATCAAGCATAGACGCACTTTCTCATTGCTGGAGACTTGGGTTTCTTGAGGCTAAATATTATGCAAATCTTCCTTACCTAAACCAAAACGCTCAATAATGCTGTTGAAATAGATGTAAAATGGATAGTGATAAGATAAATGTTTATTAAATACAGTTGTATACGCACGGAAATGTTCAAAAACTCCTTGTTTGTTGACAAATGATGAATTTTGCACATATTGGTTTTATCAAATGGACCCCCCCCCCCTTTTTTTTAAATTGCTGGATCCGCCTCTGTGGTGGGTGAGGTATCCCAGCCTATCGTTAATCTGTTGTTAAATTTCACAGGCACCTGTCAGGGTACAGTCAAATTATACAATATATGTACTCATACATAAGTGTGACTTATTTTTATAGAAACGAGTTAGTATGCACCGACAACTTGATATAATACCTTTGAAATGTGTTCTTTTACCAAGTCACTCTTAATGTCCAAACCGATAGTTCTAGTATACTTCTTGCATACGTAGAATGACGAAGGCATTTGTATGATATATGCAGGATTTACGGTCATTGGGATATTTCGAAACATTCTTCGTTTCGTGTTTTCGGAATTTTGAACTTCAGAAGTATCGCTATTCCGAGTACAAAGACCTTCTCTACAAATCATTCCGGTAACCATCTAGACGAGGACGTCTACTTTTTCCGAAGCGCGAGAGAATTATCATGGAGTGAATTTTTGATAAACTCTTGTTGAAGAATTTTTAATTTCTAAAATTTGACTTACTTTATTTTCAAAAGAATTCATAAATGTATCTTTCCCCTTTGTACAACAAGACAATAATTCACTTTAGTTATAATTGCTTAATTATTCTTACACCTCACCTTTGAATTTAATGGCTCCCTCAAATTGAAGTTTTACTCTATGACATATGTCACTCATACTCAATTCCTTATTTCTAATGTTTTCAATTCATATTTGTTTTGTGATATACATGATTGTCGAGAAAGAGGAATTAGGTTTCGGGATTTTCAAGTGTATTTTTTTTTTCGCAGAAATCACATATATCGACCTAACTATAAGTAAAGTGCTTTTTACCATCTTTAGAACAGTTTAGTCTAACATTGTTGCCGGATGTATAACACCTTATTTCCCTCAGTGATATTATATCAAATCTAAAATTGTAATAAGGGGAAAAATGGACTGATGTAATTATTTTTTTTTTTACTTTTTTTAGAATGTTGGGAAATAATATGAACTATTTAAATTGTAATTTTCGTCGAGCTTGGTTTCTTTTTTTCAGTTCCACTTCCCGGGAGACTGAAATGATCCTCAATTAAATATTTAGGTGATGTTTTAATACAGGTAAAAAAAAACCGGTCAAAGTCGCAAAGACAGAAATGTTTTGTAACAGATATCTGTTTCCTGTTGAAACAAACATCAAATAATTAACATCAGTTTTACATGCAGAGGCGAATCCAGAAGAAGGTTGCGCCCCCCCCCCCCTTCCTTTTCAAAATAAAAAAGAAAAGAAAAAAGAGGGAAAGAGAGGGGAAAAAAGAATTTAAATTAAAATCGCCAAAAATACACATGCATTTAAAGGAGAATGTTTTGGCATTGCTTGTACTTGTATAACTGTAGATACGTGTTTGCCATGCACCAATAGTTATAGTGATGTCGTACACACACGTAGCATCACCCCCCCCCCTCTTTTTTTCTCACAGCGACTACTTTTCTTAAATTTACGTATAAAAAGTTGAATCAGCTTGCTCCCTTTTTTGGATTGTGTGTCTAATATTGAAATGAAATAAAGAAATTATGAGTGAATTTGAAGTTATATATATATTACGCCAGCCCAGCCCCCCCCCCCCCCCCCCTCCCCCACCAACGGATTAGAATTTTGAAGATTTGTATGCCTCAAAACCGGAAACCAGAAAAAATATAGTATCTCAATATGTAATCTAGTATCCAACCCATCTGTTTTTGAGAACTATATACCTCAATTGTTTTAAAATTTAAGAGAATTAGAGCATCCTGCATAAATACCATTTCCAACTCCTCATCCTTAAATAGCTTAAAATTTGGATTTAAAGAAGATGGGGGAACAAGATAGCGCAATTACCCATTTGGTTTTGTCATAAAAACAATTTCAAATTAATTTTTTTCCAACCGAATATACTACATGATGTTATATTACAAGTTACAAAAGCACAATTTCTAATCATATTCAGTTTTGAATATTTTAACAAACGATAGAAAAAACAAATAAATTCAAAAGTTTTGGTATCCAACCCACAACCTGAAAACCCTAGCTCATAAATGTTACCTTATGTATGGTGCTCTAACCACTGAGCCATTTCAGTCACAACAAACTCCATTGTTAAATGTTAAATGCAACTTCAACCAGAAATTTACGGACTTGTAGTATTTCTCTAAAACGTTTATTTGTTGGGATACAAAGTGATATTTTTAAAGTATCAGGCACGTAGCCCCCCCCCCCCCCCCCACACACACACACACACTTTTTCTGGCAGCAACAAAGTTTTTTAAAATTTACAATAAAAAATGGAATTATCATTGAGTTGGCCCCACGGATTAGGATTTTGAAGATTTTGGGAAACTAAAAATTTTCCTTTTTTTTTTTTTTTTTTTTTTTTTTTCTTGCTTGTCAAGATTTTTTTGATGAGTCTGCCCCCCCCCCCCCCTCCCACTTTCAAAAACGATGCTACGTGCCTGAGTATAGTGGGTCAACTCTCCATGTTTTTGTCGATTGAAATCGGTTTGATTTCCTTTAAACCTTACATAGACTTAGACAAAAATATGGAGCCCAGACCCACTCTATTCCAGAAAAGGCATTGAAGTTCTAAAAATGACACTATTTGGAGGTTTTGACACGCATACGCCAGTTTAAATCAACCTATTCTAAATATTTAACATACCGGTATGTAAAGGTTATAAATTGATGTTTTGTCAAATATACATTGTCTTCAATGTTGAATAATTTAGGAAGAAATTATAAGATTTGTTCATATTTTAATTTATAGTATCTTATCTATCCCTGTATAGGCAGTTTACACGCCAAATTCACCCATCTTTTTTCTTCAAACTTTTGTATTGAGTAATAGGCACATACTTGTACATTCATGATTTGTTCATAAAAAAGTCAATTAAAGAATATACATGTAGATATTCCTTAGTCAGACACGTGACGATTTCAACGATTAGAGAACATCATATCACCGTTTTGAAGTGTTATTATTATGCAATTTTTAAAAAATATTTTTAATATTAAAATTGTAAAATTCCTATTCGATTTAGATACACTAATATTTAAAGACGACGAAATATTCAACTTTGCACGATGTTAGAAAACAAAATGTCTGACTAGACACCCTTAACTGCAATTTTTAAAAAATAAAAATTGTAGAATTCCTATTCGATTTAGATAGACTGATATATAGAGACGACAAAATATTCAACTTTGCAATATTTAGGAAACATAATTAAAAACCCTTGACTGCAAAAAAGACTTCGCCCCTGGACCCCCTAATCATAGATGGGTCTCCATGCAACCGCCCCTATATCCCCTTCCCCTGAAAAACTTCCTGCAAGCATACATGAACTGTACTTACATGATCACAAAACACGCCCAATATCTATAAATCTCTCCCACCTGTGTGGACTCAAGATCGTGGCTAATGACGTTGTTGAACTTTATGCCAGTAGGCCTAATTTCCCCCTCAATTCCCGACCTTTGAAAATTTTCTGGATCCGCACCTGGGGACCCCCCCCCCCTTCTACGTTAAGCACGTCCCAAAAGTTTTTAACTTCTTACACAATAACTTTGTCAATATTCTGGGTGATTCCCATCACGAACAACAGTTTACAATATAATTTGAACATTGAAGGAAGGAGGCGACACATTGACCTACATATAAAGAAATCACGTGACGATTGTACAAGTAACCAGACCCGGAAGAGAAAATACCCGAATCGCCATGTTGGGAGTTTGAAGGTTTGTAGTTTGTAAATGAATAAGTAACATGATTATAAAGAAATAATAATGAAGAACATAATCAAAATTGTACAGTGGGCATCGTGGACATTATTTTAATGTTTTACAATCAGTTACCGAACAAACTAGACCAGTGCCATTGGTGTGTGTCCGGGGGGGGGGGGGGGTGGGCGCACGGACCGACTAAGAAATCCTATAAAAGTTGGAGAATGTGCGGAGCGGATCCTGACGGCCACAGGATGTCAGGAATCCCAGGAAACTACCATTCATAGAAAAACGTAATATAATTTTCAAAAGTAAAATTTTAAAAAGGTAGGGCCTTGACACCCCCCCCCAACTTGAAAAATAAAAATCACCCCCCACCCAGGACCTGTGCATGAGATTGGGAAGTGACACAACTTGAAACTGGTTAACCCTATATAGCTCAGTAAGTAGAGCGTAGGGGGGGGGGGGGGTCTTGATCCTACGTACCAGTCCCATCCTTGTGAGAACACTTTTGACTACACATACAAAACTGACATAGAATTAATAAAAACAAGTTTGGTAATAATAGAATACATTCATATAACTGTTCTTTTATTCTTTCAGAAATCATTAAAAATCTCATTAAGGTGTCTGACCATGGACCACCGTACTTGGGCCCAGGATGTGTTACGGTGTCATCTCTGTGAGACCCCTGGCCCCCCTATGTACTGTGACATTTGTCATATACATCTGTGTGTAGTCTGCGTTGGAAAACATCTCTTAGATGAAACCAAAGAACACAAAGTAGTGCCATTTAAGAAGAGGGGACTAAATCCTAAATGTTCCAAACATTCCACACAATTATGTGACCTTCATTGTGAACAATGTAACATTCCTATTTGTGTGGAGTGTGTTTCCTCTAATGAACATCTAGGACACAAGCAAGTTGGCATTTTAAAAATTCTGGATACCAAGAGAGAAGCCTTAAAAAAAGATCTACAAGAATTAGAAAATACCATTTATCCTAAATACCAAGAGATCGCATCTAACATTCCAGTTCAGAAAACTGATCTAAATAAAAATTCCAAGAAATTAACATCAGCTCTAAACAAACATGGAGAAGACTTGCACAGAGAAATAGACATTGCCATCAAGAAACTGAAATCTGACATGGATGAAATGGAATCAAAACACCTGGTTGTCCTGAATAAGCAGGAAAATGAAATCAAACGCACCATTTCTGAAATCACAAAGTGCATTGCTGATCTGAAGAAATTACTGAACTCCAATGATATCAGCCTTGTCTCTACCTACAAATCCAGGAATGCTGAATTCCGAAGATTGCCTCCTAAACTCACAGTTTCCTTACCAAGATTCACCCCTCAGAAGATTAACAAAGAACATATTTATCAGCAGATTGGTTCTCTGTCAGCATTATCTATCAAAACAGAAGAACATGACTACACAATGGATTCACCCGGTGCTGAGTCCTCTCCCACTGACAGACCGTTCATTGATGTACCACATATCATCACAGAAATAAACACATATTATGGAGAATCTAATAAATTACGCAGTGTGTCCTGTCTGAGTGATGATGAAGTATGGACGAGTGGTAAGGACAACCTGATGAGACTCTACAACCTCCACAGTAAACTAGTGAAGTCAATCCAAACCAAGTCAAGGAACATACCATGTGACATAGCAGTGACAAAGAGTGGTGAACTAGTTTATACTGATCCCGAAGATAGAACTGTGAACATAGTGAAGAATACACAGATACAGACAGTGATCAGATTACAGGGGTGGAGACCTCTCAATGTCTGTATTACCGCCTCTGGTGACCTCCTGGTTGTCATGATCATTGATGATCAGAAACAAGCAAAAGTTGTGTGTTACTCTGGCTCTACAGAGAAACAAACAATTCAATATGATGGCAAAGGACAACCTCTCTATTCACCTGAATATTACCCTAAATTCATCAGTGAGAACAAGAACCTAGATATCTGTGTAGCTGACAATAAAGCCCGTGCAGTATTGGTGGTCAATCAGGCTGGGAAACTCCGGTTTACCTACACCGGTCCTCGCTCTACTACCAAGGAACCATTTGGTCCAATCGGCATCACTACAGACAGCCAGAGTCGAATCCTGATAGCAGACTGCAACAACCACCGTATCCACATCCTGGATCAGGATGGACAGTTCCTCCACTACATTGACAACTGTCATTTACAGAGTCCCAGTGGTTTATGTGTGGACACCAGAGACAACCTCTTTGTGGCTGAATTCTTCACAGGTAAAGTGAAGAAAATCCAATATTACATGTAAACAAATTGTGATCATCATATTACATGTCGATAGAGTGAACATCAAATATCAGTAAATAAACTGATTGTGTTTGAATGTTGTAATACATTAACATACTATCTAGAACTATATAAAATCCATGTTTTAGCAAACCGTGTTCGTTTTATATGTTATGTTTCATCAAACTGTCACAATTCAGAGACTGTGTATTGTTCATGTACATATGATTACTTACTATCTGTATATTTTACATGTAAATAAACTGGTTATATATGAATAATCAGTATTTTGTTAATGTGGTTTCTTATATCATAACATTAAAGTCTGTTGACATTTGCAAAGATAGTTTTCTAACTATTATAGTGAAGTGAAATATGTCTGCATGTATGATTATGAAATTTTAAAATACAACTAATCAATTTATAGGAGAACTTGACCTACTTCTAAAAAGAAATTTTAACATTATCAAGTGCCTTGGGTTCAATATTTCAGAATATATGAATATTATCATGATGATAGATATCGGACCTATTACCGGTAATAATTAAGGCCTATACAAAAAATTGTGTGTTGAGGGTAACACTGATGAAAAAAATAGGTTAGGTAGGAAGGGTTTTCTTCTATTTTATCATATTTTTTTCTGCATAATTCCTAAGAATGTGTGTTTGTGTCACATTTAAAAACGAATTTTTTATAGAAATAAAATAAAATTCACAATCGGATAAAAATTGACATATCATACTGGTAGGATAGGGGCATTTTTGTAGGTTAGGTCTGGTTACCCAAAACACACAACTCCTTTTTTTTAGGCCTAAAAGTCGATCTTCTTGACACTGATTGAAAAATTGACACAGATGCTGGAATTTGACATTGAGTACTTTAGATACAAATCTCCTAATAATTAAAAGATCTTGGATACTATATTCGATTCAAAGTTACTTTTACATAGCCCCCCCCCTTTCTTTTGCAAAGATAGACATAATCATAATCAATGTATGAATGAATCATTCATTTTTTCAAAATCTCACCGCTAAGTGTTTTAATCTGGAAAAAATTAATTGGGAAATAATTAACATTGCATCCCTTTGATCAAATAACCTCTTTATATTGAGGAGGCCTCAGATCTGCCTAAAATTTTAAGATATGATTTGTTTAAGGATAATTTAAGCTATTATTTAGGAAGGAAAAAATCCATACATTTTACCTTTTTCAAATTGGGTATTGAACAGTATTTTCCTATACTTTTATATATACATGTAAACCTTCTCTTATAAAGGAGACCAATACAGTATACTCAGTAACCATTGCCTCGACCAACAAACCCTTAATATGACAAGCAAACTCAGCTGAAATCAACTTTGGTAGTCAACTCAGCATACGAGTTATGGACCTTTGATATCAGGAACAGGAGCGAAAGCGAAAATAAAATAAAAGTTCAGCATTTACATCTGTTTCTAGGGATTATCCCCATGGGGATCCAAAGGATAATTTCTTCCAGGGAAGGTCCAGGGTCTATTTTTGTAATATAAATTGAATAAACCTGTTTTACTTTCTCAAACGGAGAGGGGTTCGACTCCAAACCACTCATGATTATTGATATTTTAAAGTTAAGGTTGTTCCGAAAACTAAATTTCATGGAAAATGCAAGCATTACACACATACTAAAAATACACATACTTTAAAAAAGAATGACTAGGAACGGATTCTGAATTAACACCTCTCTCTCTCTCTCTCTCTCTCTCTCTCTCTCTCTCTCTCTCTCTCTCTCTCTCTCTCTCTCTTCTCTGTGCGGTATGGCAATTTATTTACAATTTAATAACACCTCAACAATTAAGAGAGCTCGATGGTCGTGGCCATTTTTAGACGGTATTGCTCTCCTTTAGAAGAAGAGTTCTATATTAAATAATAGGAAAATAGGGTAAACTGTATGATTTTTTTTCTTTACTAAGTAATAGCTTATAGCTTAACTAATCATAACTTAAAATTATAGGTAGACCTGATGGTGAACTTGTTAACCAACCAGCGTCCTTAAACGATTACATGTTTACTTATACTAACTTCTTTATATAAAAAAAAGACCAAGTTAACAATGAGCGGTTCTAAGCCTTTGATGTCATTAGTAGCTGCGTATATTTATCTACATCCACTGAGGCCTTGGTTTGCTAGTGATGACAGTGGCGTACGTAGTCACACATTTGACCCCTTAAGTGTATACGACAAACCAACGATAAAATGTGATTATAAAAAAATATGAAAATAAATAAGTAAAATAAAAAAAATGATGAAAAAAATGACGATGTGATAAGTATAACGGGGGTCCTTTGGTATAAATATACCGGTATTCTATAATATGAATTTGCAATACATACATTATTGCTGGTCAATATAAATGGCACATAGCTTTTTAGGTTAATAATTTATTAAAATAAAGTTATAAATATTCATAAATGTACAATCATGCAATTGTACATTTGAATTATATAATCTATTTAAAATATACCGACTAAGTTTGAAAGCCCCCCCCCCTTCCTGCCCTCCCCTCTGACTTGCTTTGAATTTGATAAGTTGCAGTTGTTTTTTTATAACCCAAAATGTAGAGTTAATTTCAATTAAAAAAAAATTTCCTCAGAACATATGGTCATGGAAAAAAAAAGAGAAAAAATCGCAATTCTTGACATAAAAATCTTTCTGATATAAAAAAAAATTACTTTGTTTTTTGTTATCATATTTTGACGTTTGATATTAGTTTAAAATTTCTCTATTATAAAAAGAGGTCATACCGATATTGTGATATTTTTATTGTAAAGATATCAAATTGATTGATACCTTCAATTTTTACAAAAAATTAAAATAAAACGACATTCGATCTATATTAAAGGTTCAAGATATCAGATAAATTAAAAAAAAATCTTCATATTCTTCATATTAAAATTAACTACATGTAATACATTCAGATTTCGTTTGGGTAGAAATTTAAAGAAGGATAACTCTGACCATGCTTACCGAACAGGAGTTATCGAAACTTGACATGGCGGACGGGGAATTAAAAACGCCCTTGTCCGTTGTCGACAACGCCAACCGAAGATTTTAACCCACTGGCGGAAGATCCAGACAATTTCATCAGGTAGATTAGCTTAATGTAACTTAGATATTTTGCAAAATCAAAATTATCTTGCTAAAACAATGCATCCGACCTGCATTAATGCTGCAAGCAAGCAGTGTCGTGAACGTCGTACATGTTATCTTGGACGGAATGACTAGGTGATACAAACATTGTATCATTGAGTCTTAGAATACACAAAATAAACACTTAGCTATCTGTTGGAAATTATTAAAATTTGCAAACAGCGTTTTCAAAGAGAGAGAGAGAGAAATATGTTGCATTATTTAAACAGTGTTAAATTATAATGGTTCTCTGCAAAATATATATGAAGTATTAAAAGTACAATTTTTTTGTAGATTCTGAATAACGGCTAACAACCTCAGGAAACAAGTAATAAGATTAGAGGGTCTACTGCTGGTTGTTATTCATTCCTCTCATGCAGCTCAGCACCCAGAGCCTTGATGGGGAAAACAGTGCAACTTGTGAACGAGCAGACATCTTGTCATCAAGCCATTGCCGAATCCTTGGCAGAGTTGAAGATACTGTCTGGTGTTCTCTGATACTGTAAATTAAATTCCTGTTTACGGGAATAAGTTTATTAAAATCATACCTAGATATTTATGATGAATTTGGTGGCTAGACTCTTTGAAATGTATTAATATAAACTTAAGGTTGATAGTTTAAATGATTGAGATTGTTTGTTGTTTTCATGGAATATTTGTTGTTTTAATGGTTTGTTTAATTGTTTTGTTCATTTGTAGGTAGAAGGCCTACTGCTGGTTGTTATTCATTCTTCTCAGCTCAGCACCCAGAGAAAGGAGTTTGAATCCTTGATGGGGAAAACGGTGCAACTTCTGAACAAGCAGGCATCTTGTCATCAAGCCATTGCCGAATCCTTGACAGAGCTGAAGGTAATGTCTGGTGTTCTTGTGATAATGGAAATTAAATTCCACAGGATAAATTTATAAAAATTGTACAATATCAGTAGATGAGAATCTCTACCAGTCCACCTGGAAATATTTTTATCAACAAGAGATAGAAAATCGTGTCGCAAATGGACTTTTTTCATGCAATATTTTTTCTTTTGCTATATTAAGTCACAAAATATAATTTCCGAATTCAATAAAATTTAATTTGTTTTAAAATTTTCTCTTTATTCAGGAAAAATTTTAAAAATTAGGGATGTCAAATTTACTCAGAGAGACTAGTCGAATAATGAGGGCTTCAGTCAAAGCTCAAGCCTCAGAAAACCCCCTGAAAACCCATGTTTTGACTTGTCTTCTACTGTGGTGATTGTATTTTTAAATTACTTTTTCTTATCACAGAGCTCTGCCATGGAACTTCAAGAGAGAGTGGTCCAAGCCATCAAACAAGTGGACGACAAATTCTACTGTAAAGACATGACAAACTTTGACGACAACGAAAGAAACCATCTATTGAATCTCTACAGAGAAACCATACTTAGAGGATGCAACTTTGGGTTTGAGGTGAATACCTTTTAACCCATGACTTAAATTTTTTTTCTTTATTTAATAACTTAAAGGCATGCAATTTATTTTCCGTTTTGTCTCTTGCTTAAGTGAACACATTTTATTATTAGAATTTTGAGTTCATTTTTTTAACCTTTTAGTTATTGATTTCTATTTGTAATTGTTGTCTCTTTTATCTATCTCCATACCATTGATATATATATATTATATATTGTACCCTAGTGACATCTCAATGAAAACATTCATTATTAATTAATTGTTAATTATTAGCTGTATGTAGCGTATCTTGGATAGGTGACACATTTTACGTGGCAATTGTTTTCTGTGTCTCTAAAACCTGTAATGTTTGTGTTTATACATGTATGTACCGGTACATATTGTTACATGTTTATTGCAGTATCTTAGAGAGATGACCAGGCGACACCAAACAGAAGCTGAGCAAACGACTCGTTAACTTTGCCAAAGATTGGATGGCCTTTGTCACAGAGAAATGTGAGAAAGGGAGAGGCATGAGGCCCAAGTAAGTACAGAACAACTGGTCAATATTGGATACAGAATTACATATCAACAGGTCAACTTGGATAAAAATTTCTAACAGGACAGCAAAAAGAAAAGTACAGGATAACAGTCGAGTGAAGTGTACACATTTATAGTTGAATAGGTCAATGTAGGATAACAAGTACAGAATAGTATTGGATACAAATTTACAGATCACCAGGTATGAGGAATATTTTTAATAAGGAATAAGAAATCATTCTATGAGTATTATGAGGCGATAATTTGGGTTGGGGCGTGATCAAATCCAATAAAGCCCGAAGGGCTTTATGATAGATTTGATCACGCCCCGACCGAAATTATCGCCTGATAATATTCAAAGAATGATTCCTTATTAATTATATTTATATAATTTTAAGCCATCGTACGATTAAATATTTCAATATAAATAAGCAAACCCCACTGGCGCCTCAATTTGGCGTCATTTGTATTATGGGTTATATAGTACAAAATCGATACGCAGTGTTATCACAGGCAAAGACACTGGAAAATGTAAATATATGAAAGTAATTGTAAACAGATGTCAAATGAAAATAAATATTTTTAGGGTGTTTAGATTAAAGAACTAACTGTGTACTTCACAGGAACCTCCCCCTTTCCATGCTCTACCAGTGTCGACTCTGGCAGACAGCCCTATTTGCGGTATCCTTCATTGCAGGCAGAATATGTACGGGAAAATTCAACCGCTTCACGTCCAATATTTCCAACAAATCCTCACTGCAGCAGAATCCAGTGAGTTCTTCCAGAAATTGTTCTCTGTTATCTCTATCTCTCTGTTTATGACTTTGTTTAGTTATTACATGTAACTGTGAGTTTTTATTTTTCGATGCTGATGAGGATCATTTTCTTTCATATCCCTATTGTCTGACTGTTTATACATGTACCTATGAGATTTTCATTTTGATAACACTAGAAAACACAAAATACAATAATTAACTCAGGAAATGTTACCAAGGTGCAGGAACCCATGGGTCTGGTGTAATAATATTAGGTATTCATATTAACTGATAAACACCTGTCACCATATAATGGTAATTGTTCTTACACCTGAGGCATGGTCCATTTCAGGGGTTAAGCGTCATTCCATGGATTAGCACGCAGAGGTAGAGATACATGAGGGAGATGATTGGGGCATTGTGTTGGACATCCACGCCAAGAAAAACAGAGGTACGCTATTTGTCTGCTGATTTAGATTTAAAGGAGCTTCAACTTTTAGAAAAGTGGCACACAACTTCATCCAGATTGTGTATTACTGTTTAGTTATTACATGTAACTGTGGGTTTTTCATTTTTTCGATTCTAATGGTGATCATTTTCTGAATTACTGAAATATTCATTAATGTACCATTGTTTTTCATCATGATGAAATATTCCAGTATTTACATAACATTCAAGTAACATTCAAGTAAAACATGTATTACATATTTAGTACCAGGTAGAGTAGATCTGATATTATACATATTTGATATTATTTAGATTTCGTGAAATATTCAAGGTAAGATATTGATAAAAGGCCCTCATGCAAAAATCTTTTTTTTTTAACTAACTCTACAGGGATAAGCTCTACATTGACCATATTCATTAGGTTATAAAGAGAGATAAATCAAAACCTTTTTACTGCTAAACTCTACAGGCATAAGCTTCAAATTAATTACAGGTATTCATTAACTTGATGACAGAGAGAAAGAGTTGTATCAGGTATTCAGTTGGTGATATAGTTGTGTTTTGGGGACAGGTGGAGAGACAGAAGATTTGAAGTGGATGGACAGAAGGAAGCCGGCGATAGTGAGGCTGGAGAACAGGAGGCAAGTCTTCTTCAGGGACTCGGGGGTCATTGGGGTCGTCACCAGTCGCAAGATCGAGCCTGACTACCGCATCAATTTTCACAGAGTCAAATTCAGAAGGCAGAGGGGACACAAGGTCGGTATGGGTGGCCGCATAACTTGCCTGCACATTGAACAAATTGAGTAGGCCTCAATCACATAAATTTAACATCACATTTACCATTACAACATATACCACACAATATCATTAGACTGGTAATTGTGTCAAACATAAATTGTAAGTGAAATTTTTCATGTGAAATTCACTAAAAAAAAAGCGTCACATGAATGTGTATGTGAAAAGTTTTTTACGTGAATTTCATTTGAAAAAAAAAATTGTGATATATATGTACATGTTCATGTAGATATACAATTGTAGCACATGCAGAATTGCCACATAACAGGAAGAAATGCTTTTCATGTGACTGAGGCAAAAATGCTTTTGTACAAATTTGATCTCTTCCAATGCGATACACATGCTTTGATTTAGTTGTTTTGAAACATACAGATGAAGGCCAGTATGGTAAAGTGTATCAGATATTTCAAAGGATTCAGAGTTCAGTGAATTTTGCTGGTACCCCCTCTTTGCAGGTAGTGTTACCCACAATTTTCACATAATCATTAACTCTTTGTTATAATACCATAAGCCAACCTTTATTCATGATATTAACTTTATGTTGCAATTTTTCTGTTATAAACAGGTTCACCGTGCCTAATTTTCATGACCAAACCTTTTTAAGCCAAAAAATGTTATTAAGGGGTTAAAAACCGCTTTTTGGTGAAAATATTGTCTCAAACCACAGTCCAGAGTCTGCATAGCTCTCTCCTACCCATGGCTGCTTGAACACCTTATTCATCAAAATCTTGAATATTACCACCAAGTGTGTAATGTCCACTTCAGTCAATGAAATTATTGTTTAACCTGGCATGGTCACTGCCTTTGTAGCAATGATATAAAACTGTATGTTACGTAAACTGTGGTTGGATAATCAAAGGTTGCTTCAAAGGTCAATCTCCGACTATGCTTTACTTGCATTGGTCAATACTGTAAGAAACTATGAGTTATTTTTGTGTCAACTCGTGCTACCACAGCGAGGTGGAGGAGGATCATACATATTGCCAGTGGTTTGTGACGATGTGAGAACATATTCTTGACAGTGATATTTCTGCATGCAAACTAAAGATAATTTAAAGTACATTGTACATGTATCAGGATAATTATTCCATCAAGATGGTTTAAAGTATTCTGATCTTAAAAAAAAAATGTCTTTGTCCCACTGAGGTTTTCGCAATTCATTTAACATCTACTCCCTATAATAAGTATGTTTCTGGACTAACTTGTCAATAACCTTTAAATAAAAAGATTATATTTATAAAATTATTTATTCATTACTTATAATACATGTAACTTGCTGGCTATAGCTTTACATTACAGCAGAACTGATTGTATAATTTTGTATCTGGTACGTCAGCTTACTCCCTTTTTCTTCCAATATATTATAGGTCTGGATGAAATGCTGGTGTTAATAGAGTACTGTAATTGTGGAACTCTAGAGGAGGCGACTAAGATGGGTCTACCCGAGCACAACATTCGAGTGTACATGCGGGAGATTCTACTGGCCGTCAATTACCTATATACATGGTAGAAATACCGGTACATGCACATATACACAAGTGATGGCACAGTCATACTGGTCCTTTTTTTATTTGGTTAGCTTCGTGTATGTATCATCAACCTCTAAAAAAGTTTGCTTTGATGAATATGAATCAGTTGAGAGGTTGGGGACAATGGCTTGTAGAATTGTTTAGTTTTATCTTTAATTTAAGATTATTTCCTATGAACTTTGTCTATTTGTCTCCCTCTCCTCTCTCTTTGTATCTCTCTCTGTCTCTCTCTTTCTCTCTCTCTCTCTCTCTCTCTCTCTCTCTGTTGGAGAGTGTAGTATAATTTG
The DNA here is from genome assembly GCF_963853765.1 of Magallana gigas. Taxonomy (NCBI): domain Eukaryota; kingdom Metazoa; phylum Mollusca; class Bivalvia; order Ostreida; family Ostreidae; genus Magallana; species Magallana gigas. The sequence continues at coordinate 27,112,375 of NC_088861.1, forward strand.
CAGTCTTGATTGCAATCATTTAACATGGACCTTACAGAATTATTAAATTTTTGAGTTGACAAACAACAGATCAATTTAATGTCATTGTTGATGTTTATATCTATTTTATTGACATATTATTTCTATTGTTATGCAGATCCCATTACCATACTGTAAACTCACGGAAAGGGGCACCTGTCAACCCATTTCTCTTCTAACAAGACTTGTAATGGGGTGTGTCTTTTTACCCCCAATGAACCCAATGTAATAGAACAACACTTGGTAAGGTAAGTTTATCAAATTTAAAACTGAAAAGTAATAATATGAGGGTTATGTAAATTTCTTATGCTGGTCAGGGTTTACACACAAAGTGTTTCATTTTTATATATATATTTATCACTCATTATTAGTGAGAAACTATTTGTAACTTGTTAAATCTGATTGTATTGCATATTTTTGTCACAATAATAGGTGTAAGTTCTTATTTTAGACTTTGAAATGAATCAACTGTGCCAACCGCAGCATAAAGTTTGGTTACTGGCATTGAACTGTGAATGCCCAAGACTGATGAGGTCTGCTGAAAACTGTAATCTCTGTAACACTGTTACATCCTTTTTGGCCGCCTCATCTTCATTAAGTGTCTTGGGCGTCACTGTTCATGGTAACATACCAGACACTAACACCGTGAAGAGCAACTGTATGTAGAGATGTATGATCGTACATGTGTACATATCTGGTGTTTGCCTTCTTACCAAGTTACAGCTTCAAAGAGTAACCACAGAGAACAGAAACACAAGGTGTGAGTGTGTGGGTGCGGGGGGGGGGATATGAGAGAATGAGAGAAGAGGAGTGTTATTGGACCTATGGTGAGCTTTGAGAGAGGAGCATATCATTTTTGATGTAGATTTTCACCAACAGAGTTGTTCATCAAAGATTCTGACTGATATGAGGAGTGGATCTGATATGTCAGTGATAAAGACATCAGTTATCGTAGGTAACTGTTGGAGCCAGGCTCACTTTGATTCAAGTCATGTCAATACAGCTGAAGAGTAATATGGTGAGAGAGTATTTAATATTTTGTCATCAACCGAGTATTTCCTCCATAATTTCTGGGAAAAAAACATGTGTATGTACAATTGTGATAAAAGTATAATCTAACTAGTTACTGGTAAATCAATATTTATGCAAAATATTAACATTCATTATTAAAAAATCTCATTATTTATTAAAACATATCACATATAACGTTGCTGATTGGTGCTCTTTAATCATACGGTACTTTATTGTTGACTTTACTTGAACCATTTCATGTTACATTCAGATAACGGACTTGCTTTGACTGACACAAGCAGACAGTTGTAGTTTCCATCATGGTAACTTTCACTTATACTAAACAAGAGGCCCATGGGCCACATCGCTCACATGAGGAACAATAGAACAATGTGCAATAACACATGTAGATCCTGTATAAATAAAATCCATTTTTCCTCCTGGATATTCTTATGTTTATAATCATTAGTCTTTTTTCTAACAGGATGATTTTATAGTCATATCACATGTTAAGTATTGCAGTTCTCAAAAAGATCCTTAACAATTGTTTATATATGGGATATAAAGCTACATCAAACTCTGAACCTTCCTGTGAAGCCGAAGAATTGTCCTGGAGCCAAAGTCTTAACAATTATAAAGAATCATCTGGCTGATTAGTGTCTGAGAAGAAGATTTTTAAAGATTTAGTCTATATATTTCTATGTAAAACTTTAACACCCCCCTAATGTGGCCCCACCCTACCCCCAGTGATCATGATTTTCAAAACTTTGAAACTTTACTACCTGAGGATGCTTCCACACAAGTTTCAGCTTTCCTGGCTGATTAGTTTCTGAGAAGAAGATTTTTAAAGATTTACTGTATGTATTCCTATGTAAAACTTCGACCCCCCATTGTGCCCTACCCCCAGGGGTCATGATATTCACAACTTTGAATCTACACTACCTGAGGATGCTTCCACACAAGTTTCAGCTTTCCTAGCTGATTAGTTTCTGGGAAGAAGATTTTTAAAGATTTACTCTATGTATTCCTATGTAAAACTTTGACCCCCCATTGTGGCCCCACCCTACTCCTAGGGGTCATGATTTTCACAACTTAGAATCTAAACTACCTGAGGATACTTTCACACAAGTTTCAGCTTTCCTGGCTGATTAGTTTCTGAGAAGAAGATTTTGAAAGATTTACTCTTTATATTTCTTTTCAAAACTTCGACCCCCCCCCCCATTGTGGCCCCACCCTACCCCTGGGGGTCATGATTTTCACAACTTTGAATTAACATTAACTGAGGATGCTTCCACAAAAGTTTAAGCTTTCCTGGCAGATTAGTTTCTGAGAAGAAGATTTTGAAAGATTTACTCTTTATATTCCTATGTAAAACTTCGACCCCCCCCCCCCAATGTGGCCCCACCCTACCCCGGGGGGTCATGATTTTCACAACTTTGAATTAACTTAACTGAGGATGCTTCCACACAAGTTTCAGCTTTCCCGGCTGATTTGTTTCTGAGAAGAAGAATTTTAAAGATTTACTCTATATATTCCTTTGTAAAACTTCGACCCCCCCCCAACTGTGGCCCCACCCTTCCCCCAGGAGTCATGATTTTGACAACTTTGAATCTAAACTACCTGAGGATGCTTCCACACAAGTTTCAGCTTTCCTGGCTTTATGGTTCTTGAGAAGAAGATTTTTGAACAACAACTTTGAATTCCCTTTGTGCCAAGTTTGGTTGAAATTGGCCCTGTAGTTTTTGAGAAGGTTTTGAAAATGTGAAAAGTTTACGGACAGACGGACGACAGACAAAATGTGATCAGAAAAGCTCACTTGAGCTTTCACCTCAGGTGAGCTAAAAACCGACTGTTCGTTCTTTGTTTATACATGTAACTATGCAATCAAGTGTAAATTTTAAATTGTTCAAACTTTGACCTCTTAACCATAACTGGGCTCCAAGGAGGAGTTCAAATTTTAATATTGGTGTTAGCGGGTTATGTAATTTTTTCCTGCAATGAACGCTACCTTCATAACCCGCATGAATCATCAACGAAAGCATTTTATTGTTTATATTAACATCTCTCTTTTAACTAATTAATAAATTGATTATGAAAAATAAGTAGTAATCACTAAATTACTGGTAATTTACATAAGTACGTTAGCTAGAAGAAACAGCCAAATCGTCTCCTGTGATACTTTGAGTCTGACATCATCATGATTACTTCGTGCAGTCCGTGATATTTTGTAGGTCGCTGAAGGTTTAGACCAATCGATAAACAGGGCGTGTCAATTTCAGACCTGTCAATATCTTCTCAAGTTCAGCCGCTGTAGATTTCGACCAATCGATAAACGGGGCGTGTAGATTTCAGTCTGGCTGTTTCTATAGAGCTATGAATTAACTATAAGTTTTCGTAAGAAATAGAGAGAATAATACTTGGTAGATGTAATATATTGAAATGAAATTTGGTATTCAGGTTTATCATGATAATATCTAAGTAAAGATTGATATTAGGTACGATCGAGCAATTCTCGACAGAGTTATGGCCCTTGGACGCAGAAAAATTCTAGTTTTTAACAGTTTCCGCTCATTTTCTTCTTAGAGGATGACCATATTAAAATGAAATTTGGTATACAGGTTTATCATGACAATATTTAGGTCAAGTATGATTTTGGGTATGATAGAGCAATTTTCGACAGAGTTATTGCTCTGGGACTTAGAAAAATTCCAGTTAATTAAAGTTTACGTTCATTTTCTTTGTGGATGTTTCTAAGGGAGGGGGGCATAAGTGTTTGAGAAACTTTTGTTTAAAACATGACCCCCCACCCCCCCCCAACTCATTCTGTTGTCTATGAAGACGTTAAAATATGAGAATAAGAAATTCAATGTGTATTAAAAATATCCTTTGAAAGAAATGCTATGCTACAATTTGTCATATTATTATGTATTAAAGCGTCATGAATAGCATTTGTATTTTATTTAAATTGTTTAATAACAATCACTAAAACAACAAAAGTCGCTAAATAAGAATATGTGGAAAAAAAAAAATTTTAAGCAAGATATTCTCTACTTGTTTTGTATATGACTCCATGAAGGTGATTTGATCAGAGTTATTGCTATTGTTTCTTATGTGAGCGATGTGGCCCATGGGCCTCTTATTTTATCATTACAGCTGTAGATGTCTTAATATGTCTTCTTCTGTGTTTTATGTGGATATGAAGATAGATAGCAAGATACAGTGTATAACCCGCTTTAGTATGCTGTGTTATTTTTGTCTGCAACTATTGATACCTTCATAGTCCGAATTAAACTAATTTCTTCAGAGAAAAAACACTTGCTTAAGATATTTCATATTAAAATAGCGTTTCCGGATGAATGAATGTGCTGAAATTGAGAATTAATATGACTGTAGACCCGAGATAAAAGAGGGTATATTTCGTGTTCCTAAATTCCTGTCATCTTTAAGTAGTAAAATTGTTTCCTTTGTTGGTTCTTCATTTTCGCTAGCCAAGAAGGACGATCCACTGTGTCTCTCTATTCTCTATAGAAGGTGATGGTTCTCACACAGTCAAATTGCGTTAGAATGTGCGCGTTATTCGGTTTATGGACAAAATAATCTCAATAAACACTGTGGCATTAGAAATGTGGTATAATATACCCCGTTGTTGTAATCATACAATTCATTCATCCTCGTCTGTATAACAACTTAATAATGATTTATTGTCATTATACGATCATATAATAAGTGAGTAAGGAAGTGTTTGTGTGTGTTTGGGATGGGGGTTATGGACTTTGAATTGCGTTTGATTAATATAGCTTCATTAAATTCTTTATTAGTAATGTCCTTTTGACAAATTTGAATTTTAGCAATTAAAATGAAATACCAATTAATATTATTATACTTTCATGTGAAATACTGAAATCAGATTGGTTTAGACGCAGTTGATAATCCGTTCTATTACCCTCAGCGTTAACAACACACTTAGCAACGGGTAACACAACGAATTGTTACATGCGCGTAAACTATGCGGGTACGGTCACGTCATTCATATATAAAAGTATTAAGTTTTCTTTAAAATTAAGACATTCAGTATGATTAAATAAATAGTGCCTGTTTGGGAGGGTAAGAATTGAAATTGACACCCCTCGAAAACCATTCGCGTCGGTTGACAATACTTTTCTCGGGGTGCCAATCCTAAACCCTCCTAAACAGGCACTATTTATATATTAATATAGGGATTATGACGATATGTCAGGACACATAAATAAGATCAATCCTGTCTGCCATTTTATAATTACATTAACATGTACTGTACATTTATTTGAGTAAAACAAATTATGTGATGATGATCAACTGATGTTGAGAATAGAGATACTTTACCATTGGGCGGGGTGTGGTGAAGAGGTTATCACAGCGTATCGTGAATCTGTTGTTAAGTTTCACAAGCACCTGTCAGGGGACAGTTAAATTATATTCATGTACATATATAATATGACTTGTTTACCATTTCATTGTCGAAAACAATAAACCTATGTTAAGCTATTTAGAAACCATACATGCAAAATTAAGTGGTTTTCATCCCTGCACAAATTAGGTTGCTAACTTGCCGTCTATTCTATTAAGCAGAAGTTGAAAAAAAAAACAATTTGTTTCAATCATGCTCATTATATTTAGTCACATCTTTATTTATACTACATGTAATATCACATTTTCACAGCAAAACAAAACGCTGAAAAATATCAACAATAAAGACAGATACAGTAAAGTTACTACACTAAGAGGAAAGAGTGTGCATGAACATATACACATACAACAATTTTGAATTTACCGGGTGGCAGTAAATTTTGTATTCACTGCCACCCGATTCAACATAGAAAAGTGCCCCCCCCCCGCCCCCCCCCCCCCGGGTCAATTTTCAACCCGGGTCAAAACTCTTCGTTACATTGGATGTATAACACCTTATTTTCCCCGATGATATTATCAAATCTAAAATAATAATGAGGGGAAATGGACTGATATAATTATTTTTTTTACTTTTTATAGACTGTAGGGAAATATTATGAACTATTTAAATTCGTTAAGATGTAATTTTCGTCTACGTCTAGCTTGGTTCTTTTTTTTCAGTGCTGCTACCCGGGAGACAGAAGTGACCCTCAATAAACAATATAAGTGATGTTTTAATACGGGTAAAAACACCGGTGAAAGTCGCAAAGAAAGAAATGTTTTGTGACATATATCTGTTTCCTGTTGAAACAAACATCAAATAATTAACATCAGTTTTACATATCTGTGCAGAGGCGAATCCAGAAGAGGGTTGCGCCCCCCCCCCCCTTTGAAAATGCAAAAGAAAGGAAAAGAGGGGGAAAGGGAGAGAAAAAAGTAAGAAAAAAAGAATTTAAATTAAAATCGCCCAAATACAAATTCATTTAAAGGAGAATCAGTTTCGGCATTGCTTGTACTTGTACAACTGAAGAGGGATGTTTGCCATGCACCAATAGACATAGTGATCTCGTACAGACACGTAGCAACAGGGGGCCTGTCCCCCCCCCCCCTCCCCCCCCCCCACACACTTTTTCTCGCAGCAACTAATTTTCTTAAATTTACATATAAAAAATTGAATTATCCTGCCCCCCCCCCCTCTTTTTTGGAGCATGTAAAAAATTAAAATTTAAAATGAAAGTAAGGAAATTAATAGTGAAAATGAAGTTAGACATATACTACGCCAGCCCCCCCCCCCCCCCCACACACACACACACACACACGGATTAGGATTTTGAAGATTTGGATGAGTCTGCCCACCCCCCCCCCCCCGAAAAAAAGATGCTTTTTATATTATAAATATAGTATCTCAATATGTAAACTAGTATCTAATCCCCCTGTTTTTGAGAACTATATAGCTTTATTTCTTTCTAAAATTAAGAGAATAAGAGCATCCTGCATAATAGGAACATCTCCAACTCCTCTTCCTTTAATAGCTTAAAGATTGGATTTAAATTTCTTCAAACTTTTGTGTTGTCTAGTAATACGCACATACTTGAACATTCGTGATTTGTCCTTAAAAAAGCACCGGGGCCAAGTCCGTTTTAACGTTAATTTCAATGTAACCATAAATAAAGAAAGGGGTCGAACTCTGACCCAGATAAAAAACTACCAGCTCGCTTCAAAAGCCTAATAAATCAATTATTTTTTACAACACTTGCAATATGCGTGTATTTTTCAGAAAAATAATGTCTAAGATACACTCATGCCGAATTTCAAGTAGATGGGTCTTAAAATAGCGAAGATATACGTCATTATTCTCTCGAATTCGCCAGTTTATTTTTACTAGGACATTTACCGGTCCAGGGCTCACGATGGGATTTTGCCTCTGACAACAGCAGTATTGCAACAAGTCGAGAAACATTCGCACTAATCTTTTAAAATCTCACATCAAATGCACGCTACTTACATCCTTAAATTCCGATAAAATTCCGTAAATACTCTCCAAACTGAACTTTTATTCTGCAGCCACATCAACTTCTGACCAGACCGGCCATTGTGATAGAAAATGTTAAACTCAATTTCATTGGTTAATATTCCTGATGGTCCAATCAGAATCAGTATTTCTCGAAGACGTCAAAATGGCTTAGTGTTATTATTATGCAATTTTTAAAAAATATTTTTGATATTAAAATTGTAAAATTCCTATTCGATTTAGATAGACTAGCTAATATTTAAAGACGACCAAATATTCAACTTTGCATGATGTTAGAAAACAAGATTTCTGACTAGAAATCCTTAACTGCATTTTTTTTTTAATTAAAATTGTTAAATTCCTCTTCGATTCTGAAAGACTAATATTTAAAGACGACAAATTATTTACCTTCGCACGATGTTTAAAAACATAACAAAAACACTTGACTGACTTGTTTAATCTTATTTTCACTCAAATTAATACATTTTTGAATAAACATAATTATATTAGCCGGTATTGAGGTTAATTTCACGCTTCTAAAGACTTTGCCCCCTGGACCCCCTAATCATATTTTGGTCTCTAAGCGACTATCCCTATCCCCTTCTTCTGAAAAAAATCCTGCAAGCATACATGTAATGTACTTACATGATCGCAAAACACGCCCAATATCTATAATTCTCTCCCACCTACGTGGACTCAAGACCGTGGCAAGAGACGTTGACTTGTTGTACTTTATGCCAGAAAATTTCCACTGGATTCCCGAGCTTCGAAATTTTCTGGATCCGCACGTCCCAAAAGTTTTAACTTCTGACAAAATACCTTTGTCAATATTCTGAGTGAGTCCCATCACGAACAAATGTTTATAATATAATATGAACTTTGCAGGAAGCAGACGACCCTGGATTGACCTACAATGCACTAAAGAAATCACGTGACGATTTTACCCGAATCGCCATGTTGGGAGTTTAAAGGTTTGTAGCTTGTTAATGAATAAGTAACATGCTTATAAAGAAATAATAATGAAGAACATAATCAAAATTGTACAGTGGGCATCGTGGACATTATTTTAATGTTTTACCATCAGTTACCGAACAAACTGCAGACCAGTGACATTGGTGTGTGTGTGTGTGTGTGTGTTGGGGGGGGGGGGCGCACGGACCGACTAAGAAATTCTATAAAAGTTGGAGAATGCGCGGAGCGGATCCTGACGGCCACAGGATGTCAGGAATCACAGGAACCTACCCCTCATAGAAAAACATAATATAATTTTCAAAAGTAAAATTACCAAAAAGTAGGGCTTTGACCCCCCCCCCCCAACTTGAAAAATAAAAATCACCCCCACCCCAGGACCTATGCATGAGATTGGGAGGGACACAACTTGAAACTGGTTAAAACTATAGCTCAGTCAGTAGAGTGTGGGGGTGGACGGGGAGGGGGGAGGGGGGGGCAAGATCCTACCTCCCTTCCATGCGAGAACACTTTTGACTACACATACAAAAATGACATAGAATTTATAAAAGCAAGTTTTTTGTTTATTAATATTACATTCATATAACTGTTCTTTTATTCTTTCAGAAATCATCTAAAAATCCCATTAAGGTGTCTGACCATGTATCCCCGTACTTGGGCCCAGGATGTGTTACGGTGTCATCTCTGTGAGACCCCGGGCCCCCCTATGTACTGTGACATTTGTCACATACATCTGTGTGTAGCCTGCGTTGGTAAACATCTCTTAGATGAATCCAAAGAACACAAAGTAGTGCCATTAAAGAAGAGGGGACTAAATCCGAAATGTTCCAAACATTCCACACAATTATGTGACATTCATTGTGAACAATGTGACATTCCTATTTGTCTTGAGTGTGTCTCCACGGGTGAACATCTAGGACACAAGCAAGTTGGCATTTTAAAAATACTAAATACTAAGAGAGAAGCCTTAAAAAAAGATCTTCAAGAATTAGAAAATACCATTTATCCTAAATACCAAGAGATTGTATCTAACATCCCAGTTCAGAAAACTGATTTGAATAAAAACTCCAAGAAATTAACAACAGCTCTAGACAAACATGGAGAAGACTTGCACAGAGAAATAAACATTGCCATCAAGAAACTGAAATCTGATGTGGATGAAATTGAATCCAAACACCTGGTTGTCCTTGATAAGCAGGAAAATGAAATAAAGCGCACCATTTCTCAAATCACTCAGGATATTGCTGATCTGAAGAAATTACTCAACTCCAATGATGTCAGCCTTGTCTCTGCTTACAAATCCAGGATTGCTGAATTCAGAAGATTGCCTCCTAAACTCACAGTTTCCCTACCAAGATTCACTCCTCAGAAAATTAACAAAGAACAGATTTATCAGCAGATTGGTTCTCTGTCAGCATTATCTATCAAAATAGAAGAAAATGGCTACACAATGGATTCTTCTGGTGCTGAGTCCTCTCCCCCGGGCAGACCGCTCGTTGATGTACCACAGATCATCACAGATATAAACGCCGAGTATGGAGAATCTAAAAAATTATACAGTGTGTCCTGTCTGAGTGATGATGAGGTATGGACGTGTGGTAAGGACAACATGATTAGACTCTACAACCTCCACAGTAAACTAGTGAAATCAATCCAAACCAAGTCAGGGGAGATACCATATGACATAGCAGTGACACAGAGTGGTGAACTAGTTTATACTGATCCCAATGATAGAACTGTGAACATAGTGAAGAATACACAGATACAGACAGTGATCAGACTACAGGGGTGGAAACCTCTCTTTGTCTGTTGTACCTCCTCTGGTGACCTCCTGGTTGTCATGATCACTGATGATAAGAAACAAGCGAAAGTTGTGCGTTACTCTGGCTCTACAGAGAAACAAACGATTCAATACAATGACAAAGGACAACCTCTCTATTCTTCTGATGATTACACTAAATATATCAGTGAGAACAAGAACCTAGATATCTGTGTAGCTGACAATGGAGCTGATTCAGTAGTGGTGGTCAATCAGGCCGGACAACTCAGGTTTACATACACCGGCCCTCCCTCTACTACCAAGGAACCATTTAATCCAGTCGGCATCGCTACAGACAGCCAGAGTCGGATCCTGACAGCAGACAAAAACAACGACTGTATCCACATCCTGGATCAGGACGGACAGTTCCTCCGCTACATTGACAGCTGTCATTTAGATTATCCATGGGGTTTATGTGTGGACACCAGAGACAACCTCTTTGTGGCTGAGAGGGATACAGGTAAAGTGAAGAAAATCCAGTATTACATGTAAACAAACTGTGTTCATAATATTAAATATCTACAAAGTGAACATCAAATGTCTATGTAAATAAAGTGATTGTGTTTAAATGTTATAATACATCAACAAACTATCTAGAACTATATAAAATCCATGTTTTAGCAAACTGTGATCGTTTTATATGTTATGTTTCATCAAACTGTGGTGACTGTCACAATTCAGAGACTGTATATTGTTCATGTACATATTATTACTTACTAACTGTATATTTTTCATGCAAATAAACTGGTTTTATATGTAAATAAATGTAAATAATCAGTACTTTGTTGACGTGGTTTCTTATATCATAACATTAAAGGCTGTAGACATTTGCAAACATTTCTAATTCTTAGGTATAGATAGTTCTCTAACTATAGTGAAATGAAATATGTGTGCATGTATAATTATATATAATTGATATAACTATTCAATAGAAAGGAGAACTTGACCTAATTCTGAAAAGAAATGTTAACATTATCAAGTGCCTTGGGATCAATATTTCAGAGTGTATAAATGTACTTATCATAATTATAGATTTCAGACTTATTGTTGGTAATAACAGACTTCTTGACACTGATTCAAAATTGACACAGATGCTAGAATTTGACATTGAGTATTTAGATACAAATTTTCTAATAATTAAAATATCTTGGATACTATATTCGATTCGAAGTTAATTTTACATAGGTCCCGCCTTGCTTTTGCAAAGATAGACATAATCATAATCAATGGATGGATGAATCATTCATTTTTTTTTTAAATCTCACCGCGAAGTGTTTTAATCTGGAAAAAAATTTACATCAAGGCAAAATCTGTAATAGTTTTAATATTGGTTTTCAGGTCGACATCACGAGTAGTTTGACATTTGATCTTGTTATTTTAAAATCAATAGGAGTCATTTACTGCAAAATCGGTTTCAGCGATTCAAGTTTGAGGTGTAACTAAAGAAGGATTCTAAAGATATCATATGATATTGCATAGTCAATTGTGATTTCCTAAATTAATAGTGGTCATCTACTCCTTTTAAGGTACCAGTATATACAAGTCTGATGCTTGGCTATCAAAGAATTCATTATATTTGATTGTACTACACCTGGTCTGTCAATTCACCAAACAGTTTTATTTTATATGTATGAGTTATCTCCCTTTGTTCAAATAATCTCTTAATATTAAGGAGGCAGGGTGGTCAACAAATTAAACCCCAGATCTGCCTAAAATATTAAGATATGATTTGTTTAAGTATAGGCTAATAATTAGAAAGGAAAAATCCATATTTCTTACCTTCTAAATTTAATAAGGAAACAATCAATACATTTTACTTTTTAAAATTTGGGTATTTTCCTATAGTTTTATATATGCATGTAAAGCTTCTCTTGTGAAGGAGACCAATACAGTATAAACATGGTCATGACCATCAAGCCCTCTTAAATATGTCAACTCAGCATAAGAGTTATGGACCTTTGATATCAGGAACAAGAGCTAAAGCGGAAATAAAATATTTAATCTTCAACATTTACATTTATTTGTAGGGATTTTTACCATGGGGATTCAAAGAGTAATTTTTTCCAGGGAAGGTCCAAAGTCTATTTTTGGTAATTGTTATATATATTGAATAAGTTTTAATTTCCTAAAAGGGGTGGGGGGTCGAACTCCAAACCATACATTATTATTGATATTTTAAAGTTTATAAGGTTGTTTCGAAAACTAAATTTCAAGGAAATTAAATACATGGACAATAATGCATGCATTACACACATACTAAAAATACTTTAAAAAGAATGACTGAGAACAGATTCTGAATTAACATCTTTCTCTTGTTCTTTCTCTCTCTTTTGTTTCTCTCTCTCTTTCTCTGTCTCTCTGTCTCTCTGTCTCTCTCTCTCTCTCTCTCTCTCTCTCTCTCTCTCCATTTCAAATGTTAATTTTAGCAATTCTATTCAAGAGTAAAAAAATATTATGTAAAGGTCTGGCTATGCGTAGCCACTAATTTTCTTTATATTTCATACATAGACACACCTAGGTTAAAACGCTATTAAAAGACACTAAATGTTGGTTTCTGAGGTTAACTGTTGTCATGGTAACTGAGGTTAAGGATGGTAAATAGCAAAACTTACATCTTTGAAGCCATATTAGAAGGTTTTGCCTAATAATATCAACTATCAAACACATAAAACAACATTTATTCCTATTTTCAATTTTTTTTATGGAAGACAATCGATGGAGAAACCAGTACTTTTTAAATAGGCCTACTACCAATGGCAACCGTTGAAAAAATGAATTTTTTTTTTACGCTTTTTATTAAGCAGAATAAAGAAACTAATAAATTTTACATACCTATTAGTGACCATGCAATATGTCCGTTTTATTTATGAACATTGACACCCATTGCTATAGGAACATGGCAAAGAAATGTGAAAAAAAATGGAAATTTGAAAGTGATTTTGATATGCTGTAATTTCCTGATTTTACAGATTTTTGGCAATTGTTTTTATTGGAAGTTGTATAGATAAGCCCTATTTTTCTTTATATACCACAGATAGCTTTGTTCTGCAACATAGATCTAAGTGTTGTTGCTATGAAATGTAAAGTTGCATGGAAAAAGCTATCAGCAAATTTCAGATTTTATTCTAGTTGCTTCAAAGGTCAGGTCATATACTTGATTTTTCCTCACCAAAGATATCAAATATTTATATTGATATGTGAATAATACCTATTCAAAATTGCCTCGAAATATGAGAATTAACATTATTTTTCTGCTTGTTGCCATAGCAACGGTTCTCAAAATTGATTTATAAATTCTTAATTTCACAATCATATTAATAGTGTGCACAAAAATGCAAGATTTGTATTTTAAATTCAAATGTAAAGAAGAAATCATAATTTGAAATTTTTGTTTAGTTACCATGGAAATACTTATAAAACATGCGTTTATAAAATATGTGGGTTTTTTCTATTGAAAAATGACAAACTTCTTCATAATAAATTCTACCCTGGAAACCCCAAAATGTTGCCATTACTCACAATGGCATAAAAATAAGCATAAAATGCCATTTTAAATCTTTACCCTCTGTTACCATGGCAACGGGAACACATAACATCAAAGCAATTGTGTTAGTTTTTTATTCAAACTGAAAAGTATGAAGAAAATCCGTGACTATGTGTGGCTGCCAAATTTTTATTGCGCAGATCTAGAAACTTTTCCAGGGGGTAGTAGGGGAGGGGGGGGTAATTTTATTAATTGTCGGAGGTGGGATCCCCCTCTCCCAACCCGATTCCCTCTAGATCCGCGTATGAATATACTGAATACTGTACCACCTTCCCACATACATGTATATATATAGTGAAGACTTGTAGCTTCAAGGAAACACAATCATGAATTTTTCAATTTTTTTTTCAAGCTTATTACGGGCCGCCGGAAGGCGGTCCGTTATTTGATATACATTTAGATATTGTTACTGCGTTTCTGCGGGATAGTTCTTTTTTAATAGAATTAATATTATGCTTATTTTTTATGAATTAAAAGTAAATTTGCATGTAGAAATATGTGTTATGCATTTTTAAAAAAAATCATACACATTTTGTGTTTTACTCGTAAATGAAAAATAGGTCATACTTTGTGAATTGTCGTGTTTGGCGCGTTTTTATCGAGACTATAATCTATTCGGAAAATTTCAGAGTTCTTCATTCTTTTCAAAACAATGCATTGGGATCGGTATGCGGGACATACTAACGACCTGAAATACTAAAGACCTGAATGTCATTAAATTTTATATAAATGATATATTTGAATTTCTATGTGCCGTGTCAAGTAAAATGACTTGTTGTGTATATATATTATATTTCCATGTAAAATGTGGTAGAAATATCATGAAATGACATCCTATCAATTAGTTACGCAAAAATATGACAGAAATGAAAATTTGAATTGATTGGAAAATTTGAACTAATACATTTCTATTTTATCACGTGGTCCCTTGAAATCATATAAACAGTAACGAACTCGATTCTTTATGATAATAGTAAAATGTTAAACTTCAAAACAAGTTGCTGAAAGTATATTAAAATTTACCATTAAAATTAGTACAACCAACTCTTATTTTCTTCTTTGTGGTGTGTGTTTATGTAAACAACCAATGATTCATACAACAATTATATTTTTTGCGGCCCTTTTGACGCTTGCGTCAATATGATTTCTTGTTTACCCTTGTACTTGGAGAAGTGGTTGTCACGTCATTTAGGCATTTACAAGTTGTATGATAAGTATGTATGCATTGTGGGTAAAATGGAGAGTTCCCTCAATTTAATACAAGAAAATAAAAGCAAACAAAACAAAATCGAAACAGGCGTTTTCTTGAAGTAAATCTGCATGTACGTTCAATGTGTACACCAGGTCACGTGATCCTCACATCGACGACGCGACCTCTAAATATAGAATGCATGTACGTTAGTTTAAACAACTTATCAAAAGAGGGAGCGCATCATCCCATGTGCACGAGGAATATCATGGTTTTTTTTTTTTAAATAATTAAGATATATTTCTGAGTGTATAGCTATGTAGAACATTCATAACCAGTATTCATGTGCACATTGCATTCTTATGACTTTTCTCGCTAGTATTCATATACTTTTTCCTTTGTTCGCGACCATTTTCGGATTGCGGAAAATTCATAATCCATTCGATCTTTTGTTCACACGAAACTCTCTCTCTCTCTCTCTCTCTCTATGACAATTTATTTACAATTACAGCTCAACAATTAAGAGAGCTCGATGGTCGTTGCCATTTTTAGACGGTTTTTCTCTCCTTTAGAAGAAGAGCTCTATATAAAAGGGGTGATATATATTATTTTTTTCTTTTCTGAGTAATAGCTTAATTATAGCTTAACAAATCTTATCTAAATTCATAGGTAGATCTGATGGTGAACCTGTTGACCAACTAGCCTTTTTGAACGATTACATGTTTACTTATACTAACTTCTTTATATAAAAAAAGATCAAGTTAACAATAGGCGGTTCTAAACCTTTGATGTCATCAGCAGCTGCGTATATTTATCTACATCCAGCAATCCACTGAGGCTAGTGAATCAGTCCTTGGTTTGCTAGTGATGACAGTGGCGTACGTAGTCAAACATTTGACCCTATAAGTGTATACGACAAACCAACGATAAAATGTAACTATATAAAAATATGAAAATAAATAAGTAAAATAAAATAAAAATGAAAAAAAAATTGATAAAAATAATGACGATATAAGTATAACGGGGGTCCTTTGGTATAAATATACCGGTATTCTGTAATATAAATTTGCAATACATACATTATATTGCTGGTCAATATTAATTGGCACATAGCTTTTTAGGTTAATAATTTATTAAAATAAAGTTATAAATATTCATAAATGTACAATCATGCAATTGTACATTTGAATTATATGATTTAAAATATACCGACTATAACATAAGTTTGAAAGCCCCCTACCTTCCTGCCCTCCCCTCTGACTTGCTTTAAATTTGATTATAAGTTGCAGTTTTTTTTTAACCCAAAATGTAGAGTAAATTTCAATAAAAAAAAAGATTTTCTCAGAACATAGGGTCATGGAAAAAAAGGGGGAAAAATCGCAATTCTTGACATAAAAATGTTTCTGATATAAAAAAAAAAAAATTACTTAGTTTTTTTGTTATCATATTTTGACGTTTGATGATAGTTTAATTTCTCTATTATAAAAAGATGTCATACCGATATTGTGATATTTTTGTTATAAAGATTTTAAATTGATTGATATATACCTTCAATTTGTACAAAATTAAAATAAAACGACATTCGATCTATATTTAAAGGTTCAAGATATCAGATAAATTTAAAAAAAGTCTTCATATTATAAAATAGATTAGCATTTGTTCTTAAAATTACCAAACAATAATGATAACAATAAGTTACATATTAAAAGATTAATTAACTACATGTAATACATTCAGATTTCATTTGGGTAGAAATTTAAAGAAGGATAACTCTGACCATGCTCACCGAACAGGAGTTATCGAAACTTGACATGGCGGACGGGGAATTAAAAACTCCCTTGTCGACAACGCCAACCGAAGATTTTAACCCACTGGCGGAAGATCCAGACAATTTCATCAGGTAGATTAGCTTATTGTAACTTAGATATTTTGCATAATCAAAATAATCGTGCTGAAACAATGCATCCGACCTGCATTAATGCTGCAAGCAAGCAGTGTCGTGAACGTCGTACATGTTATCTTGGACGACTAGGTGATACAAACATTGTATCATTGAGTCTTAGAATACACAAAATAAACACTTAGCTATCTGTTGGAAATTATTTACATTTGAAAGAGCTGTAAGACAGTGTTTCAAAAAGTGATTCTGTGTAAATGGGTTCAAGGTTAGTGTTGATAAAAAAAGGGCTTGGAAAGGGGAGGGGGGTGGTAAGACATTAGCATGATTAGTGCGTTGTCGACCTGGTTAGAACAGTGTTTGATGAAATTGAAATAAGACTTTAATGTTTGATGCAGGGTGTTTTTGTTGGTTCATCAATCCTTGGAGTTACATATGCCAAATTACATGTAAGGTGCAATAATGATAAACATGATAAAAAATTCCTAGTCTGAGAGAGAGAGAGAGAGAGAGAGAGATTTGTTGCATTATTTAAACAGTGTTATGAATGATTTATTTTGTGTTTTTCTATGGTTATGACATATTAATGCCATATTTATGAAGTGTGAAGTGAAATTTAATTTTGTCAGTTTTATTTTTTTTTTCTCAGTGGACATTCTCCTCAAAGACAAGGTCATCATGATGCAGATTGTAGTGGAAGTGAAGAAGAGAGTGATTACCAATGTAATTCTATGGAAGAAATGTCAACAGGAAACTTGTATGGTGTCACCCCACCAACTTATATGCGTGGAGTAAAAAGAGACAAGAAAAAACACCAGACAAACATTCAAAAATCATCCTATAAACAATTCACAGAACTGAAGAAGGCCTCCAAGAAGTCCCATCGAAATGCGGTTATAAAAGAAAGGTATGCAAATGACCCTTTATTTTGCAAACTTGGACATATAGACTCTGATGACAATTTAGACAAGGATTTTGCAGACGATAAAGATAAGAGAAGCATGGATCGACGAGAAATGAGAAAGAAAAGCATGACTAAAACAATTGCTCATGAGCGCTTGGCGAAAAGAAGTTCTAGCGATTTAGCTGCCATAGACACATCTACAGTGGATGTTCCTGTGCCTCAGGCGGCCGCAAAATTTGACACCTCTGGAAGATTTTCTTCCTTTAATTTCGGCAGTAAATTGCCAGTGGATAGTTCCGGCAGATTCACATCGTTTAATTTGAAATCTCATCCCCTCTCCATGATGGGACAGTCTCTGAGCTCAAGCTGGTCTGTTGGAAGGAGTGAACACAGGAGGCAGTCTGTGGTAAATGTGGAAGTGCCCAAAGAGAGAGTGGATTTTTTCAAGATATTCTCAACGCTGCTTAATATGGGCTCAAATTCCAAAAAAGAGAAAGACGCAAAGGGAGTGAAAGAAAAAATGAGTTACAGAAGGCAGATCAGTTCAGAGCAGGAATTGTGGCAAGAACGTTACAAGGATTACCTGTGGCTGGAACTTCAGATGGAAAAAAATGGATTTCAGAATCAGCTTGAACAGGAGGAATTTCTACAAAATGAGAGAGCAAAAATTCCAGGTGTGATTGAAGAGATACTGAATTTTAGGTTTGAATGTTCAGTAGAACTTAATGACAGCAAGAGTGAAGAAGATTCCTATGCTAATCGGCAGAACGAAGGGACTGCATATTCATTCACTCTTTCAAGTGAAACTGTCGCTCAACAGAGGGAAGCTTTGAAATACGTCCAAGAATTGCTGGACAAACTAGATTCTTGTGAGAAACTGTTTCCAACATCAAGGTCCTTTGCAAAAGAATATGAAATGTATAAAAATGAACAATTTACTCAAAGAGTGAAATCACTTTATCTTTGGCAAAGTATTACCAAAGATCTGTGCCACAAAATAAAAAAATTAGGACTAGTACTTGGTGCACAACACGCATCAGATTTAGACTGGCCAGTTATAGAAAGTCCCCGATCATCGGAGGAATTTGATTTTACAGGTTTAAATAGAGTAGATATTCCTAAAATTCAAGAATCTGTCAGTGGAAATAGCGAAGACGAAGTTGAAATTCCATCACCAGAATGTTTAGGTGCACAGACAGACAATGCTAAGCGTGTAACGTTTACACTCCATCCTTCAAGGGCATCAAAGATCAGTAGTCCGGACTCCTCTGAGATTCCTTCGAGAGGATCCAAGTTGTCCTCGACCTACTCCCTCGGTAGTCTCTCTCGAGCCTCCAGTGAAGCCAGCCTTGATGAGCTGCATCACACTTCAGCCAAACTGTTGTTTAGAAAGTATGTAGACAAGACATTAAAGCGAATGGGCATGAATAAAATGTTGTTGAGGTTCAAAGAGCTCTTGGACAGAACGTTACAGAGAGCAAGAGAAGCTTTACAGAGACCAAAGACTCTCCCTCAGTTAGAAATGCAGGTAAACAAGTTTTAACATTTGCAGTAGTTTTAAAGAAATTTGCAGTTTTAATGCATTAGATTAGGATGTTTATCATGTTTATTTGTATTACAGTATCGACTAGACACAACTTAACACCAAAGCAGTCCGTAAAAGCTGACCCCTGTTCTGGCCTTGGTCTGCATTTTAAAAAAAAAATGCATCTGATCTCAGGTCTGATCAGGGTCTGTTATGGGTTTACTCGGGGTCGGTTCTTGGGGTTGGCTTTATGCACAAAAGCTGATTAATCTTTTTTCTTACAACCTGTAAACCCGCACCTAATATATTCCAAATACACAATCAAGTAGAGACTTTTGGTCATATTTCAGTAGCAATTTAAGGGTCTGCTTCTGAAATCGGAGTCTGCTTTCGATGTTTGCTCTGGGTTAGCATGGGGTCTGCTTGGAGTCAGCTCTGGGTCCGCCATAGCAAACCCTAAGCAGACCCTGAGAGAACACAGGGAGCAGAATGGGGGTTTGGTTGGAGTCTGCTTTCTGATAGGTTGGGTCTGGTCATACTGTATATGTACTGCTATACATCTCTTAATTGTTCACGTCTAGCACTTCAGATGTTATGTCAGTGTCTGATCTAAATTTTAGGTTTTATTCATTAATATAATTATAAAAGAAATAAATGAATAAGATTTCACTTTTTGTTCACTGTGATTATTGTATATTAATTTTTTGTACAAGTTATATATTTTTGCTCACTTGCACTTTTGATTTTGCAGGTTTTTTTAAATCAAATTATTCAATTTTATTTGCCACAGTTCATTCAATTGTACTTCTTTGCCGACAAATTTCAGGATTTTCAGTACTTTTGATTTGTGATTGTAGTCACCAGAGGTAGATGGCACAGTCCAGCTCTCATCCTCACCCTCCTTGGATCTCCACTACGCCGACGCTAGCTCCACATCCATCAATTTCCACCGAAGTTCCAGCCTCACAGATTTCGGAGCTTGGTGCGAACAGTTCATCCAGATGGGCTTGCCTTCATTCCAGTCCAGCTACCTATTCCTACTGCATGTGTTTTTGGAAGTCATTCATGAAGCCTTGCGGCTTCGCCTGGAGCAGAGACCTGTTATCGACCCCTCGTTTCTCAGCATAAGACCGGTATGTTTTCAAATTTCATGTTAATGGCTACATGTCTGGTATAATGGGCAATACTGTTTGTTCCTCTTGCTTTTGAAATGGAATTAGAGGCCTCCATTTTGCATTATCTTATCTAGCAACACATTCAGAGTCTAAAAACCAGGATTATTTATAGAAGAAATTAAACATCTTTTTAACACTATGTATAGAACCTGTTTATAGTCATAGTCTTCATGAAACCATCTTTGTTTGGTTACGGAAGGACCAACCATTCATTGCTTATTACCAATACAAATTAATATTCATAATAATTACAATAATTACCACATGGATTCTGAAATGTACTAGTAAACCCATGCTTTGTGCATACTGTACTCTTTGAGATTTATTGTTCTATGTTAGCTTTTGAGAGAATGCAAAGAGGTTTTGAGGGGAGCGGTGATAGTCAAGCAGTATTTCCAGACCATGGTGGACGAGGTAACATCAGAAGGGGACACCAACACAATGAAAGATCTGGAAGAGTTTGACAACGATGTCCGCCAGATGTTAGAAGTAAGTTTAACAAGACCCACAAGATGTAACACGTAAATTTATGTCCTACAAGATCAGTGGTCCAAGTTGCGAATAAAATGATTTGCAACCAGAAATTATGAGTATTTTGCATATTTGTGACAGAGTAAATCCCGGCCAGCAATCATCTTTTATAAGTGTAACTCGGAGCATTGCACAAGATGTTGGACATAAATTATGTTCCACAAGAAGTTAGATTCAAGTTTATATACTGCAATATGTCAGACCTAAGTTATAGTCTCGCAAGATATTACACATAAGTAAATGTCTCGCAAGATGCTAGACTAAGTTAAAGTCTTGCAAGATGTTAGACTTAAGTTAAAGCCTCACAAGGTGTTAGACTTAATTTAAAGTCTCAGAAGAAGTTAGATGTTGGTTTTTATCCTTGCTAAGAAGTATTACAGAGTCTGTGTTAAGTATCGAAGTCTTTTTGTATTCCCCAACATCACAACTCATAGATTTAGGAGATTTGATTACAGGCATAAACTCTTTGTATTTGTACTTGCTGCAGGTGTATTTCACATACCTACAGAGCTGGATGTTGGCTCTCCAGAGTCTCCCTGAGGCATCTCTCAGTCTGAAAAATGTCCTGGAGTCAGAATGGCTCTTCACCAAGCAGATATGTCCCCATGTTATTGGAGGGGAGGCAGAAGCAGGCAAACGATTCAGGTATTAGAATGTTGTATACAGGCCCTGTATACACTCCATCCCTGTATTACAGAGTTATTTTTGCTCTCGTAATTTTCACCCTTCTCCACATGCAATCAGTTTTGCCCCATTTTGGAGTCTTCCAGACAAAGTTGTGTTTAGAGAGAGCCAATATGAGATATTCAGATTAATCCAGTCTTAAATTTTTCCACTGACAACAAACGTGAAAGGTGCGAAATGAAACAGGGGCGAATATTCACCTAAATACAGTACATGTACTGGCTACAGACTTCATAATGATATTCTAAAACAGCCAATTTAGGTTTAAATTTTTACAAAGGTGTGATTTTGAAGGGTGAAGGAGAAGACAGCTCAATGTTTTTTTAAATCACTTTAGTGACATGGATTTTACATGTGCTTTCAGCTCACTGGCCAGTAGTCTGCTGAATTCTATTGCGGACTTTTTGGAGAGCGGAATTGATGATTTCTCAACAAGCCTGTACAACTTAACGATCAACGATGACAGCGTGGATAGATCAGACCCAGGGGAGAAGGACACTAACAACAACAACGACAGCGACACCAATGATGAAGTGCAGGATCAACAGAAGATGGTGATCCAGGATATCAGGTCAGAAGTGCAGGCAATATATATACGATATTTGTCTCATGATGGTGAATCTAATAGCATTTTATACCTCTCTATAGTATTTGTTTCATGTGTAGGCTTTGTATCTCTTTATGGTTATTGTCTCATATGCAGACTTTATATCTCTTAATGATATTTATATCATATGCAAGCTTTATATCTCTGTATGATTTTTGTCTCATATGCAGGCTTTATATCTCTGTATGATATTTGTCTCATATGCAGGCTTCTTAATGATATTTATCTCATATGCAGGCTTTATATCTCTGTATGATATTTGTCTCATATGCAGGCTTCTTAATGATATTTGTCTCATATGCAGGCATTATATCTCTCTAGGATATGCGTCTCAAGTGCAGACTTTACATATCTCTATGATATTTGTCTCATGTGCAGACTTAATATCTCTTAATGATATTTATCTCATATGCAGGCTTTATATCTCTGTATGATATTTATCTCATATGCAGGCTTTATATCTCTGTATGATATTTATCTCATATGCAGGCTTTATATCTCTATTCGATATGTGTCTCAAGTGCAGGCTTTACATATCTCTATTAATCAAATCAACAACAACATTTCGTCGAAAATCATTTAAAACTATAGTATATTTCACTATGTTATTTGTCTGGGAACAGTAAAAGTAGAAGCATTTTAGAAGCATTCTATACCATGGACACAGAAATTCATTAATTTAAAAAATGAAATCATACTCTCCCTTCCACCCCCCCCCCCAAAAAAAAAAAATAAAAAAAATTAATCTATAAGTTTTTCAGGCGAAAAATTTTTTAAGATGGCAAAATAATACAATGTATAAGAATAAATGTGGCAACTTTTATCAAAATTATATGATGTTCAACAAACAATCTTATACTCATCGACATATTTGATTTTGTTTGCATGTCAGAAAATTCAAAAGTTTTCAATTTAAAAGAGATTGTGAAAAAATTGAAAATTAGACCATCTCAAAAATTACTGGATATACGGTATCATTGTATTGAAATTCTGTTATTCAAGATGCCTTTCAAATTATGTTTGTTACATCTGTGTGTTAATGATAATGTATTGATTTTACAGGCATCTGTTTCAACAGACATCAAGAAATTGCAAAAAACTCTTCAATGAAGCAAGAGAAAGGGCTTCAAAAGCATTAGGATTTGCAAAAGCACTGCGAAAGGTATCCTTACTTTATTCTAGAATTTGAATCTTCTAGATTAAAGTGAAAGACGTAATGTGGAGATTTTCTAAAGTAAGCTAAATTTTAAAACTGGCATGTACATGTACATGATGTATTTTACAGATTTATGATTCAACATAAGACTTGCAAGATCTAAAGGTATCAGATGTACAATTGACCAAAAAATGATAGCCAGCGCGAGTTATTCAATTTTGTATGCGCACACCATTGCAGTTATGAGACCTGATTTTTCAAAAAATAATGATTCAATGCTCAAATACCAAAATATGAATCAACCATAAATGACTCTGTGATGTTGTAATAAGCATGCATTTTTTACATGATAAGATTGTGTACTCATACCACACATAACATCGGACATGGGAAATCTGGCTGAACTTGTCAATCAAATTTTGAGTATTTGATTTCTGTAAACAGCAAAGTGAAACAAATTGACTTTAAATCAGTCGGAATCGGTATCTAATAGTATTATTTGAATGATATAAAATCCAGCGATTTGAAAAAGAGTGAAAAATGTACCGTTCATGCACATACATGTAAAATGAAATGCAAGAGAAAAAAATTGTTTGGAATCCCAATGAAAAAATACAATCAATGATTAGAAATTTCATTATTTGACTCTTGGTTACATGATTTACGGAAAATAACAAGGAGATGTTTAAACACAGTAATTAAAATAAATGTGTATAAGCATTTTACCCAAGAAATCCATTATGCATGGTACTTAATTTATTAAAAATAGTTAGTAGCAAATATGCCGTTATACAAATGTTAGGTCCAAAACACTCTGCATGTATAATGAAATTAGGTATACAAAAAATTGAACAAATTGAATAGGGCCATACAATTACCAGATTATCCCAATTCAAGTTATGCACAGTCACAATATCTACAAAATCATAATTAAAACGACTTACTCAGTATTTTTCGACGAAATACGCGACTTGTGCACTGCAAACTTTACTCTATAAATTAGGGTTTTTTTTCTTCACGCTATTGCAAGAGCTCCGGGGGGAAAAAATAACGTCATACAACGGCAAATGACGTAAAGCTGCTACAAGTCACAATCAGTGTAAGGGGGGAAAGTTAAAATAACTCGTTTTAAAATTATGAAAAAAAATATTGCTCGACTTAATGCATCAATTGTTAATTCTTTATTGTTTATTATGTTAAATAAATAATGGTGCGACTTTTTGAAAATTTATTTCAAGCTCTGTAATCTACCGAGCTCATCCTAGAAAATCCCGAGCTCTCAGGCTCAATTGTACATCCGATACCTTAAGTGAATTTATTTGACATGTTTGAAACATAATTCCTACAACTCAGATCATGCATATGAAAATAATATGCCAAATTTTGCCCGAGTGAATGATGTTGTGCTCTAATGAGAAGTTTTTTTTTTGTTATTGAAGGATCTGGAAATAGCCGCTGACTTTAACATCGCAGTGACCACAGTTGAGCTTTTAGCTAAACTAAAAACAACTAATTTTGTGATGGTAAGTGTGTGATTGTGTCTGTAGCTCCAAGCAGTGAAATCTAGGCCATTTTCTTTATACTTTATAACAGAAGGTGACCTTGAGCATTTTATCAATGGATTCTTTGATTGGGATTGTATATATTATTTCAGACAAGTATCTTCTGCAGTAATTTGGAAATTTCTTTCAGTGAAGAAAAAGCAAAATATTTGTTTTTTCTTTAAGGTCAACTTCTCGACCAATGACCCAGGATATCTGATGTTCATCCCGTCCAGAATCGCTGACAACCGACGCCTCATCTTGCAACTGTTAAATGTGACTTGCGGACGAGAAGACTTAAGCGCCTCAATACAAGACCTGGGTACGCTCAAAGAGGACGGCTACCTACTGATGGTGTGTTGTCAGGGTGGGCAGGGGAGTGTGAAGGACTGCCCCTGCTGGTTCGGTCAAATCGTCAAAGTGGACCCAACAGCTGAAACGGCCATTGCATTGTCTCACATACAGGTACCATTTATACTCTCAACTGTTATGTAAAATATTCAGGTACCTCTATCATAATGTACAGTAAGCATTTACCAGCAGGTGTAATTTACACTTATTAATATGAGAAAAATTATATGAATTTAAATACTACAAAAATGGCCACATTTGAATTGATTGAACTATTATAATAAAAAAAAATTTGTACTTTGAAAATTAAATGTCTTTTTTGTGTTTTGATTAAGAGGGCTGGATGATCATGGGCATTTATAGACTATATTTATCTCCGGAAAAAGAAGATCTCTGTATAAAGATATACAGAAATATTCATATTTTAAAGCTAAGATAGTTAAAATACTTTTTTACTAAATAATAGTTTATAGCTTTGAAAATCATACCTAAATATTTAAGATGAATCTGGTGGCTGGACACTTTGAATAGTAATACAGTAAAACTCGTTTAGTACGAACACGGATATAACGCATTCTCGGATATAGCGAAGGTTTTTGGAGTTCCGGTAAAATTCTTAACAAACCTTTGCAAAATTTTACGGCGATAACAAATTTGGATATAAAAAATGTACGGATATAGCGAACTGATTTTGAGTCCCGTAGAAGTTAATAATAACGAAATTTAACATTTTTATAATGAATTTCCTTCAGTTTAATAAAGTTTGCAATACTTATATTTTACATAATAGTTTGAATAAATTTATTTTCATATAAATTTTTCGACTCACAATCATTATAGGTATCAAAGTAATATATTTTTATTCTAAGCCTCAATTAGTAAAAATTGGATGTGTCTTGTGAAAGAAAACATATGTTATATATTAGTGAATTAGCTATAGTTATTATTTGAAATTTATTACGAATTAGTTATACAGATATAACGAATTATGGATATAAAGAAGTAAATCCTCTGGTCCATAGGACTTCGCTATAACCGAGTTTTACTGTATAAAGGTTGATAGAAATGATATGATTGAGATTGCTTGTTGTTTTGAAGTTCATGGTTTGTTTAATTGTTTTGTTCATTTGTAGGTAGAAGGCCTACTGCTGGTTGTTATTCATTCCTCTCAGCTCAGCGCCCAGAGAAAGGAGTTTGAATCCTTGATGGGGAAAACGGTGCAACTTGTGAATGAGCAGACATCTTGTCATCAAGCCATTGCCGAATCCTTGACAGAGCTGAAGGTAATAACTGGTGTTCTCTGATACTGTTGATTAATTTCCTGTTTACGGAAATAAGTTTAAAACTTGTATTAATTAGATTATCTTTGCTGATCTACCTGAAATAAAAGAGACAATAATTTACTTTTATGAGTACATGTATAATATAGTTACATGTACTGGTAGCCAGAAATTAAATTTATTTCTTTTTATTTAATTTGGTCACTAATTTGGTCAATATTTAAAAAATGACTTTGAATCTGAGCACAATGTTTAAGCAGATCAATACATTTAATACACAAGTTATGTTATACAATATAGACATCATTTAATTTGATAAGGCAATCGAATACATGCAGCAAGTTACAACCAAAATTAAATTATTTATTATTGTAATAGAGCTCTGCCATGGAACTTCAGGAGAGAGTGGTCCAAGCCATCAAATCGGTGGACGAAAAGTTTTACTGTGAAGAAATGGCAAACTTTGACGACAACGAGAGAAACCATCTTTTGAATCTCTACAGAGAAACCATGCTCAAGGGATACAACTTTGGGTTTGAGGTGAATACCTTTTTAACCCTTGCCCTGATTTTTTTTCCTTTGGAAAATAGCAACATTTTATTCAATATCTTAAAGGTGTTATTTATTTTCTATTTTGTTTCTTGTTTAAGTTAATAAATTTTTACCATAGATTGACTTTAACAATGTTAACCCTGATTAATTTTTATTAATTAGAATTAGGATTCAGTTAATTCAATGGCTGTTTGGTTAAAGTTTCATTTATTGATTGCAATTTAATTTGTGTCCCTTTTCTCTATCTCTAGTATATTGGTATATTTTACGTTGTACCTAATGATTGATACGGTAGATAATTATTTGTATATAATATGATTGATAATGAATCTGAATTTGAGGAAGAGGATGGGGGAAATTGAAATTGAAAGATTTTTTATTTTAAAAATAAAATTCTATAAATTTAAATAATTTTCGAATTTATGTAACTTTATATAGATGCCATAGTGTGCAAGTACAATAGATGTATTTTGGATGAGTGACACATTTTACTTGGCATTTGCTATTCTGTGTCTTTTAAAAAACATCTAAGTTTTGTGTTTATGCATGTATGGTACATAATTGTAACATGTTTATTGCAGTATCTTAGAGAGGTGACTCGCCTGGTCTCAGGCGACACCAAACAGAGGCTGAGCAAACGACTCGTTAACTTTGCCAAAGAGTGGATGGCCTTTGTCACAGAGAAATGTGAGAAAGGAAGAGGCATGAGACCCAAGTAAGTTCAGAACAACAAATCAATATTGGATACAAAATTACATATCAACAAGGCATTTTAGAATATAATCTATCTTTTACTATTTAGGTGGGCTAGTCAAGGATTTGACTTTCTCATTGTTGCATGTGATCCTAAGGTTCTGGCTTGCTTGACAGATGAAGAATATTAGGCAAGTATTGGAGTAAAGTTTCAAAAAGCCCATATGTAGAAAAGTAATTATTACTTGGCTGTTAAGTATCATCTCACTTATTAATAAAATATATAATTATGTAGATATTGAGATGGGGCATCAATTAATTCTTTATACTGTGGAATTTGAATTTTGATATGGGCCAAGTCTCATGTATTGTCAATCATTTACAAGTAAAAGGGGTCATTATTTTCTTAATTTATTAATGAATAAATAATGTGGTTGACAATTCTTTGAGGATGTAAAATTATGCCCATCAAATGCATAGCATAGAAAAATTGAGCCACAATAAATGCTGATGACTTTGCATTTTTGATATTTGATAATATAATATTGGTATTATCCTGATTATTAACAAAGTGATGATGTTTATATAGGAATTGAAGAAGAGCATCAACAGCTGTATCAGTCATGTGATCGGTTCAGCCGACCGGACACCTGTCAGTCCAACCCACAGTCAAGGTCAGTAGTTGTTGGAATCACTGCTTTGGGGTTTATAAAAAATAAGCTATCCCAAAGTTCTGTAATATTGTATAACTTGGATAGAAATTTTATTCATCCCTTAAACAGATGTCAATTAGAAATTAGTACTGTGTATTTTACAGGAACGTCCCTCATTCCACACTCTTCCAGTGTCGACCCTGGCAGACAGCCCTATTTGCGGTATCCCTCGCGGTCTTCTGAGCAGGTACAGGGAAAGTTCAACAATTGTATTTTTTAACAGTTGAAGGGACAGAAGATTAGAAGCAAATGGACGGAAGAAAGCAGACGATAGATTAAAAGAGAGGAGACAGGCTCACCTCAGAGACTAGTTAGGGGTCATCAGGTTGTTGCTAGTCACGAGATCGAGCTTGAACACAACATTCCAGTGTACACTTTGGAGATTCTACTGGCCGTTGATTACCTACATGGTAAGACCTACTGGTAAATGTACACATATACAAGTGATGTCACAGTCATACTGGTACCTTTTTTTTTTGTTTAGGCCACACCAATATAATTTCTTGTTCGTCGGACCCCGTGCGCTAAGTATTTAAGTAAAACATTACAAATAATATTATTATCAATTTTACCGCATCTAGGAAAATCTGTGCTGTTTTCTCTTCTATTTTCGCTCTATTTTATGCAATTTAAATAGTTTTAATTTGTAAATCAATTTCACTGCATGTCTGATAAACAAAAAATTATATTGGTGTGGGCTTAGCTATGTGTATGTAACATCAACCTCTAAAAAAGTTTGGTTTGATGTATTGGTTGGGAAGTGGAGGATGTGTGCTTGTTGAAATATTTAGTCTAAGATAACTTTAATTTTTGTTAGCAAAATTTTAATTAAATTATTTCCTATTGAATATGTCTGTCTGTCTGTCTCTCTCTCCCTCTCTATCTCTCTCAAAAACTCTCAGAGTGTGTATGTAATGTAATTTGCAGTGTTGATTGCAATACATTTGACATAAACCTTACAGAATTATTACAGATTTTGAATTGCCAAACAACGAATCAATATAATGCCATTGTTGATGTTTACTTCCATTTTATCGACATTATCGTTTCTATTGTTATGCAGATCCCACGACCATACCGTGAACTCAGGGAGAGGGGAACCTGTCCCCCCATCCCTCTTCTTTCTCTTCTGACAAGACTTGTAATGAGGTACATCTTTTAACCCCCAATGAACCCAATGTAATAAAACAACACGCGGTAAGGTAAGTTTATCATATCCAACCGAGAAATGAAATCATGAGGGATATGTAAATTTCTTATGCTGGTCAGTGTTTATTCAATATTTAAATACATATCAATAAATATTAGTCAGAAATTATTTGTGACTTTTTAAATCCGATTGCATTGCATATTTTTGTCACGATAATAGGTGTAAGTTCTTATTTTAGACTTTAAAATGAATCTACTATACCAACCGCATCGTAAAGTTTGGTTGCTGGCATTGAACTGTGACTGCCCAAGACTGATGAGGTCTGCTGAAAACTTTAATCTCTATAACACTGTTACATCCTTTTTGGCTGCCTCATCTTCATTAAGTGTCTTGGGCGTCACTGTTCATGGTAACATACCAGACACTAACATCATGAAGAGCAGCTGTATGTAGAGAGGTATGACCCTACATGTATATATGTATGGTGTAAGTCTTCTGACCAATTTACAGCTTCAAAGGGTAACCACAGAGAAAAGACCCTCCAAGTGTGTGTGTGTGTGGGGGGGGGGGGTTGAGAGGGAGAGAGTGTTATTGGACATATGGTGAACTTTGAGAGAGAAGCATATTATTTTTGATGTAGATTTTCACAATAGAGTTGTTCATCAAGAGTCAGACTGATATGAGGAGTGGATCTGATATGTCAGTGTTGAAGACATCAGTTAACGTAGGTAACTGTTGGAGCCAGGCTCACTTTGATTTAAGTCATGTCAATACAGCTGAAGAGTAATATGGTGAGAGAGGATTTAATATTTTGTCATCAACTGAGTATTTCCTCCATAATTTCTTGAAAAAAAAATGTTTATGTACAATTGTGAAAAAGCATAATCTAACTAGTTACCGGTAAATTAATTTTTATGCGTAAATATGAACACAGATGCATTGTTTAGCTTTTTTTAAAAAAAATCTCAGTATTTATTAAAATATATCACATGCTTTGTTTCATACAGTACTTTATTGTTGACTTTACTTGAATTATTTCATGTTACATTCAGATTACGGACTTGCTTGTTCTCACACAAGCAGATTGTAGTTTCCATCATGGTAACCTTCACTTATACCAAACAACCGGCTGTTCGTTCTTTGTTTATAACTATGCAATCATACTGTTAAAGTGTAGATTCTGTGACCTCTTAACCATAACTGGGCTCCAAGGAGGGGTTCAAATTTAAATATTGGAATATAGTTTAGATTTTAAATTGTTCAAAGCATGACCCCCCTAAACTCGTTCTGTTGTCTATAAAGAAGTTAAAATAAGAGAATAAGAAATTCAATGTGTATTAAAAATATCCTTTAAAAAAATACTATGCTAAAATTTGTCATATTATTATGTATCAAAGCATCATTAAAGCGTGTTTATTTTTTTTTAAATTGTTAAAACAACAATCACTTAAACAACAAAAGTCGCTCAATAAGAATATGTAAAAAAAAAATTAAGCCAGATATTCTCTACTACATTGTCCATTTGTTTTGTATATGACTCCATAAAGGTGATTTGATCAGTTTTTGCTATTGTTTTCATGTGAGCGATGTGGCCCATGGGCCTCTTATTTTATCATTACAGCTATAAATGTCATAATAAGCGGATGTTATTTTGTCGTCTGTGGTGTTTTATGTGATATGAAGATAGCGTTTTCGGATGAATGAATGCGCTGAAATTGAGAATTGATATGACTGTAGGCCAAGATAAAAGAGGGTATATTTCGTGTTCCTAAATTCTTGTCAGCATTAAGCAATACAAGCTTATCTTTTAAAAAGATTGGTGAGCTAGCGCCGTAGCCATCCTAAAACACAGAAGCAGATTTCTAAAACATTGTTTTAAATTCCTGAATCGATTAATTAACAATAAGAAGGCACGGTGGTGTACTGGAACTGTGCTGGAGTGGGGTCTCAATTTAGAATTATGAATCAAGAGTGGGCTTCACATCGGCATTGGCATAGCTCATTGCCCGTACCTTAATCATTATATATCTACTGTTATTTCAATTTCGAGGTGACAATTTCCAAGAACCATTGGTACTGTTGTGTAGCAATCGTATCTTCTCGGGCCTTTCCGGCAAGCTCGGAAAACATATCCGAGGTTGTTTTCCGAGCTTGAATGAATTTAAGATAAAGCTAGCTATTTATTATAATATTCAAAATAACTTTGCATTATAAGATCTAAGCTATTGTTACTTTTTTGACATTTTAAATAAAACACTAAAACTTCATGTGAAGATGATAAAACGAAATTCAAATGGTACAGTTTATCTATAGTAGTAGAGTATTCCCAGAATCCCCTACTATGGAGTCGAGCATGCGTATTCCAGTTAAAAAGACTAACGTAGTTGCTAGCGCTCGAGAGCGCTAGCAAAAATTGTTTCCTTTGGTGGTTCTTCTTAATTTTTGCTAGCCAGGGTGACGATCCACGGTGTCTCTCTATTCTCTATAGAAGGTGATGGTTCTTACGCAGTCAAATTACGTTAGAATGTGTACGTTATTCGGTTTATAGACAAAATAATCTCAATGAACACTGTGGCATTAGAAATGTAGTATAATATACCCCGTTGTTGTTATCTTACATTTCATTCATCCTCGTCTGTATAACACCTTAATAATGATTTATTTTCATTATACAATCATAATAAGTGAGTAAGGAAGTGTTTGTGTGTGTTGGGGATGGGGGGTTATGGACTTTGAATTGCGTTTGATTAATATAGCTTCATTAAATTCTTTATTAGTACTGTCCTTTTGACAAATTTGAATTTTAGCAATTAAAATGAATTACCAATTAATATTATTATACTTTCATGTGAAATGCTAAAATCAGATTGGTTTAGACGCAGTTGATAATATATAAATAGTGCCTGTTTGGGAGGGTAACAGTTGAAATTGACACCCCGAGAAAACCATTGTCAACTGACGCAAAGCGGAGGTTGGCAATGGTTTTCAAGGGATGTCAATTTCAACTGTTATCCTCCCAAACAGGCACTATTTATTTTGTTATACTGAATGTCTTAATTTCTAAGAAAATTTTACTGCTTTTATATAAGAATAACGTGAATTCTACAGCGAACCGTACGCGCATAATTTTCGCGCATGTAACATTTTTTAATGTTACCCGTTGCTAAGTGCGTTGCTAACGCTGAGGGTAATAGAAAGGATCATGAACTGCGTCTTAACCAATCAGATTTCAGTATTTAACATGAAAATATAACAATCCGTTCTATTACCCTCAGCGTTAACAACACACTTAGCAACGGGTAACACAACGAATTGTTACATGCGCGTAAACTATGCGCGTACGGTCACATCATTCATATACATGTATAAAAGTATTAAGTTTTCTTTGAAATTAAGACATTCAGTATAATTTAATAAATAGTGCCGGTTTGGGAGGGTAAGAGTTGAAATTGACACCCCTCGAAAACCATTCGCGTCGGTTGACAATACTTTTCTCGGGGTGCCAATTTCAACTCTTACCCTCCTAAACAGGCACTATTTATATAATATAGGCATTATGACGATATGTCAGAAGGACACATAAATAAGATCAATCCTGTCTGCCATTTTATAATTACATTAACATGTACTGTACATTTATTTGAGTAAAACAAATTATGTGATGATGACCAACTGATGTTGAGAATAGAGATACTTTACCATTGGGCGGAGTGTGGTGAAGAGGTTATCACAGCGTATCGTTAATCTGTTGTTAAGTTTCACAAACACAGTTAAATTATATTCATGTACATATATAAGTGTGACTTATTTTTCATTTCATTGTCGAAAACAATAAACCTCTGTTAAGCTATTTAGAAACCATACATGCAAAATTAAGTGGTTTTCATCCTTGCACAAATGAGGTTGCTAACTTGCCGTATATTCTATTATAGTCTGTCCCAAGTTATAGTCTGTCCCAAGTTATTGCTTCCATCGCTTTTTGATGATTTCTAATAAAATTACACATACCTGTGAAAGAAATACAGTTGAAATAGTTAATATAAAAGGGAATATATCCAAGATATCTTCATTAAACAATCATCCCTTTCCACTCAGAAAAATTCACAGGAAAGAAAACAGATTCCTTACGGAGATTTATAATGGGGAATGTTTACATCTTTTCTACACTCGGAATACGTCGCGCAAATTTATAACGTTATCATCCGGGCTTATTAATGGCTGTTGCAATGCAAATTCTCCGTAGACTTTCAATTTCGGGATGTGTATTGAAACCTGAAGCGGTAGAGGGGGCGTTTCAAAACAGATAATCTGGACATTTTTTATATTAGTGGATGAACGTAGTTTAAGCACAAAGGTATTTACTATTATTGAAATATCAAGCAAAAAGTGGTGGAAGCAAATATAAGCAGAATTGTTTATTTGTTGAAAAAAAAACATTTGTATCAATCATGCTCATTATATTTAGTCAAATCTTTATTTATCCTAATATAACATTTTCACAGCAAAGTAAAACGCTCAAAAATATCAACAATAAAGACAGATACAGTAAAGTTACTACACTAACAGGAAAGAGTGTGCATGAAAGTATACACATACAACAATTTTGAATTTACCGGGTGGCAGTAAATTTTGTATTCACTGCCACCCGATTCAACGTAGAAAAGTGCCCCCCCCCGGGTCAATTTTCAACACTGGATGTATAACACCTTATTTTCCCCGGTGATATTATCAAATCTAAAATAGTAATGAGGGGAAATGGACTGATATAATTATTTTTTTTACCTTAAATATGAACTATTTAAATTCGTTAAGATGTAATTTTCGTCGAGCTTGGTTTTTTTTCAGTGCCACTACCCGAGAGACAGAAGTGACCCTCAAAAATCAATATAAGTGATGTTTTAATACGGGTAAAAACACCGGTTAAAGTCGCAAAAACAGAAATGTTTTGTGACAGATATCTCTTTCCTGTTGAAACAAACATCAAATAATTAACATCAGTTTTACATATATCTGTGCAGAGGCAAATCCAGAAGAGGGTTGCGCCCCCCCCCCCTTTGAAAATACAAAAGAAAGGAAAGGAGGGAGAAAGGGAGAGGAAAAGGGAAGAAAAAAAGAATTTAAATTAAAATCGACCAAATACAAATGCATTTAAAGGAGAATCAGTTTCGGCATTGCTTGTATTTGTATAACTGAAGAGGGGTGTTTGCCATGCACGTAGCAACAGGGGACCGTCCCCCCCCCTCCCCCACACACACTTTTTCTCGCAGCAACTAATTTTCTTGAATTTACATATAAAAAATTGAATTATCCTGTCCCCCCCCCCCTTTTTTTGGAGTTTGTAAAAAATTAAAATTTAAAATGAAAGTAAGGAAATTAATAGTGAAAAAGAAGTTAGATATATACTACGCCAGCCCCCCCCCCCCCCACACACACACACACGGATTAGGATTTTGAAGATTTGGATGAGTCTGCCACCCCCCCCCCTCGAAAAGTATCTCAATATGTAAACTAGTATCTAATCCACCTGTTTTTGAGAACTATATAGCTTTATTTCTTTCTAAAATTAAGAGAATAAGAGCATCCTGCATAATAGGACCATCTCCAACTCCTCTTCCTTTAATAGCTTAAAAATTGGATTTAAATTTCTTCAAACTTTTGTGTTGTCTAGTAATACGCACATACTTGAACATTCGTGATTTGTCCTTAAAAAAGTCCATTAAATAATATACATGTAGATAGTCAAGACACGTGACGATTTCAATGATGAGAGAACATCATATCACTGTTTTGAAGTGTTATTATTATGCAATTTTAAAAAAATATTTTTGATATTAAAATTGTAAAATTCCTATTCGATTTAGATAGACTTGGTAATATTTAAAGACGACCAAATATTCAACTTTGCATGATGTTAGAAAACAAGATTTCTGACTGGAAATCCTTAAATGCATTTTTTTTAAAATCAAAATTGTAAATTTCCACTTCGATTTAGAAAGACTAATATTTAAAGACGACAAATTATTTACCTTTGCACGATGTTTAAAAACATAACAAAAACACTTGACTGAATTGTTTAATTCTTATTTTCACTCAAATTAATGCATTTTTTAATAAACATAATTATATTAGCCGATATTGAGGTTAATTTCACGCTTCTAAAGACTTCGCCCCCTGGACCCCCTAATCATATGTTGGTCTCTAAGCGACCATCCCTATCCCCTTCCTCTGAAAAAAAAAACCTGCAAGCATACATGTACTGTACTTACATGATCGCAAAACACGCCCAATGTCTATAAATCTCTCCTACCTACATGGACTCAAGACCGTGGCTAGAGACGTTGTTGTACTTTATGCCAGAAAATTTCCCCTCGATTCCCGACCTTCGAAATTTTCTGGATCCGCGCCTGGGGCACCCCCCCCCCCCGCCCTCACGTATCTTCTACGTTATTAAGCACGTCCCAAAAGTTTTAACTTCTGACAAAATACCTTTGTCAATATTCTGAGTGTGTCCCATCACGAACAAATGTTTATAATATAATATAAACTTTGCAGGAAGCAGGCAACCCTGGATTGACCTACCATGCACTAAAGAAATCACGTGACTATTTTACAGGTAACCAGACCCGGAAGAGAAAATACCCGAATCGCCATGTTGCGAGTGTGAAGGTTTGTAGTTTGTTAATGAATAAGTAAAATGATTATAAAGAAATAATAATTAAGAACATAATCAAAATTGTACAGTGGACACCGTGGGCATTATTTAAATGTTTTACCATCAGTTACCGAACAAACAGTGTAGACCAGTGCCATTGTAGCCTGGTTCCCGAGGCCTTCCGATTGTGCAAGCACGGTTCCCGAGGCCTTCCGATTGTGCAAGCACAGAAGGCCTGAGGCGTGTTCAACAACGCGAGCGCTCGCTGTCGCATTCGACAGTGGCGAACAGTGATGTGCTGAACGGAAGCGAGCGCTCGCCCTTGGAACCAAAATGGCGTCCAATTGGTAACAAATTATTTATTTTAAAATTTCTGAAAGTATGTAGAGAGATGTGATTTTAAAAAACATCGGTGATGAATACGGAATCATAAACCGGACTTGATTCTAAACTTTAACTATACTGGGGATGTTCCTGTTGGCACAAAACAATTACAATCTTTTCTCCGAAATATGTTATCCAAGGCATCTTGTGGAAGGATTATGGATGAAAGGTTAGCCCAATCAAGAGATGTAATATATTGTACCATTTTTTTGTCTCTGTTATCATACGTTAAAAAACAGAGTATCATTTAAGTGGTTCGTCTGTTGCATCTCAAAATCGTCTGCTTCCATCCATCATGGCTTCGAGCAGTGATTCTCATAGAGTGGGGTAAGTATATGATTTTTAATAGTGTATCTTCTAAAGAATTATTTTAGAAATGGTGTTTGTGTAAATCAACACTATACAAAACTTTGTAAGTGTACCTCAAATATAAAGTTATTTTGTTGAGATATTCTTTACTATAAACAGGTCCAGTACAATCACTAGCTTGATTTACCTACATAGCTTTATTCACCTACCAGAAGTAGGTTTATTTAGCTACCTTTATACAATTTTGCATTTTATGTAAAACAGACAAAAAGTCGCAAGGAACTGTCAATTTATATTTTGTACTGTGTAGCAACCCAGAGCTAAAATAGTTAAAACATCACTGCGTTTGAGCAGTTTTAAGAAACACATGCATTTCTATTGTTTGATTAACTGTATGATACCTTGTGTGCGATGAGGCATGGATAAGTGTGATTACTTCATATTGTGCTGAATTATTACCAATCAATCATCATGTTAACCAGAACTGTTCTTCGTTGTTGTTCCATTTAGTAAATAGCTGTTTGGTAACACATAAACAGTTATACATAGCCCCAAAACTTTTAAAACTTTGACTGCATTTGCGCAAAAAGAGCAGTAGTTTTAAGAGTGATTTTTTTATGAATTGTTTTCAGATCATTTGAAAATTACTGCCGCACTTTAGTGCGACCTTTAGTACAAATGCCCATTTAAGACAAAAGTATGATTGAGTAGCTAAATAAACCTACTTCAGGTAGGTAAATAAAGCTATGTAGGTAAATCAAGCTATGTAGCTAAATCTAGTGATTGTACTGTACCTGATAAACAGCACAGGCCTTTGAATTATAGGCCTATGTGGATTTACATCCTATCTATATATATAAAGAGAGGGTACACACAAATATTGAAACTATTTATAGCTTCTGAGTGTTTTAAAATAAAGTGCTTAAGCTATATTAAATTAATGCTTTTCGTGTTTTCTATACAACATATATATGAGTTGAAAGAAAATTATCCATATTTATTTTGGACAGTATAACTTCAATTTTGCCATTGCTGGATAGTGACTGTGGTTATGAAGATATGCAATCTGACTACCTGACAACGGCTATGGAAGCTTTCCCCATGATTAGCTCTTGTATATCTGATAAAAGTTGCATTCCCCTTGGAACAGGGCGAATTGAAGATTATGTGGAAGAGACAGTACCAACATACACAGATCCAATGTTTAGAGCACATTTTAGGATGACAAGGTCATCTTTTGAGGTATTGAACTATTGGGAATGTAAATTTGTTAAGTGATAAACTTATTTTTACATTGATCTCTTCAGCTTGAATTAAGGAATGAATTCAATATTTATTAGTTTTATACGATATAAAATGGTTTGAGACAGTTTACGCTAAGTGGTTTATAAAAAAGCATAAAATGTTTCAAACCATTTTATATCGTATAAAACTAATAAATATTGAATTCATTGCTTATAATTTAATTTTATTTACTCTTCATTGTAGATAAAATCCTTTAAAATGACATAAAATTGTACAAAATTCAAACGTAACGTCAGGCGTATTGATATGTTTTTGACGTTAGTCTTACTATGACGTAGGCAACATTCTTTATACGATATAAAATAACTTTTTAGCCATCAGAAACCGCGTTACAACCAGAATTAAATAAGGAATCATTCTTTGAGTATTATGAGGTGATAATTTTGGTCGGGGCGTGATCAAATCCAATAATCCTGATAGATTTGACTACACTCCGACCGAAATTATCACCTCATAATATTCAAAGAATGATTCCTTATTACTTATATTCATATGATTTTAGGCCATCGTACGATTAAATCTTTAAATATAAATAAGCAAACCCCGCCGGCGCCTCAATTTGGCATCATTTGTATTATGGGTTATATAGTACAAAATCGATACGTAGTGTTATCACAGACAAAGACACTGATAATGTAAATATATTATAATACTCAGTCTTAATTTGTAAAATAAGATCTCAATTTTTATTTTTTTTTTCAGATCTTTCGGATACATCAACTAAATATTGAAAACTATGTCATTGAAAAAAAAACCCATTACAATAAACTACTCAGTTCTCTAAATCTTCAGAAATATTTATCTTTTTTTTTAACTTGTAAGAATGGGTTATTTTGTACATTTATAATATATCTATAATTATACTAATTAGTTGTATATAGTTTTAATGCTAGATTGATTTATTTCAGGTAAGTAAGTAAACTCGTCTATGTTGAAAACATTGATCAGTGATGTCTGTACTGTACATACGGCGTGTGTTTTATCTTTTTTGTACGTTTTTAATACCCTTTACATGTACTCCTTCCTTATTCTACCTTTTACCCTGCATGGATATATATACGTATATGTGTATGTTATAATCCTCTGTTTTTGTACCCTAACTGTCTTATATATAGGGACTAGTGGGTTCGAATCCCACCACTACA
Organism: Magallana gigas; assembly: GCF_963853765.1. Lineage (NCBI taxonomy): Eukaryota > Metazoa > Mollusca > Bivalvia > Ostreida > Ostreidae > Magallana > Magallana gigas. The sequence goes on from NC_088861.1 coordinate 27,151,915, forward strand.
CGTTCATTAACATACTGTGTACAATGTTATTTTCAGCTCGTGTCAAGCTATTATGGTTGAAGAGAAAAAAAATCGCAGTTTTCAACTTTAAATTTCACAAGTACAATGTACATACATGTATATAAACGTCTATTAATGGGAGAAGAAATAAAGCAATTAAAGGAGTGAAAATTATGCTGCACACAGTATTTTGGCCAAAAGTAGTGTAAAAATTATGGTTGGTCACTATGAAATTACTAACTACAACTCCTTCCCTTATTCTTTGTATAGAAATTCATATATGTTTGGCCAGTTTGGGGTTTTTTGATGACTTGAAAACAATACATATAAATCATCCATTTTAATCAAAGATATTTCCAAATGTAGTACTGGGTTTTATTTAGTTTCTACTCAAACTGTTATTACTGGTACACTATTTAAATGATGCTCATGTATTACTAATGTACTTGCATTCACCAATTAATTGCATAGCTTAAAAACTTATGCATCTTTGTATTTTCAGAAACTACTACTGCTAATTGGGCCAGAGATTTCGCTTACTAAAACTGTGTCTCTGGAGAGAAGAACATTAGCTTGTATATGGTACCTTGGAAACACTGAGACATTCCGCAGTGTTGCAGATAGATTTGGTGTAAGCAAGGGTACCTTGCATCTTTACCTTTCAAAGTTTACGGAGGTCATGCAGAGGCATCAGATTCTTAAAAATCTCATTTCATGGCCGATTTCAGATGTAGAATACACTCAAATATCGGAGAAATTTTCTGAAAGGGCAGGTTTCCCTAATGTTGTTGGTGCATTAGATGGTACTTATATTCCCATCAGTGGACCAACAACATTCAGGGATTCCTACATTTGTAGGAAGGGTTTTCCTGCAATGCACCTGCAGGCAGTGTGCGACAGTAGTTTACGCTTTTTAGATGTATTTTGTGGCTATCCTGGTTCTGTACATGACTCTAGAGTCTTCAGGAATAGCCTTCTTCATGATGCTCTCCAGAATCTCCCAGGTAAGTACCATCTATTGGGAGATTCAGCATACCCCTTATCAAATATGTTATTGACACCCTTTCGGGATAATGGGCACTTGACATCAGAGCAAAAAAAATTCAATGCAGCCCACAGTTCAACCAGAGTGGACATTGAACGTTCATTTGGCCTGTTAAAAGGCAAATTAAGAAAGTTAAAATTTCTAGATATGAGAAAGGTTGAGGCAATTCCTGGTGTAGTAGTGACTTGTTGTGTTTTACATAATTTTATTTTAATGAATGAGAGTTTTGATGAAGACATGGTTGAGTTTGAGAGGGATGAGAATGTGAATGAGAGTGGGAGTGAGACTTCTGAGATTTCTGAGAGGAGTGCCGAAAACCTTTCAGGTATTGAAAAACGCCAAGAAATAATGAATTTGTTGGGATAGACTATTGTTTATGCAAAGTATCATTATGTGTATGCCAATCAATTTTTAATGTTGTAACTTTTACAGAAAAAATTGTAATTTTCATCCAAAATATATATTATGCGTTAGCTTTCTGCAGCACTTAGTGGCGTATTTGTTTCAGCTAGATCATTTGAGATAATTAGTCAAATATGTGTGTATTAAGCTATCTTGATCAGAATTTTTCTTTTATCCACTGTTCTTGCATCTGTCAAAGCTTTCCAAAATTAACAAATCTTTTATTTTACTGATTAAATCTGAAGTGCATCAACTTGGCCATTTTCAACCAAATTTTGCATCATTTTTATGCAGATATTGATTAATATAAGTTTGTTTAGTTCAACTACCATGCCCTATTTTTGAGCTTTATCAATGAAATATGCCTCTCTATAAATGTGCATAAACACAAAGTCCACAAAACTCTTCATCAAATCTTCAGAATTGCATATAAATGCCGAGTTAAAAATAATACATTAATCATTATTATGATCTTTTACACTGTAATTAATTAATTGATAGTAATATATAGGTAAAGTATTTCTATGTGTATAAAGAATAATACAATATACCAGTATATGCATTAAATATCTGAATTTCTAAATTCGCTTAAGAATTTCACTTTGAATAAGTAAACTGTAGCTATCTATGACATCAGATGAACAGGAGGATTTGATACAATAAATGTATGCTAGTAAATAAATAAATTTAAAATAAATAAACGAAAAAAATTAGATTAATCAATTAGGTAAATAAATAAATGAACACATCCGATACTAATTTTAATTGTCTTTTAATAGTTTTTCTAACACAGCAACCCTCCTTTCCTCTAGTTTAAGTTTCTCTCTTTCTAACTCCATCCGCTCTGCGTGCATGGTCTTTAATTCTCCTCTATATTCTACTATCCATGATGGCTCTTGTTGTCGTCTTTTTTTGGAGGGTGGTCTTTTTGTGGTTGGTTCTCCTATGTGAGCATAGTACGGTCATTTACTAATGAACAATGTTAAACCCTAGCTGCTTTTGTTTTTCTGATACACAATGTGTGTGTGTGGTATGTTTTTGTGTGGATGTATGGGATTATATAAATTGTACCTCATGTATTGTATGTTTTTAGAAAATGAAATGAACTTGAACTTGCAACATTTTGGTTGGTTATTTACCTTCAGCTTGCATCGATGATGCCAAACTTACGGGGTTCACCGCAGGATCACCTCTTAACAGATCATCCATTTGGTTATAATGGAACCAGGTTTGGCGGTCATTTCCAGTTTTGCTGTTCCTTTCCTTAATTGTCTTATATCTGACAAATCATGCAAGTATAAACTGTGAGTATGAGATTATAATTTTTGTCCAGGGAGGGGGTTGATCAAATCCAATAAAGCCCAAAGGGCTTTATGATAGATTTAATCATGCCCTGACAGAAATTATCACCTCAAAATATCCAAAGAATAATTCCTCATTACTTATATTTATATATTTTTAGCAGTTGTACAATTAAAATTAGAACATATATATTAACTATGCAAATCCGCTTGCACCCCAACAATGTGCCATTTGAATTTATTGGACTGTATTGTACAAAATCGATTCGTAATGTTATCACAGACAAATTTTAAGACACTGGAATGTATATATATATTGAAACAAATAAAATTCACAGTGGGCGGTGAGTTATGATAACAAAAAACCATGAAAAGCATTCAATATAGCTTGATCACTTTCATTTTAAAATCTTCAGAAGCTATGTAATTATATAGCTTTTGAAGATTTTAAAATCAAAGCGCTTAAGCTATATTGAACGTTTTTCATGTTTTCTTTTCTTAATTTTTCTCTATATAATATATATACACACACACACTCATTTCATCTACTTATCTATTTTCCTAATCTGAAGTTTATAAGCAAGTTAAATTTGTTCTCATGAAAACAATGTTAAAAGTTCAGAAAGCTGAATCCAGATTGTGATTTTCTTCTAACCCTCAAAGTCATGGTTTACCTTTGAAACTTTCTTTTGCTTTTATGATGTAAAAATATTATTATTATCTGAGTTGTTTTTTGCTATTAATTATTATATTATATTATATATAATATTAAATATTATATTAATAATTTCTCAGAAAAATCCACAAGCAGTTTAAGGTACCTCACTACACCTAGACTTATACTGTTTAAGACAGTAGATCAGAACATGATGATTTAAATGTTTTGTTTAATTGTTTGTGTGAACCAGTTTGTTGTACATGTAGCTCAGTGGTTAAAGTATCGGGCTTGTGACTTCCAGATCATGAGTTCAAATTCGCCTTGGCCTTTTGTTCACAATTACTGAATTAAATTTTTGAATGTTTTAATTCGCCTACTTGACTTGTACATTTCTTAACTATTATGCTATCTGTCACAATCAATTAATTTTCTGCTCAAACTATTTCAAGGTGTAGTGAGCCACCTTCAAATCAATAAAAAGCGAAGATAACACCCCATAGAAAAAATCAGTTTGATCAATTGCATGGAAACAAGTGTGCGTCACACTTTGTAGTCTTTACCTTCATCAAAATTATTGAGAGGACAAAGAACATGCAAATTGGTCAGCATGAAAAAGTATACAATACATGTGCTACTTGCCTCATTTTAAGTGATCGAAATTTTCTGTCACACTCTTCTCCAGTGAAATGATGGCCCTCTAGACACATCATCTCCGATACTTTCTGCCACGCCTGTTTCTGTGTTGTCAAATTGGATGAAAAGATCCCAGAGTGTTCTTTTTTCAAAGTAATCAAGCACATCACTGCTTCGTTGCTCCATTTATTTACAACAGAGTCTGAAATGTATTGATGCATCACTCACTTACATATTAACACATGTATAAAATATATAACAATTTTTACAATGATGTACATCATTGTAAATAAAACAATTTCTAATGAACAGACATTGACAAGTTACAACAAAAGGAATGTGATTTTATTGTAGTTAGTAATTTCATAGCGACCAACCAAAATTTTACACTACTGTTGCAAGGATACTTTCCTGAATAAGCAGTGGTGGGATTTGAACCCACAAGCCTCTATAGGTAAGACAGTTAAATGTAAGAACATAGGTGTTTTCAGACATACTGACATTTAGGGTAAACATGGGTAAAAAATGGTTAAAATGTGGGATAAACACACAAATAAAGAGTAGGATAAATATATGGGTGAAAGATAGGAAAAGGTAGGAGTGCATGCAGCGGATAAAACAGATATACATTTGTAGATGGGGAATATAAACACACTACATAATTATCTAAAACCATCTTACCTTCATAAAGTACAAGAAAATTCTGATAAACCTGGTACATTATATTTGATAGTTTGTCCAATAAAAACATGTATTGCTCAATTGAGTGAGTTATATGATTGCAATGTTACACCCCCAAAAATACAAGTATTGGGTATATATTTAGGACTGCAAAGTGGTTGTGGCCATTTTAAGGCTATGAGAAGAAAAAGACTCAAAATTAAGCTCTATAATAAGATATGAAAAAATATTACAAATTCAAACCTAATTTAATAGGATATTTAGAAGATTTGATAAAGCAATAGGATACATTTTGTAAAAAAATAAAATAAAAAAGAACCTTGTTTCTCAGATATGCCTACAGAGTCTTCATCAACATGACAATAATCTTCAGCAGTGGTGGCATTTGTGGCAGAGGCTTCACTTTCTGTAAAATTAACATGTTTTTTTTTTTTAGATTAATGTATTTCAGCAAACTTTTGGAAAATGTATTTTAATGAATTTTCATTTAATGAACAGTGTTCATTGTAATATAAATTTCTTTCTTGTCCAAATTTTAAACCACAGAGCTTTCAACTCCTATGTAGATTTAATTCATATTTAAAACAACATATCCATACTATCACATTGCTGTGCAGGTGCATTTGTCTCTTTCCATCTTTTTTTAATTGTTTCAATGAGTTGCATATCTGAAAATATAGAGTTTTAAAAAATGATAAGCACTAAAGTCATACAAGAGCAGATTAACCTTAATTTCAGAACTTTAATTAAAGTACAAAATGTCAAATCTCATAACACTTTACAGCAACTCTATTTCATTTTATGTAATCCATATTTATCATTATAATAATGTAAATATATTTCATACATGTTGACTTTAAATTATAATATTTTCATTCCATGTCATTTTTGAATGTTAAGTGTGGGGAAGCTATGGCAGATATATCACAATAACACAGATAGGGTACTCAATGGTAAAATGATGTTTTATTTTGACGTCTCATATGTTGAACCCTGTTAAAGTGCAACATCACAAGCGAAAATTACACTGTTGCAGCTTTGAGACTATAGCTTTCAAAAAATAATTATCTTAATCTTACATTTATTACATTCTACTAAGAAAATAATATAACAAGTTTTATGAAAAAATTAAGTACATTTATATGGAATCATTCTTTGAGTATTATTAGGTGATAATTTCGGTCGGGGCGTGATCAAATCCAATAAAGCCCGAAGTGCTTTATGATAGATTTGATCACGCCCCGACCGAAATTATCACCTCATAATATTCAAAGAATGATTCCTTATTACTTATATTTATATAATTGTAAACCATCTTACGACTAAATATTACAATAAAAATAAGCAAACCCCGCTGGCGCCTCAATTTGGCTTTATGAGTTATATAGTACAAAATCGATTGTAGTGTTATCACAGGCAAAGACAAAGGAAAATGTAAATATACGATATTAATGATCATTTTAGATACTTATATAATGTGCATATATAAACATCATGATTCTATTGACTAAACCTCCTTCTCTGATTCTTCTGGCCTCATTCCTGTCCACAACAACTGTAATGTCTGGATGGGAGGCATCTTGAAATGTTAGTACCATGGTTTCATAATACCTAAAATGTTGAAACAGCTTAAAATAAAAACTAAAATAGAAAAATAATTCCACTGACCATCTCCTTGATCAGCCTTGGTCTCTGGACCACTGAGTTTTTCCTAAGACTAATCGAGGTAACGGACATAAGATTTGCCCTTTCCAAAAATTAATTAAAATCAACAATATACATCTGAAATGCTAATAATTTTAGACACAAATTTTTTTTTATACAAAATTATTTATATCGATATTATTTACATTTGCAAACACACTTCCTAATTCCTTATATTATTTGCCTAAGCCCTTTATCAAATGAACAGCAGTGTTAAAAAGTTCACTGGGATATGAACTTAGTTGGCTTCTGAGAACCCCTTGATGAACCTTATAACTCTCTGTTTATTTAAAAAATAACCTAAGTAGATCAGTCTTGTGGTTATAATCTTTCATCTGTTCATGCCTGTGTCCAAGAGCATGCAAATTAGCAAATCAGATATATTATTATCTTCATGAAATTTTTCATCACTCAGATATTCACATTAATCAGACAAATTATAACAGTTGACATAAATATTAATGATAACCACTAGGCCTATATATATAGCTGACTACAACAATATTTATAAATATCAGAGCCTTGTTTTTTTAAAATAAAATAATAAAACAATTAAGGACCAATAAATATCTGCAAATTTACAATGATTTTGAATATTGTATATTTTGGATGATATCATGCATGTATCTACAAATTCAGAAAATCTACAAATCAGTTGATGATATCGCTGGTGCAGCGTTTAAAATAAATACATAAAGTATTTACATTTTGATTTAAATTTGAGGACAGTACACAAATTACCATGATGAATTTGATACGCGAAAAAAATACACCGGCCTATTGTGATAAAAAAAAACTTACTCTCCTCGCCGATTCATTTCACTGTTCTTTGATGTTGATGCCATGATACATGTAAATGTAGACAGCAGACGACAACAAGATATGACAGAAAGAACCAATTATTTGTTACCCTGTCAAATATTTTTTAAAAAACAGAGACAAAAAATGGTGCAGTTTGTCACATCTTTACAATATAAACTCTTTCTTTGACGTTCCCTCTGAAAATTGAAGAAAGTGAAACTAAAAAAATGAAAATACGCTATAAAAAAGGAGAAATATAAGCGGAATTTAACATTCCGGTAAAATATTGATTAATAAATAATCTCAATGCACTTAAATACAAAAATGTATTTTGCAGGAATGTTCTCACTTGAAATCGACGCCATTTTGAATTCGAAGGCGAACTATCTCACAGGTACGTTCGCGAGCGATCGCGAGCGTTTTGGAAAACACCAGCGTTCAGAAGAGAGCGCTCGCGAACATTAGCGAGCGCTCGCGTTGTTGAACACGCCTCTGGCATGCACCTTGCAATGGCGGCGCCCTGTATACAATCCAAGATGGCGTCCGATATGGTAAGTTTGCATGTGCATAACGTATTCAAACCGATTTGTCATACTTCTAGCTGCGTCATGCCGGTTTTTTTAATCATATAGTTAGAATTTAGTTTGATGAGACCATACATACTATTATTGACCCACGAATCGCCCAATTTTGTTTACAATACGTGTCTCAATTCGTTGACAATTGTAAACAAGAATAGCTTTTGCGATATCGGTCAGACTTTGCTAGCTTCTGTCGCTTCATAATTTTTTTTTTCAACGTTGAGGGTCAGAATTACGTCCGTTAGGCTGGGGGATTCTTGTTTCGTCCAAATATCAATCTTTTAATGCTAAACAAGGGTTCATTTAAAGAGTTATATGTTTTGCCCCCCACCCCACCCGCTCGTTTTATATTATTAATTTGTATATCAGTGCAAACCAAAGTACTCTGCTTTGGTGTAAAGGTAACACACCTGATCCAAGCTTTAAAATGGATTATGGAGATCCAGGTTCAATTCCTGGGAGCATTGTACTTGTCATGTATTGATTTAATGACTTTGCTGGTTTTATCAAAGATGTAACAGGGATGTATATACTAACTGTTATATGTGTCTCTGGATGTAATAAACAGCAAAACGATATGTCAATTTCCCATTACACCTCCCACTTAATCACAAAGTATACACAGTTAATTTGATTTTGATTTAAGGATAGCTTCTGTACAGAATATCAAGATGTGAATGTGTGTATTGTAAGTTTCATTTTTTTGTTGGATGCAGCCATTTCAACATGAATATGCTAAACAAGTACAACATGAAGAAAGAGGTCCATCATTTATAATGCATGCATATGCCAAGAAGCAAGCAACGCCCCGGAAATCAACATCTAAGAGATGCCGAGGAACTCCCTCAGGACAGACACCTGTCCAACCTACCAAAGTTCAGTGTCAGGTATTTATCTAAAGATGTTGTGTACCCTCTAATAACCAAGATGAAGGTGGAATTTTGTTATAACTGTCTGAATTATAATTCGTTGCTTTAATGCATCTTTCCTCCAATTAAAAAAAAAATCTTACCGACTTAACACATCCATATGATGTGATTGTTTTTAAGTATCGATCTTTTATTATTTCAATATTTTTAGTCGGTTGGTTCAAAATGGGAAATCTCTGAAATCAGTTTCTTGAAAGTATTCATGGAACAACACCCACCACCAAATCCAATATCAAATGAGTACTGGCGTAATTTAGCTTCAAGTATGAATGAGGCCTTTGGGACATCTAGAACAGGTTTGTTGAAAGATAGTTGAATGTTAGCATTTGCCATCTACCTGTACCTTGAATATTATAAAGTTATTCAATATATGCCTTATTCATTTATAGGTGTATCATGCAGATGTTTTTATGCCAGACTCAAAAAGTCAGCAAATGATACACCTGCCTCAGCAGATGAAGGGTCAATGAAGTATATTGATAAATCCTGTCAAACAGATTTTAGTATCCCTTCACATCCAAGGTTCATTTTTCAAACATATTTTTGTTAAATATTGTAAAGATTTTAGCTTTGATTCAGAAAAATCTGTACCAAAAAATATTTACCCTTTTCACTGTATTAATTATCACAGGCAGTCATTTCCAAGTCAACAGGAGCTTGACGCCGACTCCTCGGAAGCTCCATACAATGCCAGAGATAATAAATCAGCACACTATCTCAGAAGTGCCAGGAACAACACCTCTAACCAAACACCTGAGCAGTTTTTCAATCTGGAAGATGATAGTTTAGATACAAATTTGATTTTTGACATTATGAAAAAATTCTTCTCAGGATCATCATCGTTAGAAATAGCAAAACAGATAATGAACATTAAATGTCTTAGAGAAAGCCTTTGGGCACTTTTTATGCTTGAAGTAGAAGAAAGTGCTAAGTACATAGCTTGTAAGAGGAATAGTTGTTTAGGTCAAGTTACCTACGATCATCTGAAGTGTTTTGAATGAGAAAATATAATTGAGGAAATTTATATTTACCAGCCCAGACTTTTGCAAGTTCTTATTACAATTTCCACTGGGGAAAACAAACTTCAAGATGAATGCCATTATAAGTCGGCAGCAAAGGAAATTGGTCTAATATATGGAATCTTGATGAAAAGAAGATGTCACACACTTTCTCAAGTCCAGAGAGTGATTGCTTTGGCAATTGCACAAGAAAATGTTCATCAAAAGGTAAATGAAACAAATTTAAAAATTGTTTTATGTTTGGGCCTTTTTTAAGGTACTACATGTTAACATGTTGACATTTTCCAGTTGTATTATCTTTTTTATATTACAGAAATATATTTTAATTAATTTAATTTCATAACAAGAAAAATATATAACCTCCCTAGTTATATATTTTTGAATAGTGATGATAAGTCTATATTTATATATTAATGCAAACTAAAGTACTCTGCTTTGGTGTAAATGTGACAAACCTGATCCAAGCTTTAAAATGGATTATGGAGATCCAGGTTCAATTCCTGGGAGCATTGTACTTGAATGTCATGCATTGATTTAATGACTATGCTGGTTTTATCAAAGTCGAGTCTAAACTAGGACTCGAACCAAAAGCCACTTGCGTACATGCCCAGTGTTCTAACCACTGAGCTACTGAGACATGATTTTTTGACTGTCACTTGTTATACCTTGAAGACATATTGATGAATATGACTAGAATGCATGAATGTTGTTTTTGTTGGATTTTATATTAACGACTCTTTTTTCCATTTTTAGTCTTTCCTTTGCTGTTTCATTGTTCCGGTTTTATCCTTTTTCCAGTTCGTTCCTGCTTTGTATTATGCAACTCGTGAAATCATATTTTAAGCAATTTGTTGTATTAATTTTTTCAATTGCTAAAATATGGTTATTTGGATTGCATTTTTCTTCAACAGTAAAAATGTGGAAAGTAAAATGTGGAAAGTATTGTGAGTAAATAACAGAACTCCAGAAAGGTGAAGAGTTACTGTAAAAAGATGCTCTAAAATTTCTTGATTCCATTTATTCTACCACTGAATGATGAAAGTTTTTTCTTTCTTGTTTTTCCAATTATTGTCATAATATAGATGTAATATATTATCATATTGTGACAGAATATATAATTATAACAATAAGAGAGTGAAGATATTTTAGTAAAATAATTTAGATAAAAAATATTGATAAATATTAGAAAAAGATCGATTAAAAAAATTTATGAATGTAACAGCATATAATTTAAATTCTGTTTCTTGAATAGGTATATGACAGACTGCAGACATTGGGAGTGACAGTTTCCCATGCCACATTGAACAAAGTGCAGGAACAGATTGGTGGCCATTTCAACGAACAACTCATCCAAGCAGTCACAGAGGGAAAGCGGTTCCGTATTGTCGGAGACAATGTCAATTTCATGGTGGCAGCAAGTCATCAAAGGAAAGGAAATTCAACTCACATGGAGCACTGGTTTGCCTCTGCGGCCATAATTCAAAATAACTCTTTTGATCACTTACCATGTAACTTTCCTCAAATGCCTCTTCTTGACTTGTCACCCCAATCATTTCTCCCTAGTGACAATGATTTCAAAGTTATAACAAATGATTACATTTACATTGTGTTTCAAATTCTGACAAGACATTTGACTTTTTTGAAAAAGTTTAAACCTTTCACAGCTGAACTAAAAAATGACTTACGGGCAAAGGACTGTGATTTGAGCTCCAAGAATACCGTGGTAACGTTCCCAGTTCTCTGCAAGAATGAACAGAGCTATGCAGAAGTTGTAGACATCATGGACAGCTATGAAGACCACATTGTGGATATTTACAGGAAAGCTAACTTCAACTTAGATGGTGTAAAAGTTCATATCGGTGGGGACCAATTAACTAGGGAGCGATTTTCCGGTGCCAAACGAGTTCGTCAACAAGCAGCAACTGAAAGAGAACGATTTCTTCATTTGTCACCAATTACTTTTGAATTTTTTCACTTGCAGATGGCTTTCCTAACAATGTTCTATAAGACTCTATACAACGATAACAGTACTGAAGCAGGAACCCTGTATGCAGAAAAAATAAAGCTAGGCCGAACTCATGCCAATGGGAAAGATGTAAAGAATCACTATGACCAATGTAAAGAACTTGGAAGTTCTGTGATATCTTCACATGTTGTTGTGGCAGCTATGCAATACTTTGGCATGAAAGATGTCAATGATGAACCAGTCATGTTGAAAGATTTGCTCAGTAATGAATTAAGTGACGCAGAGAAGCAGCAAATTTTGTGTAACGTACTAAGGACTTTTGTACAACAATATGTTCTAAGGGATTCTTTAGCAGTTATTCAGAATTCTACGTCTACTGCTGATATACAAACATGTCTGGAAATTGATATCATCGGCCCAGACGGTACCCCTATGCGTATACTGATCCCTGTAGCTAAACCACAAGTTGATGCAGTAGAGTCATACTCCCATCAGGTACTAGAACTAGGCCTTGCTTATGAATGTCTCCTTTTAAATGTTAAAATACCAAACAGAGACAGAATGCTGCCCCTTTTGAAGTATGTTATGTGTCTTCTGAAAGGACATAATTGGAAGTCTAAGTATGCTCTGGAAATTTTGAAATTTCTTTGTCAACAACTCTCTACTATGGATGTGAAATTGGCACATGAGACATTCTACGGTCTGTTTGTGAATAATTCTGGAAAAGAAGACACTTGCATTGGTGCCGATTTACAAATGGAGCACATAGTCAGACTGGTAAAAGACAATTTAAAAGCAGTACATTCAAACAAAACTGAAAAAACAATGGCGAAACGTACATCAGCTTTGTCAGGAATGAAGGTCATAACAAACCAATTTGATGTAACTTCTGACACATTGATCAGAGCAAGCAGACATAAAATACCTTCTTCAATAGAGGATGAACAGTTGATCATTCATTCGCTTCTTCCCATGCAGCCTTTTTCTTGTGTGCCTGGTCGCCAGATGTCATCCTACAAGAGCCCAGTTCAAAGTCCACTTAAAAAAATGAACATCCAGAATATGGTGTCATGGATAAGGGAACATCAATATTTACAATTACATGATATTGGCCAATGACATAAACTTGGTAAGTGGACTTTCATCCTAGGCTTGTAAGACTTACACAAGAGAAAGATGCATAAACTATTCATTAAAATAATCACATTAAACTTAGTACAAAACTTCATTACATCATTGTTAAAATGTATTTTTTACATTATTTTAAAGTCCATAAGAGCACAGCCTGTGAAATTTTTGAAAATTACCAAAATTTATTTGTGATCTCAAATATATGGTTTCTTAACATATTTGCCATTAATTGAAACAAACAGTTTAACAATTGTGTAATCATCATTTATGTGAATGCACTATATCAGAAAAACGTGTGACCAAACTAACTAATAAACCAAAAACAGTACAGCTGCAATGGAAATTAATTTAGTCAAAGCATACTACATTCAAATATGTACCTCATACATGAACAGTTGTTGCTATATGGAGAGACTTGAAGCCAAAATGTTGGCTATTTGTTCCGAAAGCTCCACATTCAGACCAAAGTCCGATACAAGAGAATTAGGTTGTCTAAACAAATGGGCTTCATTCACAATTTTCTCTATGACATGAGTATCAATCACACAATTTGATTCTGATAAATGGTTTAGTAATTTTTCCCGAATAGCAGCCTTCTGAATACTAGTTGGAACTTCAATGAATTTCCAAACCAGCTGCAATTCTGGCTGGCAAATGTCACAACAGTTGTGTGAAACAGTTTCATCCTCACAGCCAAAGTATCTGTTCAGAACTTTCCTACGGCACTCTGTCAAATTTCTGCAGTATTCTTTCATAGTTTTCTTTACAGAAGGGTTACCTACGTCAGAATTGTTAAAGTAAAGTACACCCTCTGCCTCAATGCCACTTCTGCCAGCCCTTCCAATTTGCTGAATATATGCTGTCAAAATACATTAGAATAACACAAAGTTATCAATTTATTTATAATTTTAAACTAAAGGTTTTTGTTCTTTTTTGTTGTTTTTTTTTTTACATAAAATGCTGCTTGAAGAAAAGACATTTTAATATTTTTTAAATTTTTTTACATCTTAAGAATTAATAACATACATGGATGCAGTAAATTGCATTTCTGAAAGAATTATAATGTGGTTGTGACTCTGCCTCCGAGAAGCTTTTATATAATGCAATAGTACTGGTTATAATATTAAGGCACATTTAATGACCTTCAATGTTTTGTGGTGGTCCTGCATGGACAACTGTTGTAACATGTCTAAGGTCTGCCCCCATACCCAGAGCAATGGTAGATATCACAACGCGGAGAGGTGATTCATCTGGTTGCTTTGAAATATTTTTATATATAATTTCCTTTGTCTACAATGTAAATCAAAATTAATTATTTTTGTCAATTGGCATAAAACAGTAGTTTTTATTTGAAGATGCTAGCTTAATGCATTTGACATCACCTTGTCATATCTGCCAACTGATGAATGAAACATCACTACTCTGGCATTCTCAACATCTCTGTTGCCTACAAACATGTCGTCACCGAGTATCCGTTGTGCGACCTGTGTAGTATTGATTTAATTAGCATTCGATTTAAAATGATAAATATTACAGTCTAGTGATATTAATAGTTCCGTACTAAATTTAATAAACTATAATTGTAATGGGTATTTCTTGACAGGACTGTTCTAGAAGTCATAATGTGAAGAAAATAGCATCAATGGGTAAGAAGGTTAAAATATGGTTTACATATACTCTACCTCATATCCATATCCAACCCAGTTGATACCAACACAGTATATCAGAGTGACAGGATAATTCTCTTTCCTTTTTTTGAGGTCACCAAATATATTTTCAAATACATAGTCATATGAGGCATGTGTAGAAACTTTTCTACCTGGTCTGGGAAGAACAATCAAAGATATATTGCTTCTTAATGGTGATGTTTTAATGATTTGCGGGTTTTCCATACCAAGGAATTTTGTGATGTCACTTATTCCATTAATTGACACAGTTGCTGACAAGGCTAAAAACCTAGCATCTGGCCTCACAGCACGTAATTGTTTAATGTCACGGAAGATGGGTCGAAACTCATGTCCCCAGTCCAAAATACAATGAGCCTCGTCAACCGCTACATACATGTAAGTGGATTGACTTTGCAAGAATTTGTAGACTTCTGGTTTACCAATAACAGCTTCTGGGTGTGCAAATAGAAACATGGTTTTGTCCTTATCAAATTCAGAATGTGGACTGTTGCCTATAAAGAAAGAAACTTCTTTCAACTTCTGCATTTGCTGTTCAATTATTACATTCAATGGTTCTAGAACAAGAACAATTGCAGGTTTTCCCGTCTCTTCGAAATGCCAGAATGGTAGTAGCTCATAGATCAAGCTTTTTCCATATCCTGTTGGTAAAATGGCTACTACATCTTGCCGCATCAGACCATCCAAAGACTTTTGTTGTAGAGGTTTTAGGTTTGAGATGTTCTGGTCAAACATAAAATTGTACTTCTGAATGACCTTTTAAAAAAATTGGAAAAATCATTGTGCAAGGTCATTTTTCTGACTAGTGTTTTTAGCATATATATACATAAAGTTTATACCCCTTGTTAGTTAAATAACCTTAGATAATTAATCTTTCTTTATTCTATTTATTACATCTTTGATAAAACCAGCAAAGTCATTAAATCAGTACATGACAAGTACAATGCTCCCAGGAATTGAACCTGGATCTCCATAATCCATTTTAAAGCTTGGATCAGGTGTGTTACCTTTACACCAAAGCAGAGTACTTTGGTTTGCACTGATATACAAATTAATAATATAAAACGAGCGGGTGGGGTGGGGGGCAAAACATATAACTCTTTAAATGAACCCTTGTTTAGCATTAAAAGATTGATATTTGGACGAAACAAGAATCCCCCAGCCTAACGGACGTAATTCTGACCCTCAACGTTGAAAAAAAAAATTATGAAGCGACAGAAGCTAGCAAAGTCTGACCGATATCGCAAAAGCTATTCTTGTTTACAATTGTCAACGAATTGAGACACGTATTGTAAACAAAATTGGGCGATTCGTGGGTCAATAATAGTATGTATGGTCTCATCAAACTAAATTCTAACTATATGATTAAAAAAACCGGCATGACGCAGCTAGAAGTATGACAAATCGGTTTGAATACGTTATGCACATGCAAACTTACCATATCGGACGCCATCTTGGATTGTATACAGGGCGCCGCCATTGCAAGGTGCATGCCAGAGGCGTGTTCAACAACGCGAGCGCTCGCTAATGTTCGCGAGCGCTCTCTTCTGAACGCTGGTGTTTTCCAAAACGCTCGCGATCGCTCGCGAACGTACCTGTGAGATAGTTCGCCTTCGAATTCAAAATGGCGTCGATTTCAAGTGAGAACATTCCTGCAAAATACATTTTTGTATTTAAGTGCATTGAGATTATTTATTAATCAATATTTTACCGGAATGTTAAATTCCGCTTATATTTCTCCTTTTTTATAGCGTATTTTCATTTTTTTAGTTTCACTTTCTTCAATTTTCAGAGGGAACGTCAAAGAAAGAGTTTATATTGTAAAGATGTGACAAACTGCACCATTTTTTGTCTCTGTTTTTTAAAAAATATTTGACAGGGTAACAAATAATTGGTTCTTTCTGTCATATCTTGTTGTCGTCTGCTGTCTACATTTACATGTATCATGGCATCAACATCAAAGAACAGTGAAATGAATCGGCGAGGAGAGTAAGTTTTTTTTTATCACAATAGGCCGGTGTATTTTTTTCGCGTATCAAATTCATCATGGTAATTTGTGTACTGTCCTCAAATTCAAATCAAAATGTAAATACTTTATGTATTTATTTTAAACGCTGCACCAGCGATATCATCAACTGATTTGTAGATTTTCTGAATTTGTAGATACATGCATGATATCATCCAAAATATACAATATTCAAAATCATTGTAAATTTGCAGATATTTATTGGTCCTTAATTGTTTTATTATTTTATTTTAAAAAAACAAGGCTCTGATATTTATAAATATTGTTGTAGTCAGCTATATATATAGGCCTAGTGGTTATCATTAATATTTATGTCAACTGTTATAATTTGTCTGATTAATGTGAATATCTGAGTGATGAAAAATTTCATGAAGATAATAATATATCTGATTTGCTAATTTGCATGCTCTTGGACACAGGCATGAACAGATGAAAGATTATAACCACAAGACTGATCTACTTAGGTTATTTTTTAAATAAACAGAGAGTTATAAGGTTCATCAAGGGGTTCTCAGAAGCCAACTAAGTTCATATCCCAGTGAACTTTTTAACACTGCTGTTCATTTGATAAAGGGCTTAGGCAAATAATATAAGGAATTAGGAAGTGTGTTTGCAAATGTAAATAATATCGATATAAATAATTTTGTATAAAAAAAAATTTGTGTCTAAAATTATTAGCATTTCAGATGTATATTGTTGATTTTAATTAATTTTTGGAAAGGGCAAATCTTATGTCCGTTACCTCGATTAGTCTTAGGAAAAACTCAGTGGTCCAGAGACCAAGGCTGATCAAGGAGATGGTCAGTGGAATTATTTTTCTATTTTAGTTTTTATTTTAAGCTGTTTCAACATTTTAGGTATTATGAAACCATGGTACTAACATTTCAAGATGCCTCCCATCCAGACATTACAGTTGTTGTGGACAGGAATGAGGCCAGAAGAATCAGAGAAGGAGGTTTAGTCAATAGAATCATGATGTTTATATATGCACATTATATAAGTATCTAAAATGATCATTAATATCGTATATTTACATTTTCCTTTGTCTTTGCCTGTGATAACACTACAATCGATTTTGTACTATATAACTCATAAAGCCAAATTGAGGCGCCAGCGGGGTTTGCTTATTTTTATTGTAATATTTAGTCGTAAGATGGTTTACAATTATATAAATATAAGTAATAAGGAATCATTCTTTGAATATTATGAGGTGATAATTTCGGTCGGGGCGTGATCAAATCTATCATAAAGCACTTCGGGCTTTATTGGATTTGATCACGCCCCGACCGAAATTATCACCTAATAATACTCAAAGAATGATTCCATATAAATGTACTTAATTTTTTCATAAAACTTGTTATATTATTTTCTTAGTAGAATGTAATAAATGTAAGATTAAGATAATTATTTTTTGAAAGCTATAGTCTCAAAGCTGCAACAGTGTAATTTTCGCTTGTGATGTTGCACTTTAACAGGGTTCAACATATGAGACGTCAAAATAAAACATCATTTTACCATTGAGTACCCTATCTGTGTTATTGTGATATATCTGCCATAGCTTCCCCACACTTAACATTCAAAAATGACATGGAATGAAAATATTATAATTTAAAGTCAACATGTATGAAATATATTTACATTATTATAATGATAAATATGGATTACATAAAATGAAATAGAGTTGCTGTAAAGTGTTATGAGATTTGACATTTTGTACTTTAATTAAAGTTCTGAAATTAAGGTTAATCTGCTCTTGTATGACTTTAGTGCTTATCATTTTTTAAAACTCTATATTTTCAGATATGCAACTCATTGAAACAATTAAAAAAAGATGGAAAGAGACAAATGCACCTGCACAGCAATGTGATAGTATGGATATGTTGTTTTAAATATGAATTAAATCTACATAGGAGTTGAAAGCTCTGTGGTTTAAAATTTGGACAAGAAAGAAATTTATATTACAATGAACACTGTTCATTAAATGAAAATTCATTAAAATACATTTTCCAAAAGTTTGCTGAAATACATTAATCTAAAAAAAAAAACATGTTAATTTTACAGAAAGTGAAGCCTCTGCCACAAATGCCACCACTGCTGAAGATTATTGTCATGTTGATGAAGACTCTGTAGGCATATCTGAGAAACAAGGTTCTTTTTTATTTTATTTTTTTACAAAATGTATCCTATTGCTTTATCAAATCTTCTAAATATCCTATTAAATTAGGTTTGAATTTGTAATATTTTTTCATATCTTATTATAGAGCTTAATTTTGAGTCTTTTTCTTCTCATAGCCTTAAAATGGCCACAACCACTTTGCAGTCCTAAATATATACCCAATACTTGTATTTTTGGGGGTGTAACATTGCAATCATATAACTCACTCAATTGAGCAATACATGTTTTTATTGGACAAACTATCAAATATAATGTACCAGGTTTATCAGAATTTTCTTGTACTTTATGAAGGTAAGATGGTTTTAGATAATTATGTAGTGTGTTTATATTCCCCATCTACAAATGTATATCTGTTTTATCCGCTGCATGCACTCCTACCTTTTCCTATCTTTCACCCATATATTTATCCTACTCTTTATTTGTGTGTTTATCCCACATTTTAACCATTTTTTACCCATGTTTACCCTAAATGTCAGTATGTCTGAAAACACCTATGTTCTTACATTTAACTGTCTTACCTATAGAGGCTTGTGGGTTCAAATCCCACCACTGCTTATTCAGGAAAGTATCCTTGCAACAGTAGTGTAAAATTTTGGTTGGTCGCTATGAAATTACTAACTACAATAAAATCACATTCCTTTTGTTGTAACTTGTCAATGTCTGTTCATTAGAAATTGTTTTATTTACAATGATGTACATCATTGTAAAAATTGTTATATATTTTATACATGTGTTAATATGTAAGTGAGTGATGCATCAATACATTTCAGACTCTGTTGTAAATAAATGGAGCAACGAAGCAGTGATGTGCTTGATTACTTTGAAAAAAGAACACTCTGGGATCTTTTCATCCAATTTGACAACACAGAAACAGGCGTGGCAGAAAGTATCGGAGATGATGTGTCTAGAGGGCCATCATTTCACTGGAGAAGAGTGTGACAGAAAATTTCGATCACTTAAAATGAGGCAAGTAGCACATGTATTGTATACTTTTTCATGCTGACCAATTTGCATGTTCTTTGTCCTCTCAATAATTTTGATGAAGGTAAAGACTACAAAGTGTGACGCACACTTGTTTCCATGCAATTGATCAAACTGATTTTTTCTATGGGGTGTTATCTTCGCTTTTTATTGATTTGAAGGTGGCTCACTACACCTTGAAATAGTTTGAGCAGAAAATTAATTGATTGTGACAGATAGCATAATAGTTAAGAAATGTACAAGTCAAGTAGGCGAATTAAAACATTCAAAAATTTAATTCAGTAATTGTGAACAAAAGGCCAAGGCGAATTTGAACTCATGATCTGGAAGTCACAAGCCTGATACTTTAACCACTGAGCTACATGTACAACAAACTGGTTCACACAAACAATTAAACAAAACATTTAAATCATCATGTTCTGATCTACTGTCTTAAACAGTATAAGTCTAGGTGTAGTGAGGTACCTTAAACTGCTTGTGGATTTTTCTGAGAAATTATTAATATAATATTTAATATTATATATAATATAATATAATAATTAATAGCAAAAAACAACTCAGATAATAATAATATTTTTACATCATAAAAGCAAAAGAAAGTTTCAAAGGTAAACCATGACTTTGAGGGTTAGAAGAAAATCACAATCTGGATTCAGCTTTCTGAACTTTTAACATTGTTTTCATGAGAACAAATTTAACTTGCTTATAAACTTCAGATTAGGAAAATAGATAAGTAGATGAAATGAGTGTGTGTGTGTATATATATTATATAGAGAAAAATTAAGAAAAGAAAACATGAAAAACGTTCAATATAGCTTAAGCGCTTTGATTTTAAAATCTTCAAAAGCTATATAATTACATAGCTTCTGAAGATTTTAAAATGAAAGTGATCAAGCTATATTGAATGCTTTTCATGGTTTTTTGTTATCATAACTCACCGCCCACTGTGAATTTTATTTGTTTCAATATATATATACATTCCAGTGTCTTAAAATTTGTCTGTGATAACATTACGAATCGATTTTGTACAATACAGTCCAATAAATTCAAATGGCACATTGTTGGGGTGCAAGCGGATTTGCATAGTTAATATATATGTTCTAATTTTAATTGTACAACTGCTAAAAATATATAAATATAAGTAATGAGGAATTATTCTTTGGATATTTTGAGGTGATAATTTCTGTCAGGGCATGATTAAATCTATCATAAAGCCCTTTGGGCTTTATTGGATTTGATCAACCCCCTCCCTGGACAAAAATTATAATCTCATACTCACAGTTTATACTTGCATGATTTGTCAGATATAAGACAATTAGGGAAAGGAACAGCAAAACTGGAAATGACCGCCAAACCTGGTTCCATTATAACCAAATGGATGATCTGTTAAGAGGTGATCCTGCGGTGAACCCCGTAAGTTTGGCATCATCGATGCAAGCTGAAGGTAAATAACCAACCAAAATGTTGCAAGTTCAAGTTCATTTCATTTTCTAAAAACATACAATACATGAGGTACAATTTATATAATCCCATACATCCACACAAAAACATACCACACACACACATTGTGTATCAGAAAAACAAAAGCAGCTAGGGTTTAACATTGTTCATTAGTAAATGACCGTACTATGCTCACATAGGAGAACCAACCACAAAAAGACCACCCTCCAAAAAAAGACGACAACAAGAGCCATCATGGATAGTAGAATATAGAGGAGAATTAAAGACCATGCACGCAGAGCGGATGGAGTTAGAAAGAGAGAAACTTAAACTAGAGGAAAGGAGGGTTGCTGTGTTAGAAAAACTATTAAAAGACAATTAAAATTAGTATCGGATGTGTTCATTTATTTATTTACCTAATTGATTAATCTAATTTTTTTCGTTTATTTATTTTAAATTTATTTATTTACTAGCATACATTTAATGTATCAAATCCTCCTGTTCATCTGATGTCATAGATAGCTACAGTTTACTTATTCAAAGTGAAATTCTTAAGCGAATTTAGAAATTCAGATATTTAATGCATATACTGGTATATTGTATTATTCTTTATACACATAGAAATACTTTACCTATATATTACTATCAATTAATTAATTACAGTGTAAAAGATCATAATAATGATTAATGTATTATTTTTAACTCGGCATTTATATGCAATTCTGAAGATTTGATGAAGAGTTTTGTGGACTTTGTGTTTATGCACATTTATAGAGAGGCATATTTCATTGATAAAGCTCAAAAATAGGGCATGGTAGTTGAACTAAACAAACTTATATTAATCAATATCTGCATAAAAATGATGCAAAATTTGGTTGAAAATGGCCAAGTTGATGCACTTCAGATTTAATCAGTAAAATAAAAGATTTGTTAATTTTGGAAAGCTTTGACAGATGCAAGAACAGTGGATAAAAGAAAAATTCTGATCAAGATAGCTTAATACACACATATTTGACTAATTATCTCAAATGATCTAGCTGAAACAAATACGCCACTAAGTGCTGCAGAAAGCTAACGCATAATATATATTTTGGATGAAAATTACAATTTTTTCTGTAAAAGTTACAACATTAAAAATTGATTGGCATACACATAATGATACTTTGCATAAACAATAGTCTATCCCAACAAATTCATTATTTCTTGGCGTTTTTCAATACCTGAAAGGTTTTCGGCACTCCTCTCAGAAATCTCAGAAGTCTCACTCCCACTCTCATTCACATTCTCATCCCTCTCAAACTCAACCATGTCTTCATCAAAACTCTCATTCATTAAAATAAAATTATGTAAAACACAACAAGTCACTACTACACCAGGAATTGCCTCAACCTTTCTCATATCTAGAAATTTTAACTTTCTTAATTTGCCTTTTAACAGGCCAAATGAACGTTCAATGTCCACTCTGGTTGAACTGTGGGCTGCATTGAATTTTTTTTGCTCTGATGTCAAGTGCCCATTATCCCGAAAGGGTGTCAATAACATATTTGATAAGGGGTATGCTGAATCTCCCAATAGATGGTACTTACCTGGGAGATTCTGGAGAGCATCATGAAGAAGGCTATTCCTGAAGACTCTAGAGTCATGTACAGAACCAGGATAGCCACAAAATACATCTAAAAAGCGTAAACTACTGTCGCACACTGCCTGCAGGTGCATTGCAGGAAAACCCTTCCTACAAATGTAGGAATCCCTGAATGTTGTTGGTCCACTGATGGGAATATAAGTACCATCTAATGCACCAACAACATTAGGGAAACCTGCCCTTTCAGAAAATTTCTCCGATATTTGAGTGTATTCTACATCTGAAATCGGCCATGAAATGAGATTTTTAAGAATCTGATGCCTCTGCATGACCTCCGTAAACTTTGAAAGGTAAAGATGCAAGGTACCCTTGCTTACACCAAATCTATCTGCAACACTGCGGAATGTCTCAGTGTTTCCAAGGTACCATATACAAGCTAATGTTCTTCTCTCCAGAGACACAGTTTTAGTAAGCGAAATCTCTGGCCCAATTAGCAGTAGTAGTTTCTGAAAATACAAAGATGCATAAGTTTTTAAGCTATGCAATTAATTGGTGAATGCAAGTACATTAGTAATACATGAGCATCATTTAAATAGTGTACCAGTAATAACAGTTTGAGTAGAAACTAAATAAAACCCAGTACTACATTTGGAAATATCTTTGATTAAAATGGATGATTTATATGTATTGTTTTCAAGTCATCAAAAAACCCCAAACTGGCCAAACATATATGAATTTCTATACAAAGAATAAGGGAAGGAGTTGTAGTTAGTAATTTCATAGTGACCAACCATAATTTTTACACTACTTTTGGCCAAAATACTGTGTGCAGCATAATTTTCACTCCTTTAATTGCTTTATTTCTTCTCCCATTAATAGACGTTTATATACATGTATGTACATTGTACTTGTGAAATTTAAAGTTGAAAACTGCGATTTTTTTTCTCTTCAACCATAATAGCTTGACACGAGCTGAAAATAACATTGTACACAGTATGTTAATGAACGTGTAGTGGTGGGATTCGAACCCACTAGTCCCTATATATAAGACAGTTAGGGTACAAAAACAGAGGATTATAACATACACATATACGTATATATATCCATGCAGGGTAAAAGGTAGAATAGGGAAGGAGTACATGTAAAGGGTATTAAAAACGTACAAAAAAGATAAAACACACGCCGTATGTACAGTACAGACATCACTGATCAATGTTTTCAACATAGACGAGTTTACTTACTTACCTGAAATAAATCAATCTAGCATTAAAACTATATACAACTAATTAGTATAATTATAGATATATTATAAATGTACAAAATAACCCATTCTTACAAGTTAAAAAAAAAGATAAATATTTCTGAAGATTTAGAGAACTGAGTAGTTTATTGTAATGGGTTTTTTTTTTCAATGACATAGTTTTCAATATTTAGTTGATGTATCCGAAAGATCTGAAAAAAAAAATAAAAATTGAGATCTTATTTTACAAATTAAGACTGAGTATTATAATATATTTACATTATCAGTGTCTTTGTCTGTGATAACACTACGTATCGATTTTGTACTATATAACCCATAATACAAATGATGCCAAATTGAGGCGCCGGCGGGGTTTGCTTATTTATATTTAAAGATTTAATCGTACGATGGCCTAAAATTATATGAATATAAGTAATAAGGAATCATTCTTTGAATATTATGAGGTGATAATTTCGGTCGGAGCGTAGTCAAATCTATCAGGATTATTGGATTTGATCACGCCCCGACCAAAATTATCACCTCATAATACTCAAAGAATGATTCCTTATTTAATTCTGGTTGTAACGCGGTTTCTGATGGCTAAAAAGTTATTTTATATCGTATAAAGAATGTTGCCTACGTCATAGTAAGACTAACGTCAAAAACATATCAATACGCCTGACGTTACGTTTGAATTTTGTACAATTTTATGTCATTTTAAAGGATTTTATCTACAATGAAGAGTAAATAAAATTAAATTATAAGCAATGAATTCAATATTTATTAGTTTTATACGATATAAAATGGTTTGAAACATTTTATGCTTTTTTATAAACCACTTAGCGTAAACTGTCTCAAACCATTTTATATCGTATAAAACTAATAAATATTGAATTCATTCCTTAATTCAAGCTGAAGAGATCAATGTAAAAATAAGTTTATCACTTAACAAATTTACATTCCCAATAGTTCAATACCTCAAAAGATGACCTTGTCATCCTAAAATGTGCTCTAAACATTGGATCTGTGTATGTTGGTACTGTCTCTTCCACATAATCTTCAATTCGCCCTGTTCCAAGGGGAATGCAACTTTTATCAGATATACAAGAGCTAATCATGGGGAAAGCTTCCATAGCCGTTGTCAGGTAGTCAGATTGCATATCTTCATAACCACAGTCACTATCCAGCAATGGCAAAATTGAAGTTATACTGTCCAAAATAAATATGGATAATTTTCTTTCAACTCATATATATGTTGTATAGAAAACACGAAAAGCATTAATTTAATATAGCTTAAGCACTTTATTTTAAAACACTCAGAAGCTATAAATAGTTTCAATATTTGTGTGTACCCTCTCTTTATATATATAGATAGGATGTAAATCCACATAGGCCTATAATTCAAAGGCCTGTGCTGTTTATCAGGTACAGTACAATCACTAGATTTAGCTACATAGCTTGATTTACCTACATAGCTTTATTTACCTACCTGAAGTAGGTTTATTTAGCTACTCAATCATACTTTTGACTTAAATGGGCATTTGTACTAAAGGTCGCACTAAAGTGCGGCAGTAATTTTCAACTGATCTGAAAACAATTCATAAAAAAATCACTCTTAAAACTACTGCTCTTTTTGCGCAAATGCAGTCAAAGTTTTAAAAGTTTTGGGGCTATGTATAACTGTTTATGTGTTACCAAACAGCTATTTACTAAATGGAACAACAACGAAGAACAGTTCTGGTTAACATGATGATTGATTGGTAATAATTCAGCACAATATGAAGTAATCACACTTATCCATGCCTCATCGCACACAAGGTATCATACAGTTAATCAAACAATAGAAATGCATGTGTTTCTTAAAACTGCTCAAACGCAGTGATGTTTTAACTATTTTAGCTCTGGGTTGCTACACAGTACAAAATATAAATTGACAGTTCCTTGCGACTTTTTGTCTGTTTTACATAAAATGCAAAATTGTATAAAGGTAGCTAAATAAACCTACTTCTGGTAGGTGAATAAAGCTATGTAGGTAAATCAAGCTAGTGATTGTACTGGACCTGTTTATAGTAAAGAATATCTCAACAAAATAACTTTATATTTGAGGTACACTTACAAAGTTTTGTATAGTGTTGATTTACACAAACACCACGCGGGGGTGTTAAGGAAGCATATGGGCAATTTAGCGTCTTATTTTGACTGTTATATTCAAAATCGTGAAATTTAATAATTATTTTGAATAAGATCAAACACTTAGTATTATCCTTTAAAATAGATGTCAGTGCAATAAAATCGGGTTGTACATAACTGCCACATTGGTGCATTATCACGTGACAACTAAAAATAGCTTACGTATATTCCTTAACATAAAATGAGATAGAACAACACTACCCCGCGGTTTCAAAAATAAAATAAACATAACAAGTGAAAGCAAAACATCTTAGTTTAATCAAAACCCCTGCTAGAATTCTATGTTCTTCCTTATTAAAAAGTTATTTATCCGGTTCTCGAAAAACCTTCCCAACTTTTTTATAGTTTGCACGGAAAACGGCAAATTGCATCAAAACAACACACAACATGGGATTCTAGCAGCTATTTTCAATTTAAGCATTGATCAAACTAACGATACGTATAAAATTTCAAGCTCAATATATACGGGGTAGTGTTGTTCTAGTCGGATTTTTATATCGTAAACAATGACAGAGGAAAGCCTGGCCGAGAAATAAAAGCAAATTTACATACCTTTTAGCGAATGATTGATAAAACTAACATCTCCCCAAGTATTCTTATGTTCAATTCTCAATAAATCACACCACGATACTTTATTAGAGTTCTTAGATTAGTTATTTTTTGAATATGTTTACAATGTTTTTCGATCAAATTCACACGACATTCAACTTTTAGTCATGACGTCATCAATGTGTAAATCTACGTAATACAAACTAATTTCTGGAAAAAAATTGTCTTCAGTATTTTTTATTTGTTTTTGATCTCCGTTTCGTTGCTTAGATATTTGAATATGTACATAATAACTAAGATTTGTGATTTCACGGAATTACATGTAACTCAGATTCCATATGCTTCCTTAACACCCCCGCGCATTTCTAAAATAATTCTTTAGAAGATACACTATTAAAAATCATATACTTACCCCACTCTATGAGAATCACTGCTCGAAGCCATGATGGATGGAAGCAGACGATTTTGAGATGCAACAGACGAACCACTTAAATGATACTCTGTTTTTTAACGTATGATAACAGAGACAAAAAAATGGTACAATATATTACATCTCTTGATTGGGCTAACCTTTCATCCATAATCCTTCCACAAGATGCCTTGGATAACATATTTCGGAGAAAAGATTGTAATTGTTTTGTGCCAACAGGAACATCCCCAGTATAGTTAAAGTTTAGAATCAAGTCCGGTTTATGATTCCGTATTCATCACCGATGTTTTTTAAAATCACATCTCTCTACATACTTTCAGAAATTTTAAAATAAATAATTTGTTACCAATTGGACGCCATTTTGGTTCCAAGGGCGAGCGCTCGCTTCCGTTCAGCACATCACTGTTCGCCACTGTCGAATGCGACAGCGAGCGCTCGCGTTGTTGAACACGCCTCAGGCCTTCTGTGCTTGCACAATCGGAAGGCCTCGGGAACCAGGCTAAGTGCCATTGGTGTTTGTCGGGGGGGGGGGGGGGGGGCACGCACCGACAAAGAAATCCAGGCCTATCAAAGTTGGAGAATGCGCGGAGCGAATCCTGACGGCCAGAGGGTGTCAAGAGTCCCTGGAACCTACCCCTCATAATATAATTTACAAAAGTGAAATTACTAAAAAGTAGGGCTTGGACACCCCCCCCCCCTAGATAGAATGTTCTATCGTTAAAATGACAGATGTCCTACGGACCTGGTTTTAGATAGAATGTTCTATCGTTAAAATGACAGATGTCCTACGGACCCGGTTTGTGACCTGAGCGTAGCCTGGTCACGGTAAGATTATTCTTTCTACCCCCCCCCCAAACTTGAAAAATACAAATCACCCCCACCCCCTCAGGGACCCATGTATGAGATTGGGAGGTGACACAACCTAAAACTGGTTAACACTATACCTCAGTCAATAGAGCGTGGTGGGGGGGGGGGGCTCTATATCCTACCTCCCTTCCATCCGAGAACACTTTAGACTACACACTCACAAATTGATAGAATTATTAAAAACAAATTTGCTAATATTAAACATTCATGTAACTGTTCTTTTATTCTTTCAGAAATCATCTAAAAATCTCATCAAGGTGTCTGACCATGTACCCCCGTACTTGGGCCCAGGATGTGTTACGGTGTCATCTCTGTGAGACCCCGGGCCCCCCTATGT
Organism: Magallana gigas; assembly: GCF_963853765.1. Taxonomy (NCBI): domain Eukaryota; kingdom Metazoa; phylum Mollusca; class Bivalvia; order Ostreida; family Ostreidae; genus Magallana; species Magallana gigas. The sequence continues at coordinate 27,180,269 of NC_088861.1, forward strand.
ACTGTGACATTTGTCATATACATCTGTGTGTAGCCTGTGTTGGAAAACATCTCTTAGATGAATCCAAAGAACACAAAGTAGTGCCATTTAAGAAGAGGGGACTAAATCCTAAATGTTCCAAACATTCCACACAATTATGTGACCTTCATTGTGAACAATGTAACATTCCTATTTGTGTGGAGTGCGTCTCCTCAGGTGAACATATAGGACACAAACAAGTGGGCATTTTAAAAATACTAGATACTAAGAGAGAAGCCTTACAAAAAGATCTTCAAGAATTAGAAAATATCATTTATCCTAAATACAAAGAGATTGCATCTAACATCCCAGTTCAGAAAGCTGATTTGAATAAAAACTCCAAGAAATTAACAACAGCTCTTGACAAGCATGGAGAAGATTTGCACAGAGAAATAGACATTGCCATCAAGAAACTGAAATCTGACGTGGATGAAATGGAATCCAAACACCTGGTTGTCCTTGATAAGCAGGAAAATGAAATAAAGCGCACCATTTCTCAAATCACTCAGGACATTGCTGATCTGAAGAAATTACTCAACTCCAATGATGTCAGCCTTGTCTCTGCCTACAAATCCAGGATTGCTGAATTCAGAAGATTGCCTCCTAAACTCACAGTTTCCTTACCAAGATTCACTCCTCAGAAAATTAACAAAGAACAGATTTATCAGCAGATTGGTTCTCTGTCAGCGATATCTATCAAAACAGAAGAACATGGCTACACTATGGATTCTCCCGGTGCTGAGTCCTCTCCCATGGACAGACCGTTCATTGATGTACCACGGATCATCACAGATATAAACACAGAGTATGGAAAATCTAATAGATTAGACAGTGTTTCCTGTCTGACTGATGATGAGGTATGGACGTGTGGTGAGGACAACATGATGAGACTCTACAACCTTCACGGTAAACTACTGAAGTCAATCCAAACCAAGTCAGGGAACATACCAAATGACATAGCAGTGACACGGAGTGGTGAACTAGTTTATACTGATCCCTATGATAGAACTGTGAACATAGTGAAGAATACACAGATACAGACAGTGATCAGACTACAGGGGTGGAGACCTCTCAATGTCTGTAGTACCTCCTGTGGTGACCTCCTGGTTGTCATGATCACTGATGATAAGAAACAAGCAAAAGTTGTGCGTTATTCTGGCTCCACAGAGAAACAAACGATTCAATACAATGACAAAGGACAACCTCTCTATTCATCTGATAGATACTCTAAATACATCAGTGAGAACAAAAACCTAGATATCTGTGTAGCTGACAATGTAGCTGGTGCAGTAGTGGTGGTCAATCAGGCTGGGAAACTCCGGTATACCTACACAGGTCCTCCATCTACTACCAAGGTACCATTTAGACCAGCCGGCATCACTACAGACAGCCAGGGTCGGATCCTGACAGCAGACAAAAACAACCACCGTATCCACATCCTGGATCAGGACGGACAGTTCCTTTGCTACATTGACAACTGTCATTTAGAATATCCATGGGGTTTATGTGTGGACACCAGAGACAACCTCTTTGTGGCTGAATATGAAACAGGTAAAGTGAAGAAAATCCAGTATTACATGTAAACAAACTGTGATCATAATAATTATTACATGTCTACAGAGTGAACATCAAATATCAGTAAATAAACTGATTGTGTTTAAGTGTTGTAATACATTGATTAACAAAATATGTATAACTATATCAAATCCACGTATTACCAAACTGTTTATTTTTTATATGTTATGTTTGATCAAACTGCTGTGATTGTCACAATTCAGAGACTGTGTATTGTTCATGTACATATGATTACTTACCATCTGTATATTTTTCATGCAAATAAACTGGTTTTATATGTAAATAAATGTAAATAATCAGTATTTTGTTGATGTGGTTTCTTATATCATAACATTATAGGCTGTTGACATTTGCAAACATTTCTAATTCTTAGGTAGAGATAGTTCTCTAACTATAGTGAAATGAAATATGTCTGCATGTATAATTATATATAATTGATTTAACTATTCAATAGATAGGAGAACTTGACCTAATTCTGGAAAGAAATGTTTACATTATCAAGTGCTTTGGGATCAATATTTCAGAATATATGAATATTATCATGATTATAGATTTCAGACTTATTATGGTAATAACAACTAGTCTTCTTGACACTGATTCAAAAATTGACACAGATGCTGGAATTCGACATTGAGTACTTTAGATACAAATTTCCTATTAACTAAAATATCTTGGATTCTATATTCGATTCGAAGTTGATTTTACATAGGTCCCCTCCCCCCTTTCTTTTGCAAAGATAGACAGAATCATAATCAATGGATGAATGAATCATTCAATTTTTTAAAAATCTCACCGCTAATTTAGTGTTTTAATCTGGAAAAAAATTACATCAAGGCAAAATTTGTAGTAGTTTAAATATTAGTTTTCAGGTCGACATCACGAGTAGTTTGACATTTGACCTTGTTATTTTAAAATCAATAAGAGTCATTTACTCCTAAATGGGTTTCAACGACTCAAGTTTGAGGTGTAGCTCAATCTAATTAAAATTAGATCCTTCACGCTCTTGTATTTGATATGTAGCTAAAAAAGGATTCTAAAGATATTACATGATACATGTGTATTGCTTAGTCGATTGTGATATCCTACATTGATAGTGGTTATCTAATCCTTTTAAGGTACCGGTATCACTGGCGTTGGAAACAAATTGAAAGTGGGGGGGCTAGACTAATCCTCAGAAATATTGAGAAAAAAGTAATTCCCAAAATAATGGAAATCCTAATCCGTATACTTCCAAAAAAAAACTTACTTACCCAATTTTTTTTTAGGGGGGGGGGGGGCTAGTATATATGCTTCTGAATCCAACTTCTCGATCTTTCAAGGTAAATTTAGGAACAATAATCTTTCCTGCGAGAAAAGAGAAAAAGTGTGTGTGTGTGTGGGGGGGGGGGGGGGCTGAACCCTCTATCATGCTATGTTTCTAATGGTTAGGTATAAATTTGCAAAAAAAGTGTGGGGGGGGGGGGGCTTTTAATTTAGTAAGGAAAAAATCCATACATTTTACCTTTTTAAATTTGGGTATTTTCCTATATTTTTATATATACATGTAAACCTTCTCTTGTGAAGGGGACCAATACAGTATAAACATGGTCATGACCATCGAGCCCTCTTAAATATGTCCACTCAGCATACAAGTTATGGACCTTTGATATCAGGAACAAGAGCGAAAGCGGAAATAAAATAAAAGTTCAGCATTTACATCGGTTTCTAGGGATTTTTCCCATGGGGATCCAAAGGATAGTTTTTTTTTCCAGGGAAGGTCCATTTTTAAGTCTATTTTTGGTAATTGTAATATAAATTGTATAAGTTTTAATTTCCTAAAAAAAAAAGGGGGGGGGGTGGGTCGAATTTCAAACCACACAATATTATTGACATTTTAAAGAAAACTAAATTTCATGGAAAATGCATGCATTTCACACATACTAAAATACACATCCTTAAAAAGAATGACTAAGAACAGATTCTGAATTAATCTCTCTCTCTCTCTCTCTCTCTCTCTCTCTCTCTCTCTCTCTTTCTCTCTCTTTCTCTCTCTCTCTCTCTCTTTCTCTCTCTCTCTCTGTGGTATGGCAATTTATTTACAATTACAGCTCAACAATTAAGAGAGCTCGATGGTCGTGGCCATTTTTATACGTTCTTTCTCTCTTTTAGAAGAAAACCTCTATATTAAATAATAGGAAAATACCAAATACAAAAGGAGTAATATACATGGTTTTCTTCTTTACTAAGTAATAGTTTGTAGCTTAACAAATCTTAACTTAAATTCATAGGTAGATCTGATGGTGAACCTGTTGACCGACTAGCCTTTTTAAACGATTACATGTTTACTTATACTAACTTCTTTATATAAAAAAAGATCAAGTTAACAATAAGCGGTTCTAAACCTTTGATGTCATCAGTAGCTGCGTATATTTATCTACATCCAGCAATCCACTGAGGCTGGTGAATTAGTCCTTGGTTTGCTAGTGATGACAGTGGCGTACGTAGTCACACATTAATTTGACCCTATAAGTGTATACGACAAACCAACAATAAAATGTGATAATTAAAAATGTATGAAAATAAATAAGTAAAATGAAATGAAAATGAAAAGAAATGCTTAAAATAATTGACTATATAAGTATAACCGGGGTCCTTTGGCATGAATATATACTGGTACTAGGCAATACATACATTATTGCTGGTCAATATTAATTGGCACATAGCTTTTTAGGTTAATAATTTATTAAAATAAAGTTATAAATATTCATAAATGTACAATCATGCAATTGTTCATTTGAATTATTTGATTTATTTAAAATATACCGACTATAACTCATTTCCCCCGTTGGCAAATGACTTCTACGCCATTTACTAAGTATATATGGAGAGAAAATTAATTGTCATATTTGAATTATATTTAAAATATACCGACTATTACATTAGTTTGAAAGCCCCCCCCCCCCCCACCCTTCCTGCCCTCCCCTCTGACTTGCTTTAGATTTGATAAGTTGCAGTTGTTTTTTAAACCCAAAATGTAGAGTAAATTTCAATTAAAAAAAAGATTTTCTTAGAACATATGGTCATGGAAAAAAAAGAAAAAAATCGCAATTCTTCACATAAAAATCTTTCTTATCAAAAAAAAATTCTTTGTTTTTTGTTATCATATTTTGACGTTTGATATCAGTTTAAAATTTCTCTATCATAAAAAGAGATCATACCGATATTGTGATATTTTTATTATAAAGATATCAAATTGATTGATATCTGAAGTTCTATTCATTCAAAAAATAAAATGATCGACATTCGATCTATATTAAAGGTTCAAGATAAATTTAAAAAGAAATCTTCATATTCTTCATATTAAAAAATAGATTAGCATTTGTTCTTAAAATTACCAAACAATAATGATTGCAAGAAGTTATATATTAAAAGATTGATAAACTACATGTAATACATTCAGATTTCTTTTGGGTAGAAAATTAAAGAAGGATAACTCTGAACATGCTCACCGAGCAGGAGTTATCGAAACTTGACATGGCGGACGGGGAATTAAGAGACAATGTCAGTAATCATTGAGCTTTGTCCATATTATAAGTGGAAAGTGTAAAAAATTATTTTTCCTTGATATTGTTATGTTGATTAATACAGGTAAGCGGTATTTTAGAAATGTGGTATTTTATGCCACATGGTCATTGTTTCCATGGCAACAACCAAAAATAGACAAAAACACTAAAATACCAACAAATCATCAAATTTGTAAAAATAACAATGCATATCAACATAAAATTTTGTTAAATTTGAAAAAAATTGATAACACTAAATTTTGCATTTATTTGGAAATCAGAATGTCAAAGTATTATTTCCCAAATTGCTTTTTTAACATTTTTCATTGTAAAATTTAAAGTATTTTTAAAAATTAATTTCTCTAAAAAGTTATCGAAACTTGACATGGCGGACGGGGAATTAAAAACTCCCTTGTCGACAACGCCAACCGAAGATTTTAACCCACTGGCGGAAGATCCAGACAATTTCATCAGGTAGATTAGCTTATTGTAACTTAGATATTTTGCAAAATCAAAATAATCTTGCTAAAAAAATGCATCCGACCTGCATTAATGCTGCAAGCAAGCAGTGTCGTGAACGTCGTACATGTTATCTTGGACGGAATGACTAGGTGATACAAACATTGTATCATTGAGTCTTAGAATACACAAAATAAACACTTAGCTATCTGTTGGAAATTATTTACATTTGAAAGAGCTGTAAGACAGTGTTTCAAAAAATGATTCTGTGTAAATGGGTTCAAGGTTGGTGTTGATAAAAAAAGGGCTTGGAAAGGGGAGGGGGGTGGTAACACATTAGTGCGTTGTCGACCTGGTTAGAACAGTGTTTGATGAAATTGAAATAAGACTGTAATGTTTGATGCAGGGTGTTTTTGTTGGTTCATCAATCCTTGGAGTTACATATGCCAAATTACATGTAAGGTGCAATAATGATAAACATGATAAAAATTCCTATAGTCTGAGAGAGAGAGAGAGAGAGAGGGTATCGGGTGCGTTCGCCCTATCCACATGTTCGCCTAAGTCCGTTCGCTCTAGGTCCCTTCGCTCTAATTATCGTTCGCCCAAATAATCGTTCGCCCTAAACCTCGTTCGCTCCTTGTTTCTAAATAAACCATATTATAAGTTATTTCATTTACTTTTAACTTAAAACTTGTTAACTTTTATTAATTATTCGTATTACAGCATTATTGTAAATAATAGCATTTATGTAAATTGTGATATGTTATTTTTATGCTGGTACCAAAAATAGTAGTCTAGTCATAATATAATTGTAATTCTAATTTTTGAGTACTTTTGAGTATTTAGCTGATCTTCCTTTTTGTCTACATTAGCCAATCAGAGTGCGGCATTTAGTCGCGCGATGTTTTGACTAAGTCACTTTAACTGTCAGCTGTCAACAATTTTGTAAACACCGCAGTCAACCCACCCTCCTTCCCCTTCATCACCAGTGTAGTTGGGGATTTATTTTGCAATGTATTACACATGTTTGTTGCTGTTGATGTATGAAATGCTGTTTTTGTTCAACAATATTTTTGTTGCATGTATATTTGGTACATGTTATAATGTATACATCTTTGTTTAATATGGGGGAGGTCATTTGCTCACCTTTTATAACTTACATTCAATGTCTGGTAATGGATATTATGACTGTTTGAAGACCTCCCCTTATTGCCTAATTTTTCTTATTAGCAAAAATAAATGGCAGTACATACACACAACCAAGTTTTATATTTTTCTATCAATCCTAGACATATCAACAATATTACATAAATAATATGTTTTCCTTCATCAAAAAAGACGCAATTGGTATAATTGTAGGATTTTATTGCCGTAAATTGTCGATAACCGTCTTCTTGTTTTTGTAATGATTCGCTTGGTGTTTTTTGAAGAATTAAAGAATTTGGGACGTTAATTGGCTCATTCAGAAGCTTAGCAAATGATTATCACATATTCTATATATACGGAAATGGAACATGTAACTGTATCAAACTACTGTCAACCATGGTGATAATTACATGTATGTAGAAGTAGAAAGGGCGGTATTGTTTTCATTAATTATATATGTATCTTTCAAAATGTTTAAATCGACCAGAATACAGAAAAATATATAAATTAATTAATTAATCCTATATAAAATTAAGGCGAACGGACACAGTGCGAACGGCGTCAAGAGCGAACGGACCTAGGGCGAACGAAAACTAGAGCGAACGGCGTCAAGGGCGAACGCGTTTTAGAGTGAACGAACAGCCAATCGAGAGAGAGAGAGAGAGAGAGAGAGATATGTTGCATTATTTAAACAGTGTTAAAAATGAATTATTTTGTGTTTTTCTATGGTTATGACAGGTTATTGCCATGTTTATGAAGTGTGAAGTGAAATTTAATTTTGTCAGTTTTATTTTTTTTTCTCAGTGGACATTCTCCTCAAAGACAAGGTCATCATGATGCCGATTGTAGTGGAAGTGAAGAAGAGAGTGATTACCAATGTAATTCTATGGAAGAAATGTCAACAGGAAACTTGTATGGTGTCACCCCACCAACTTATATGCGTGGAGTAAAAGAGACAAGAAAAAACACCAGACAAACATTCAAAAATCATCCTATAAACAATTCACAGAACAACTGAAGAAGGCCTCCAAAAAGTCACATCGAAATGCGGTTATAAAAGAACGGTATGCAAATGACCCTTTATTTTGCAAACTTGGACATATAGACCCTGACGATAATTTAGACAAAGATTTTGCAGACTTTTTTGCAAGATCCTTTAAGTGAATTTATTTAAGAAATGCCTTAATTCTTCCAACTTAAATCAAGCAAAAAGAAGTATGCCAAATTTTGCAGTAGTGAATTATATTCAGCTGTGCATAGCATTTTTAACCCATTAAATACAATCATTGGAAGTTTTGTGGAATTTTCTATTACATAAATGGAACATGTAACTGTATCAAACTACTGTCAACCATGGTGATAATTACATGTATGTAGAAGTAGAAAGGGCGGTATTGTTTTCATTAATTATATATGTATCTTTCAAAATGTTTAAATCGACCAGAATACAGAAAAATATATAAATTAATTAATTAATCCTATATAAAATTAAGGCGAACGGACACAGTGCGAACGGCGTCAAGAGCGAACGGACCTAGGGCGAACGAAAACTAGAGCGAACGGCGTCAAGGGCGAACGCGTTTTAGAGTGAACGAACAGCCAATCGAGAGAGAGAGAGAGAGAGAGAGATATGTTGCATTATTTAAACAGTGTTAAAAATGAATTATTTTGTGTTTTTCTATGGTTATGACAGGTTATTGCCATGTTTATGAAGTGTGAAGTGAAATTTAATTTTGTCAGTTTTATTTTTTTTTCTCAGTGGACATTCTCCTCAAAGACAAGGTCATCATGATGCCGATTGTAGTGGAAGTGAAGAAGAGAGTGATTACCAATGTAATTCTATGGAAGAAATGTCAACAGGAAACTTGTATGGTGTCACCCCACCAACTTATATGCGTGGAGTAAAAGAGACAAGAAAAAACACCAGACAAACATTCAAAAATCATCCTATAAACAATTCACAGAACAACTGAAGAAGGCCTCCAAAAAGTCACATCGAAATGCGGTTATAAAAGAACGGTATGCAAATGACCCTTTATTTTGCAAACTTGGACATATAGACCCTGACGATAATTTAGACAAAGATTTTGCAGACTTTTTTGCAAGATCCTTTAAGTGAATTTATTTAAGAAATGCCTTAATTCTTCCAACTTAAATCAAGCAAAAAGAAGTATGCCAAATTTTGCAGTAGTGAATTATATTCAGCTGTGCATAGCATTTTTAACCCATTAAATACAATCATTGGAAGTTTTGTGGAATTTTCTATTTTGTGGTATTGAGAAGTATTATTTGTTGTTGAAGGACTGCCCCTGCTGGTTCGGTCAAGTGGTCAAAGTGGACCCAACAGCTGAAACAGCCATTGCATTGTCTCACACACAGGTACCATCTTTACCATCTACTGTTATGCAAAATATTCAGGTACTACTATCCTAATGTACCGTTTATGGTTAACTTTATCCTACAAATGTGAAGATTTACAAGATGGAATGATTTACACTTATTATGAGGAGAAATAGTATGAATGTAAATATTGCAGAAATATTCACTTGTAAATTGATTGGACTAGAGAAACATTTTTGCACCATGAAAATTGAATGTCTTTTTTATGTGTTGATGTTTTAAACACATGGCTTTCCCAAGCCTCGTAGTTGTGGTGTTTCTTGAAGAACATGATGACTTTTTTACTATGCCCCCCTTCGAAGAAGGGAGGGCATATTGCTTTGGTAGCAAGGGACAGTTTCGCATAAAGTACCCAGATTTTGATGTATAGCATGTAGGTCCCATAGTGTTATAGGGGGTGCTTGGGAGTCAGATGCGAAACGGCGGCTGTTGACAGGTGTGCTCACTTTTCATGCAAGAAGAAAGTAGGGCAGACGGTATAAAGTGAAATAGTGTGAAAATGACATGGATGGGAGGTGGGGCGGTACAGACGGGCAGGGAGGGGACATGTTTGGCTACAGGTTGCACCCTGTCCCGGGGGTCATCTCTCTGCAGGGAATACGGTAGGGTGGGGTCTAAATGGGCCAAAATGGGTAAAATTTTGACATTACACAGGGGGGTCAATTAGAAATTTTATTTGACCAGAAAAAAATATGGGTGTCATTTTGGGTAAATTTTTATCCTTAATGTCCTTCCTTAAGTCTAACAGGTAGTTACAAGTCATTTTTGATCCAGGTGCAAATTATATTTTTCCCGCAACATAGTGCTAAATGGGGGTACCCCCACCCCACCATTTCATGCATAAAAAAAACTGTCCCCTGCTACCTTCAAGCATAGGTCAAAATTATGAATTCCCCCAAAACTAGTTTTAGTGACATATTTGTGTTGCATAAGATGCTGTTAGTTCCAATTGGCCAGATTTTGTCCTCTGTTTACACTCATTTTTGGCTTGGTAGCCAATGAAAGATAACTCTAATATTTGGCTAGGAATAGGCAGTGATTACTAAGCCTGGTGAATAGCACACTGGACGGACCTGCAGACACTGGGGGCTCTTGGTAACAATATTTTTGGCTTATGCTGCCCCTTCACTTCATTTCATTAATTAATTAAGCAGATTATTAATTGAATTATCAATTAAAATGGCCCATTGATTTTTCCTTATTGTTAATTACAGGCACTTGACCATATTTGGTTTTAACCTCTGCATCTCTAATGTAATTATGTCTGCAGTTTACAAAATCAATTTAACGGAAGAGCAGAAAGCTCAATTCGTATCTAAAATTGAAAGGAAGGTCGATAGGACCTATTTTTGTCATTTTTGGTTAGGCAGCCTTAACGAGTCAGGGTATGGGGTTTTTCACCCCGTCATAAACAGTAAACAACACAAAGTATTAGTGCACAGATTTTATTTTTTATACAAGGACATCATATTGACAAAAATTTACATGTTTCTCATCTGTGTCACTGTAAAATTTGTATGTACACACAGCATTTGTCTATTGTGCCGCAGTCTGTAAACAATTCATGGAAAACATGTAAGTCGTTAAGGAGATGCATGGGTCATGAACCATATCCGCAGTGTCTGTTTCCATAAGGTAGTATGATTTTACTGTTAAGGTTTAGCGGTTAACTCCTCACGCATGCTCATTTGCCCTGTTTTCCCTTTCGTTATTGTAGAGGGAGAGTTCTCGGAGTTTTTGGTTCATTTTCTTCTTCCTCCCAAAGTGTCGACGAGTGGTCTTGTACTTACCGGTAATTGTTTTTTTTCGTAGGCTGTGGTACTGCCTCAGGCGATCGAGCTGTGTCATCCTCTGGTGGAATGGTCCTGCATGGTCCCAGCGCACACCGACCTTGTTGGCAATGAGAGATGATGAAGATCCAGTGCAGTGAGTAGAGGTATGAACTGCAGAGTGACACAGTGCGGTGAAGTTTCTGGCCCAAGTGAACACTGTCTGATCGAGACTCTCACATTTATTAGTAGTTGAGAGTCTGCAGATTTTTGGTAAGTTTTGGCCCAGTATCTGCTTATAAATGACCCTCTGTATGCTAGAAATGTCTTCAGGTTCCAGGTCCAGGTGCCTTCGATAAGGTAGGAATTTGGTGCTGTAAGTAGGTAGGTGGGCATTGCATGTAAACGACATTCTGCGACAGTGGTCATGGACTCCGGAAAAGCACCGCAGAATGTTGGATATAGCCTGCTCAGCCTTATGTATGAAAAGTTCATCAGACTTGCACAGTGTTCTTACGTGCACCAGTTCATATCGAACTTGTGCTCGCACACATGTTGCCAGTCTCTGAATAAAAGCATCGCTGTTGCTACTGGGTGGGAGGGGGGACTTTAGCTTTATGCTCCTGATGTTCTTTTGCAGGTTCCTTAGCTTATGAATAAAGCACTTGTACTGTATGATTTCAGTGCCAGTCGCTGCTGAATAGTCTCTGAGTGTCTTATCAAGTTGTGCAGAGGAGTCACTGGTTACTGATCTTAGGGTACATTGAGAATGTTCTCCTCGCGCAGGGAATCTAAGTTTCTCCTCACCAGGGTAGCTTCATTTGATGCAATGGTCTCATCATTCTCATAATTTTTCTTGCAGTTCTGGTGGTCACAGGATCTTTTACTACAGAACTTGTTGGCAGTCTGTAGCACCAGCAACAGAGTCCGGGGAGTGTTGTTCTCCACAAGGGGTGAGAAGCTCAGAGTCCCAGCCTCGAAGCTGGCCTGTGGTCTGTTGTTATATAAAGTGTCAGTCTCCAAGTCAACTTCCGTCTCCTCCCTTCCTGCCAAGCGGTTCACCTTCCTCACGTATCATTGGTTTTCTCGCATGCTCTCAGAGTTAATTTTTTCCACTCATTCACAGAGTGAGTTCAGTTTTCGCTGCATTCCCCTTGTATCAGGTGCCTTAACATTAAGGCAGCTGAGAATGAAGCTAGTCTCTGACACTCGAACCTTTGTTTTTAGGCAGCCAAGTAAAAGGGCCTCGTTGAGGGTTCCAGTCTCCGGTCCTCTAGATTTCTTGTGTCTTTCGTACAGCTGCACTTGACTAGAGCTGAACTGACAGGTAAGACACTTGGACTGGCCTGTTATGCAAAGTCCTTGTCTCTTGGAAATGCTAAAGTTCATTTTAGGGCTACTGCAGTAATGGTGAACTGCTGTTTCTTGCAGTAGCGTGGTCAGTGATTGTACCTTGACTATAATGTTTTCTCCGTCAGACCGATCCTCACTTGCAATTTTGACTGTTGTAGGCTTAACAGGACGGAGACGGGATGGCAGAACCGCACCGGACTGTTGGCATGAAGAGGACATGGATGAAAGGGCATCTTGATAGGCTTCCTGGGGCGGACGCATCCACTGGTCACTGGCCGAGACTGACCGGGAACTGTCATCAGCATCTCCAACGCCGTCGTCATGGCAAATGTCAACAGGTACTACTTTTGAACTGAAATAGGGATGACCCTTTTGGAAATGCCCTTTGCGTTTTCCGTGGTTTATTCTGTATTGGGTTCTCTTGGAGCGGGGCATGTTTGAATGTGGCCTGCCTTTGGGTACCTGCTACATATAGTTGCAGCACTTGGTATATCCCATTCCTTTTATCACAAATGTAATTTTTTAAATTGAGAGTGTAACCAGTATCTGATAAGGAATTTTCCCTCTTATGAGGCTTTGTTTGGATTATAAGGCTGAATTGATGGATGCTGTCAGTGGTGGTCACAGATCATGTCTTCAGATTATCTCCCCCTGGATTTAAGACCAACTGCACATTATCACTTGCTGAGTTTAGATAAACAGTCATTGAGGGGATACATGACCCGTGTACTAGGCTAATTAAAAATCCTTTGTATCAAATTTTAGTATTTTAAGATGTTTTATGTGTTTTAATTGTATTTAATTTATTAAAAATGTAGGGAAAATTCAAAATTATAGACAATTTTGGCTAATTATATGTGTAAGTGTTTCTTCTTGATGCAATAAGTCAGAGTTGGGAAAAATCTGTTGTAAAAAAAACTATCGCCTCTGTAGTATATATTTCTCCATATTTTAGTTTTTTTCAGTCTTTTTGAGTTTTTGAAGTTTGGACTCTGACAACTCATACTTTCTCGGAAAGAGCTTTTTTATTCAAAATCTACATGTTTTGTTCCACTGGCATATTTCATTCTTTAAGTATCATCTTCAAAATTTGTCAAGTTTACTCCGTCATAGGCTTGAGTAGTCTTTAAGGCAGTTTCACCCCTATTTAAGGAGGTTCACTCAAAGTTAAAGGTAGCAAGGGACAGTTTCGCATAAAGTACCCGTCAATATTTTAGTAAAAATAAGTGTTACTGTATTTGAAGGCCTGTATGTACTATGAAAATTAGTGAATTGATTATAGGTGATAATTTTATGGTAGCAGGGAGTCATTCCTGTATTTTGATGTAAAGCATGTAGGTCCCATAGTGTTATAGGGGGTGCTTGGGAGTCAGATGCGAAACGGCGGCTGTTGACAGGTGTGCTCACTTTTCATGCAAGAAGAAAGTAGGGCAGACGGTATGTGAAATAGTGTGAAAATGACATGGATGGGAGGTGGGGCGGTACAGAGGGGCAGGGAGGGGAAATGTTATACTACAAGTTGCATCCTGTCCCGGGGGTCATCTCTCTGCAGGGAATACGGTAGGGTGGGGTCTAAATGGGCCAAAATGGGTAAAATTTTGACATTACACAGGGGGGTCAATTAGAAATTTTATTTGACCAGAAAAAAATATGGGTGTCATATTGGGTAAATTTTTAACCTTAATGTCCTTCCTTAAGTCTAACAGGTAGTTACAAGTCATTTTGATCCAGGTGCAAATTATATTTTTCCCGCAACATAGTGCTAAATGGGGGTACCCCCACCCCACAATTTCATGCATCAAAAAAACTGTCCCCTGCTACCTATAACATAGATAGATATTAAATTCATTTCTTAAACAGATGTCAAATGAAAATAAATATTTTTAGGGTGTTTAGATTAAAGAACTAACTGCGTACTTCACAGGAACCTCCCCCATTCCACGCTCTACCAGTGTCAACTCTGGCAGACAGCCCTATTTGCGATATCCTTCGTGGCAGGCAGAACAGGTACAGGGAAAATTCAACCACTCAACATCCAATATTTCTAACAAATCCTCACAGAGGGAGCCCACACAAAGCTCTGCAGCAGAATCCAGTGAGTTCTTCCAGAAATTGTTCTCTGTTATATCTATCTCTATATTTATGACTTTGTTTAGTTATTACATGTAACTGTGAGTTTTTCATTTTTTTGATTCTGCATTTGATCGTTTTCTTTTATATTCCTATTGCTTGTCTGACTGTGTATACATGTACCTGTGAGATTTTCATTTTGATAACACTAGAAAACACGAAATACAATAATTAACTCAGGAAATGTTACTAAGGTGGAGGAACCCATGGGTCTGGTGTAATAATCTAAGGTATTCATATTAACTGATAAACACCTGTCACCATAAAATGGTAATTGTTCTTACACCTGAGGCATGGTCCATTTCAGGAGTAAAGTGTCATTCCATGGATTACCACTCAGAGGTAGAGATACATGAGGGTGATGATGGGGGCATTGTGTTGGACATCCACGCCAAGAAAAACAGAGGTACACTATTTGTCTGGTGATCAGGGTCTATAGCTTATCTAAATTTAAGAGAGCTTTAGCTTTAAACAAAGTGGAACACAACTTAATATTTCTATTGCTGGGCTATCCTTTAATGTAACACAGATTTTTTAAAACTAAAAAAATTCAAATATTGTTTTTCATCATATGATAAGATATGTCTGGTTATTTCTTAACATTAATGTGTGTTTATTATAAATTCTGATGTGTACTGTAAACAGGGATTTTTGCCCCTCATAATATTCACCCTTCTACAATTGCAAATGGTTTTGTCCCATCTCGAATTCAAATCATATACCACACAATATCATTAGACTGGCAATTGTGTCAAACAAAAATTGTAAGTGAAGTTTTTCATGTGAAATTCACTTAAAAAAGCCTCACATGAATTTGTATGTGAGAATTTTTTATGTGAATTTCATTTGAAAAAACAAATTGTGATATATATGTACATGTTCATGTAGATATACATTTGTAGCACATGCAGAATTGCCACATAACAGAAAGAAATGCTTTTAATGTGACAAAGGCAAAAATGCTTTTGTACAAATTTGATCTCTTCCAGTGCGATACATATGCTTTGATTTAGTTGTTTTGAAACATACAGGTGAAGGCCAGTGTGGTAAAGTGTATCAGATATTTCAAAGGATTCAGAATTCAGTGGGTTTTGCTGGTACCCCCTCTTTGCAGGTAGTGTTACCCACAGGTTTCACATAATCATTGACTCTTTGTTATAATACTGTAAGCCAACCTTTGTTCATGATTCAGAATTCAGTGAATTTTGCTGGTACCCCCTCTTTGCAGGTAGTGTTACCCACAATTTTCACATAATCATTGACTCTTTGTTATAATACTGTAAGCCAACCTTTATTCATGATATTAACTTAATGTTGCAATTTTTCTGTAATAAACATGTTCATTGTGCCTAATTTTCATGACCAAACTTTTTTAAGCCAAAAAATGTTATTAAGAGGTTAAAAAACCGCTTTTTGGTGAAAACATTGTCTCAAATCACAGTCCAGAGTCTCCAGAGCTGCTTGAACACCTTATCAAAATCTTGAATATTAACACCGAATGTGTGACATCAACTTTAACCAATGAAAATAATTGTTTAATCCTGGTCCCTGCCTTTGTAGCAATGATATAATACTGTCTGTTTTGTGAACTGTGATTGGATAATCAAAGGTTGCTTCAAAGGTCAATCTCCGACTATGCTTTACTCGCATTGGTTAATACTGTAAGAATTTATGAGTTATTTTTGTGTCGTGCAACCACAGCGAAGTGGAAGAGGATCATACATATTGCCAGTGGTTTGTGACGATGTGAGATATATTCTTGACAGTGATATTTCTACTTGCAAACTAAAGATAATTTAAAGTACATTGTACATGTATCAGGATAATTATTCCATTAAGGTGGCTTAAGGTATTCTGATCTAAAAAAAAAAAATCTCTGTCCCACTGAGGTTTTGGCAATTCATTTAACATCTACTCCCTTTAATAAGTATGTTTCTGGACTAACTTGTCAATAACCTATAAATAAAAAGAGTATATTAATAAAATTATTTATTCATTACTTATGATACATGTAACTTGCTGGCTATAGCTTTACATTACAGCAGAACAGATTGTATAAATTTGTATCGGGTATGTCAGCTTACTCACTTGTTCTTCCAATATATTATAGGTCTGGATGAAATGCTGGTGTTTATAGAGTACTGTAATTGTGGAACTCTGGAGGAGGGGGCTAAGGCGAGTCTACCCGAACAGAGCATTCGAGTGTACACGCGGGAGATTCTACTGGCCGTCAATTACCTACATGGTAGGACCTACCGGTACATGCACATACATACACAAGTGATGTCACAGTCATACTAGTTATTCCTGGTCCTTTTGTTTTATTTGTTTGCTATGTGTATGCATAATCAACCTAAAAAAAATGGTTGGTGTGATGTCTCTCTCTCTCTCTCTCTGTATATAGTGTAATTAGCTGCATTGCTTGCAATAGATTTAACATGGACCTTACAGAATTATAACATTTTTTGAATTGCCAAGCAACGGATCAATGATGATTATGTCCATTTTACTGACATTATCATTACTTTTGTTATGCAGATCACACTACCATACTGTAAACTCACGGAGAGTGGCACCTGTCAACTTGCTCCCTTGTTTTTCCTCTAACAAGACTTGTAATGGGGTGCATCTTTATCCTCAATGAACCCAATGTAAAATAACAACACGTTGTAAGGTAAGTTTATCATATTTATTTTTATGACAATAACACTGAAAAGTAAATATGAGGGATATGCAAATTTATTATGCTGGTCAGTGTGTACACACAAAACATTTAATGTATAAATACATGTATATGTTGATAAATATTGGTTAAATAGAAAGTTTCAGTGTAAGCATTTTAATATATAAATACATATGAATAAATATTGATTAGAACCTGCTTGTAACTTTTTAAACCTAATTGTATTGCATATTTTTGTTACAATAATAGCTGTAAATTCTAGATAAGTCTCTTGTTCTCATTTTAGACTTTGAAATGTATATATATATATATCTACCAACACTGTTTAAGGTTTGGTTGCTGGCATTGAACTGTGACTGCCCAAGACTGATGAGGTCTGCTGAAAACTCTAATCTCTGTAACACTGTTACATCCTTTTTGGCTGCCTCATCTTCATTAAGTCTTGGGCGTCACTGTTCATGGTAACATACCAGACACTAACATCGTGAAGAGCAACTGTATGTAGAGATGTATGACCCTACATGTATATATGTATAGTGTAAGTCTTCTTACCAAGTTACAGCTTCGAAGGGTGACCACAGAGAACAGAACCCCGTGGTGTATGTTTATATGTGTATGTGTGTGTGTGTTTGTGTGTGTATGTGTGTGTGTGTGTGTGTGTGGACCTATGGTGAGCTTTGAGGAGTATATCATTTTCTTAGATATTGACCAATAGAGTTATTCATCAATGTTTCTGACTGATATGAGGAGCGGATCTGAGATGTCAGTGATGAAGACATCAGTTATCGTAGGTAACTGTTGGAGCCAGGCTCACTTTGATTCAAGTCATGTCAATACAGCTGAAGAGTAATACAGTGAGAGAGGATTTAATATTTTGTCATCAACTGAGTATTTCCTCCATAAATTCTGAACAAAAAAACATGATTATGTACAATTGTAAAAATGCATAATCTAACTAGTTACTGGTAAATCCATTTTCAGGCGTAAATATTAACATTCATTATTAAAACCGCTTTCAGATGCATTGTTTAGCTCATTTTCAAAAATCTCATTATTTATTAAAATATATCACATGTAACGTTGCTGATCGGTGCTTTGTTTCATACGGTACTTTATTGTTGACTTTACTTGAATCATTTCATGTTACATTCAGATTACTGGGACTGACACAAGCAGACAGTTGTAGTTTCCATCATGGTAACCTTCACGTATACCAAACAAGAGGCCCATGGGCCACATCGCTCACCTGAGGAACAATAGAACAATGTACAATCATACATGTAGATCCTGTATAAATAAAATCTATTTTTCCCCCTGGATATTCTTATGTTTAATTATAATCATTAGTCCCTTTTCTAACAGGATGATTTTATAGTCATACAGCCAGTTCAAGCATATCTTTTACAACATACACCATAGCATAGCATAGCATTGAAATCTCATAGCATAGCATTGAAATCTCATAGCATAGCATTTGAATCTCATACCATAGCATACAATCTCATAGAAACGCATTCGTCATATCATACCATGGCATAGCATACAACATTCTTTTAACTCGGTTTTAAATGTTTTTATTTGAAAAAATAAATGTTTACATAATATATTTGTGGTAAACTTTGGCTTCTTCTTATTTTACTGCGAAAGGTGTGGAACTCTTCTGTGTATGGAGGCGTTTTTGTTCAAATCTCATAGCATAGCATACCATATCATTAAGCCCTTCATTTCAATTTCTCATAGCATAGCAAACAAGTCTCATAGCATAGCATACACATCTCATAGCATATCATTAAAATCACATACCATAGCATAGCATAAAGGACTATATATGATATGGGCCTAAAATGGCCCCCTAAAATGAACATCATTATTATACTGTAATTCTTTGTTTTCTTTGTACAGATATATATGTGATGTTTTTACATAATGTTCATTTTGATTCAACTGCCCACAATTTAGAAATATGACATCGTAAAGACAACCTTTCCCGCCATTTTTGTATTTTTAGCATAAAACAGCTTGTTTTCAAGCAGTTTTTCTTTCAGAAAACATAGAGCGCATGCTTGAACAAACAGAATATTTTAATCAGAGATTTATCTTGCCAAGGGTAATAAGTGACCAAACAATTTTCCTTGTTCAAGCATGCGCTCTATATTTCCCATCCATAAAAAGATAAGAAAAATGTCAATTTTTGACTGATTCTGATTGAATTATAGAAATAGCGTCACTTCTGACGTCATATACTGCCAGTGAGTGCAAATAAATCAAATAATTAAGTGAAAAATATATTTTACATCAACTCTTCTAAAATATAACATAACATTTTATTGTACCAGAAACTCTTTAAAAAATGGAGAATTACAGGGGCCAAATTTAACATATCATATACATGTATAGTTCTTCGTAAAAGATATGCATGAAATGACTGTATCATCACATGTTGAGTATTGTTTATATATGGGATATAAAGCTACATCAAACTCTGAAAATTCTTGTGACCAGTCATGACATTTTGGGTGCAAATGAGGAAATTTTCAAAAATGAGATTTTTGCTTATTCTTACACCTTATATGTCCAAAATTAATATTATGAAATTTTACTCTCATATACAAGCTAGTTTTTGAGATATGACGTCACAAAGATTGCTGTACTATGTAGGCATTTCTGCTTAATGTGCATTACTGCGCAATTACTACATGAATTCTGCATCTGTTTGATTACATGTAACACATATTAAGTTACATGTCAAAACACTTTAAAAT
Organism: Magallana gigas; assembly: GCF_963853765.1. Taxonomy (NCBI): domain Eukaryota; kingdom Metazoa; phylum Mollusca; class Bivalvia; order Ostreida; family Ostreidae; genus Magallana; species Magallana gigas. Next base: position 27,200,106 of record NC_088861.1, read on the forward strand.
GCATTCTTTATTGTTTAGCAGTCTTCAATTTAGTTATATCATGTATTTACCCATCTAAACCAGCTGTAACCAGATAAATTAAGTACAGTATGCACTATGCAGTACCTTATTGTTGTTAGCATTCTATGAAATAACTGATCATAGTAAAATGATTATCAATGGAAAAAGTAATTCGTGTTTAAAAAAATTAAACCACTTTTATAAATCAAGAAATGAAACTTTGTAACAATTGAATATCATGTTTTAATCAATTAAAACAATCATTTATGCAATCAATCAATCAATCAATCATTCATTCATTCCTTCATTCAGCCTTCCATTCATTCATCCAATCATCAATCAATATTGAAAAAAAATATGAAAAGAAGTTGAACAAATACAGTATTTAAGTGAACATTGAAGTATCATCACATTTTAAATGGATAGATATAACTTAGTTTATATTCTACATGTTGTTTTATTGTGTCCAGTCAGTTTACATTTGCTGCATTTCCTGGTCAGTGATGGTGAGTCTATCTTGATGAGGGGTTTTGGCATGGTTGGCTTTGGACAGCTTTCCTTGTTTACACAATAGGGAGCAACTTCATTGAATAGATACCATTGTCTATGTGAATCAAGTCCTGATGGAGGAATCACTGATGGGAGAACAGTAGGGTCAACTGCTGCACCAGGTTTGAGGATGTTGACTGCCACTTCCTGACTTGTTGCGTACTCCCTTACAAACACAATACCAGGATGATCTTTGTCCATTCTGAAACATTCAAAGCAATTCTTACAATTACCCACAAACTGGGTGATAGAAAAAAAAAAAAACTCATTGGATACAAATCATAGACTGATATGTATTATGTGTAACTTTAGTCTATCTATTTATAAAATTACCTAAAATGATGATATGATTTTAAACTGGGTATTGGTTTAAAGATCCTCTTGAAGAAGGTTGCCCAGTCATAAAAGAAGAGAGGAGCAACAGGATCATCCACCAACTGCGGGACATTGTGGCCATTCCTGGAGGATTTCCAAACGCTGGCAGCAATCTCCGCTAAGGTTTCAACATTCGAGTGCCTCCATTTAACTTTCCATACCCAAAATGCCAATCTGGGTTAAACTTGGTGTGGCCAGCTTCCATCATTGAAAATTCCACTGACTCATGGAGACCAGTCATTACTCTCCACATACCATATCTATTGCAAAAAATATCATTAGCATGCAAAATCATTCTTGTTATAGAGGACACTTAATGCATTAATAAACTACAAACTGACAATTTTCTTCCTACGGTAAGTTAAAGATTTCTGATCTGCTAATCATTTGATCCTTACCCTTGAATAGGGGGGAGCACCTTATAATAAGTTTCATTGACATTATCAAATACAGTACATATAGATTAAATGGCAACTTAAACCAAACTTATATTTTACACAAAACTTAACAAGTGCAAGTTTTTTTTTTTCAATTTACACTTTTCTATGAGATATCTACCCGATGACTGTGTTATTCTTGTTTTGCCCGCTGCAATTATCCATGTGAAGCTTGACATCTGTTTCACCAAGACCATGGCACATGAAATGGTGATGCAGCATACTGGTCACAGTGTTTGCGCCTTTATTTGAGTGCTGAGCTTCATCCACAAGATAAAATATCTGGGTGCCTAAAAGTATAATCATTACATTCAATTCATAAAAAAAGAAGTAATTATTTCACTATGTAATTTGCAATCATTAAAATCACAAAAGTAGACCTCTTCAGATAAATTTGATTTTATGGTACATAATTATGTATTCTCATAGGGTGTATATTTAAAGATATTGATAAGAATCATAGTCATGTACCTGATCCCTCACAGCAGATGCCAAAGCATTGACATTTTCTAGGTGTTTTAAAAAACAATGGCCCAACTTGTTGTGCATAGTGAGGATAATGCACTTGTTGTGCATAGTCAAAGCTATAATGAAACTCAGACTGCAATGTGCAGGGTGGCTGGCCTAAGAAAAAGATACAAAACATTAAAACTTAATTATTTTTTGGCAAAACTAAACTGGCAGTGTTTCAATAACAAATATAAAAAAAAAATTGAGTTCATTTACTTGCAAAGTTCAAATAAAGAATTCATTACACTTCTACATTAAACACTGTAATTAGCTATATAGCTTATATTTTGGTTTAAAAAAATTTTAATTTATTATAATACATTCAAAATGATACTAACTTATTCTTAAATCATGTAAATAAATATATATTTTACAAATATTATTTAGGTATTTCACACATACATTTAATTATGCATGATCCTACTTTAGAATGAATATGCAATACCTTTTATTTTTTGCCCTGGGGTGAGTTGGACAAATGTTGATTTGGCCGCAGCACACTGATCCCTGTAATGGTCCCTCTGTTCTTTGACATGTCCAACGTGCTCTTGATATTTTGATAAAATATCCTCTTTTTCCTCTTCGTTCAAATTGCCGCTGCATGAAAGAGTTGACGAAAAGGACTGGCAGGTGTGACAGAGGTCTGTTGCAGGCTTCATGATCAAAATATGAGGGCACTGCTCAAGCCATACTCTATATATTCCTATGTTAAACTTTAACACCCCCCAATTGCAATGTGGCCCCACCTACCCCCAGGGATCATGATTTTCAAAAACTCTGAATCTACACTACCTGAGGATACTTCCACACAAGTTTCAGCTTTCCTGGCTGATTAGTTTCTGAGAAGAAGATTCTTAAAGATTTTTCTCTATATATTCCTATGTAAAACTTCGACCCCCCATTGTGCCCCACCCTACCCCCAGGGGTCATGATTTTCACAACTTTGAATCTACACTACCTGAGGATGCTTCCACACTAGTTTCAGCTTTCCTAGCTGATTAATTTTTGGGAAGAAGATTTTTAAAAATTTACTCTATATATTCCTATGTAAAACTTCAACCCCCCATTTTGGCCCTACCCTACCCCCAAGGGGTCATGATTTTCACAACTTTGAATCTACACTACCTGAGGATGCTTCCACACAAGTTTCAGCTTTCCTGGCTGATTAGTTTCTGAGAAGAAGATTTTTAAAGATTTACTCTATATACTCCTATGTAAAACTTGAGATTTATAATGGGAAATGTTTACATCTTTTCTCCATTCGGAATACACTCGGAATACATCGCGCAATTTTTTAACGTTATCATCCGGGCTTATTAATGGCTGATGCAATGCAAATTCTCTGTGAGACTTTCAATTTTGGAATGTGTATTGAAACCTAAAGCGGTAGAGGGGGCGTTTCAAAACAGATAATCTGGACATTTTTCATATTAGTGGATGAACGTAGTTTGAGCACAAAGGTATTTACCATATATATTATTGAAATATCAAGCAAAAAGTGATGGAAGCAAAAACTCGGGACAGAGTTATATAGTAAACTTCTTGCATACGTAGAATGACGAAGGCATTTGTATGATATATGCAGGATTTACAGTCATTGGGATATTCAATGCACGAAACTTCAACAAATAAAATTACTGAAGTGTCATCATCAGAAATGTATAAGTTTTCAATATACAAATTTCAAAGAGAAAATATCATGTATTTCAATAAATTAATGAGAAATGTGTGATTTGATAAATGTGCTCGCTATCCTCTATGGAGGAAATTTACATGGTGAATACGCTGTTCCATATTTCTCATTTATGCTGTTGCTATCTTTATTAATGGAAGAAAATCGACTGTATTTATATTTGATCAAAAATTTGATAAATTTTCAAACAGTGTAAAACCCCAATGTAGACCCAAATTGTTGCATTTTCAATTCTCTTCTGTTGGAGGTATTTCGAAAATAAGTGTACATGTGACCGCACCCGAAATTGAGGGCTTACCTCACAAGTGTATTGGATATTATACAATATTTACCTTCCCTTCTTAAAGAAAACATAACTTTAATTAAAACCCTTGACTGCAATGTTTCTTATTTTCACTCAAATTAATGCATTTTCTACTGAACATAATTTATCAACCAATTTTGAGGTTAATTTCACGGTTTCGTATGACTCTTCAAAATATTTTTTTTAAAAACCTGGATAATTAAGCTTCTAATGACTTCACTCCCTGGACCCCCTAATCATAGGTGTGTCTCCAAGCGACCATCCCTATCCCCTTCCTCTGAAAAAATTCCTGCAAGCATACATGTACTGTACTTACATTAGCTGCAATAATGTAGCCCTCCCCGATTTTTTATATCTGATGTTTACTCCCCCCCCCCCTCCCCCCCCCCAAAAAAAAATCGGGAGGGCTATATTATTGCAGCTATACTTACGTCATCGCAAAACACGCAAAATATCTATAATTCTCTACCATCTACGTGGCTAGAGACGATGCTGTATTTTATGCCAGCAAATTTTCCCCCAATTCCCGACCTTTAAAAATTTTCTGGATCCGCGCCTAACCTCGGTTTCGACCCCCTCCCCCGGCCTCATACACTTACGTTAAGCACGTCCTAACATTTGACTTCTCCATGGAAAAATACCTCTTAACCATTGTCAATATTCAGTGTGAGTCCAATCACAATAAAACATGTTTTCAATATAATTTGAACATTGCAGGAAGGACGCGACACATTGACCTACATATAAAGAAATCACGTGACGATTGTACAGGTAGCCAGACCCGGAAAAGAAAATACCCGAATCGCCATGTTGGGAATTTGAAGGTTTGTAGTTTGTTAATGAATAAGTAACATGATTATAAAAAAATGATAATGAAGAACATAGTCAAAATTGTACAGTGGGCATCGTGGACATTATTTTAATGTTTTACCATCATTTACCGAACAAACTGTAGACCAGTGCTATTGGTGTGTGGGGGGGGGGGGGGGGGGGCGCACGGACCGACTAAGAAATCCTATAAAAGTTGGAGAATGCGCGGAGCGGATCCTGACGGCCAGAGTGTGTCAGGAATCCCAGGAACCTACCCCTCATAGAAAAACGTAATATAATTTTCAAAAGTAAAATTACCAAAAAGTAGGGCTTTGAAACCCCCTCCCCCAACTTGAAAAATAAAAATCACCCCCACCCCAGGACCTGTGCATGAGATTGGGAGGGACACAACTTGAAACTGGTTAACCCTATAGCTCAGTCAGTAGAGTGTGGGGGGGGGGGGGGGGGGGGGGGCGATCCTACCTCCCTTCCATGCGAGAACACTTTAGACTACACACACAAAAATGACATAGAATTAATAAAAACAAGTTTGCTAATATAACATTCATGTAACTGTTCTTTTATTCTTTCAGAAATCGTCTAAATATCTCATCAAGGTGTCTGACCATGGACCGCCGTACCTGGGCCCAGGATGTGTTACGGTGCCATCTCTGTGAGACCCCGGGCCCCCCTATGTACTGTGACATTTGTCATATACATTTGTGTGTAGCCTGCGTTGGAAAACATCTCTTAGATGAATCCAAAGAACACAAAGTAGTGCCATTTAAGAAGAGGGGACTAAATCCTAAATGTTCCAAACATTCCACACAATTATGTGACCTTCATTGTGAACAATGTGACATTCCTATTTGTGTGGAGTGTGTTTCCTCTAATGAACATCTAGGACACAAGCTAATAGGCATTTTAAAAATACTGGACACTAAGAGAGAAGCCTTAAAAAAAGATCTTCAAGAATTAGAACATACCATTTATCCTAAATACCAAGAGATCGCATCTAACATTCCAGTTCAGAAAACTGATCTAAATAAAAATTCCAAGAAATTAACATCAGCTCTAAACAAACATGGAGAAGACTTGCACAGAGAAATAGACATTGCCATCAAGAAACTGAAATCTGACGTGGATGAAATGGAATCCAAACACCTGGTTGTCCTGAATAAGCAGGAAAATGAAATCAAACGCACCATTTCTGAAATCACAAAGTGCATTGCTGATCTGAAGAAATTACTGAACTCCAATGATATCAGCCTTGTCTCTACCTACAAATCCAGGAATGCTGAATTCCGAAGATTGCCTCCTAAACTCACAGTTTCCTTACCAAGATTCACCCCTCAGAAGATTAACAAAGAACAGATTTATCAGCAGATTGGTTCTCTGTCAGCATTATCTTTCAAAACAGAAGAACAGGGCTACACAATGGATTTTCCCGGTGCTGAGTCCTCTCCCCTGGACAGACCGCTCATTGATGTACCACAGATCATCACAGAAATAAACACAGAGTATGGAGAATCTAATAAATTACGCAGTGTGTCCTGTCTGAGTGATGATGAGGTATGGACATGTGGTAATGACAACATGATGAGACTCTACAACCTCCACAGTAAACTAGTGAAGTCAATCCAAACCAAGTCAGGGAACATACCACAGGACATAGCAGTGACACAGAGTGGTGAACTAGTTTATACTGATCCCAATGATAGAACTGTGAACATAGTGAAGAATACACAGATACAGACAGTGATCAGACTACAGGGGTGGTATCCTCTCTATGTCTGTAGTACCTCCTCTGGTGACCTCCTGGTTGTCATGATCACTGATGATAAGAAACAAGCAAAAGTTGTGCGTTATTCTGGCTCTACAGAGAAACAAACGATTCAATACGATGACAAAGGACAACCTCTCTATTCATCTGATTATGAATACCCTAAATACATCAGTGAGAACAAGAACCTAGATATCTGTGTAGCTGACACTAAAGCCAGTTCAGTAGTGGTGGTCAATCAGGCCGGCAAACTCCGTTTTACCTACACCGGTCCTCGCTCTACTACCAAGGGATCATTTAATCCAGTCGGCATCACTACAGACAGCCAGGGTCAGATCCTGATAGCAGACTGCAAGAACCACCGTATCCACATCCTGGATCAGGACGGACAGTTCCTCCGCTGCATTGACAACTGTCATTTAGAATATCCATATGGTTTATGTGTGGACACCAGAGACAACCTCTTTGTGGCTGAATGCTTCACAGGTAAAGTGAAGAAAATCCAGTGTTACATGTAAACAAACTGTGATCATAATAATTATTACATGTCTACAAAGTGAACATCAAATGTCAGTAAATAAACTGATTGTGTTTAAATATTATAATACATCACCAAACTATCTAGAACTATATAAAATCCATGTTTTAGCAAACTGTGATCGTTTTATATGTTGTGTTTCATCAAACTGCGGTGACTGTCACAATTCAGAGACTGTGTATTGTTCGTGTACATATGATTACTTACTATCTGTATATTTTACATGTAAATAAACTGGTTTTATATGTAAATTAATGTAAATAATCAGTATTTTGTTAATGTGGTTTCTTATATTATAACATTAAATGCTGTTGACATTTGCAAATATTTCTAATTCTTAGCTATAGATAGTTCTCTAACTATAGTGAAATGAAATATGTGTGCATGTATAATTATAAAATTGATTTAACTATTCAATAGATAGGAGAACTTGACCTACTTCTGAAAAGAAATGTTTACATTATCAAGTGCCTTGGGATCAATATTTCAGAATGTATAATTATTATCAAGATTATAGATTTCAGACTTATTACCGATAATAATTAACAATCTTTTTGACTCTGATTCAAAAATTGCCACAGATGTTGGAATTTGACATTGAGTATTTAGATACAAATCTCCTATAAATAATTAAAAGATCTTGGATACTATATTCGATTCGAAGTTAATTTTACATATGTCCCCCATTTTTTTTGCCAAGATAGAGATAGTCATAATCAATGGATGAGTGAATCATTCAATGTGTTAAACTCTCACCGCTTAGTGTTTTAATCTGGAAAAAAATTTATTTGGGAAATAATTAACATTGCACCGCAGTCAATCCTCCCCCCTACTCCAACCGAATTAGGATTTTGATTTGTCAAAACACTACCACCTCATGTTATACATATGTTACAGGCACATATCATCAGTAGCATCGGGGGGGGGGGGGGGGGGGGGGGGGCTGCCCTCTTTTTTACGCAGCAAAGATTTTTCTTAATTTTACATGCAAAAAATTGAATTAACATAGAGTTGACCCCCCATTTTTATGGGACCATGTTAAAAAAAATTGCATACCTTGTTATTTTAAAATCAATAAAAGTAATTTACTTCTAAATGGGTTTCAGTGGTTTAAGTTTGATGTGTATCTTAAATTAAAAAGGATTCTAAAGATATTATATGATATTGCTTTGCTGATTGTGATTTCCTACATTAATAGTGGTCATCTACTCCTTTAAGGTACAAGTATACTAGTTTGATACTTGGCTAGCAAAGAATTCATTATATATTTGATTGTACAACACCTGGTCTATCAATACTCACCTAACAGTTTTATTTTATATGTATGAGTTATCTCCCTTTGATCAATATTGAGGAGGCTGGATGGTCAACAGATTAACCCTCAGATCTGCCTAAAATTTTAAGATGTGATTTGTTTAAGTATACGCTATTATTTAGGAAGAAAAAAATCCATATATTTTACCTTCTAAGTTTAGTAAGGAAAAAAATCAATACATTTTACTTTTTTAAATTTGGGTATTTTCCTATATTTTTATATATACACCATCTCTTGTAAAGGAGACCAATACAGTATACTCAGTAACCATGGCCACGACTATCGAACCCTCTTAATATAACGAGCACATTAAACTGAAATCAAATTTGGTAGGCCCGCACAAAATTGCTGTGGTAAGAAGTCAATTCAGCCTACAGAGTTATGGACCTTTGATATCAGGAACAAGAGTGAAAGTGAAAACGCAGTGGCGGGGGCGAGTACCATACTAGAGCGAAAGCGGAAATAAAATAAAAGTTCAGCATTTACATCTGTTTCTAGAGATTTTTCCCATGGGGATCCAAAGGATAGTTTTTTCCAGGAAAGGTCCAAAGTCTATTTTTTGTAATTGTAGTATAAATTTAATAAGTTTTAATTTCCCAAAAAGGGCGGGGGTGGGGGGGGGGGGGGTGGGGGGGGGGGTGGGGTGGAACTCCAAACCACACATTATTATTGATATTTTAAAGTTAAGGTTATTCCGAAAATTAAATTTCATGGAAAATGCATGCATTACACACATACTGAAAATACACATACTTTAAAAAGAATGACTAAGAACAGATTCTGAATTAACATCTCTCTCTCTCTCTATATTGATTAATAAATTCTTAATTTCACAATCATAATAGTGTGCACAAAAATGTAAGATTTGTATTTTAAATTCAAATGAAATGAAGAAATCATAATTTGAATTTTTGTTTAGTTACCATGGAAATACTTATAAAACATGCGTTTATAAAATATGTGGGGTTTTTTTCTATTGAAAAAATGACAAACTTCTTCATAATACATTCTACCCTGGAAACCCCAAAATGTTGCCATTACTCACAATGGCATAAAAATAAGCATAAAATGCCATTTTAAATCTTTACCCTCTGTTACCATGGCAACGGGAACACATAACATCAAAGAAATTGTGTTAGTTTTTTATTCAAACTGAAAAGTATGAAGAAAATCCGTGACTATGTGTGGCTGCCAAATTTTTATTGTGCAGATCTAGAAACTTTTCCAGGGGGTAGTAGGGGAGGGGGGGTCCAAGAGATTCCGATAATTTTATTAATTGTCGGAGGTGGGATCCCCCTCTCCCAACCCGATTCCCTCTAGATCCGCGTATGAATATACTGAATACTGTACCACCTTCCCACATACATGTATATATATATTGAAGACTTGTAGCTTCAAGGAAACACAATCATGAATTTTTCAATTTTTTTTTTGCAAGCTTATTTACCCTTGTACTTGGAGAAGTGGTTGTCATGTCGTTTAGGCATTTACAAGTTGTATGATATGTATGTATGAATTGTGGGTAAAATGGAGAGTTCCCTCAATTTACTACAAAAAAAATAAAAGCAAACAAAACAAAATCGAAACAGGCGTTTTCTTGAAGTAAATCTACATGTACGTTAGTTTAAACAACTTATCAAAAGAGGGAGCGCATCATCCCATGTGCACGAGGAATATCATGGTTTTTTTTTTTAAATAATTAAGATCTATTTCTGAGTGTATAGCTATGTAGAACATTCATAACCAGTATTCATGTGCACATTGCATTCTTATGACTTTTCTCGCTAGTATTCATATACTTTTTCCTTTGTTCGCGACCATTTTCGGATTGCGGAAAATTCATAATCCATTCGATCTTTTGTTCACAAGAAATTCTCTCTCTCTCTCTCTCTCTCTCTCTCTCTCTCTCTCTCTCTCTCTCTCTCTCTGTATGACAATTTATTTACAATTACAGCTCAACAATTAAGAGAGCGCGATGGTCGTTGCCATTTTTAGACGGGTTTTCTCGCCTTTAGAAGAAGAGCTCTATATAAAAGGGGTGATATATATTATTTTTTTTCTTTGCTGAGTAATAGCTTAATTATAGCTTAACAAATCTTAACTTAAATTCATAGGTAGATCTGATGGTGAACCTGTTGACCGACTAGCCTTTTTAAACGATTACATGTTTACTTATACTAACTTCTTTATATAAAAAAAGATCAAGTTAACAATAAGCGGTTCTAAACCTTTGATGTCATTAGTAGCTGCGTATATTTATCTACATCCAGCAATCCACTGAGGCTGGTGAATCAGTCCTTGGTTTGCTAGTGATGACAGTGGCGTACGTAGTCACACATTTGACCCTATAAGTGTATACGACAAACCAACGATAAAATGTAACTATATAAAAATATGAAAATAAATAAGTAAAATAAAATAAAAATGAAAAAAAATTGATAAAAATAATGACGATATAAGTATAACGGGGGTCCTTGGGTATAAATATACCGGTATTCTGTAATATAAATTTGCAATACATACATTATTGCTGGTCAATATTAATTGGCACATAGCTTTTTAGGTTAATAATTTAACTACTATTAAAATAAAGTTACATATTCATAACTGTACAATCATCCAATTGTACATTTGAATTATATAATTTATTTAAAATATACCGACTATAACTCATTTCCCCCGTTGGCAAATGACTTCCACGCCATTTACTAAGTATATATGGAGAGAAAATTAATTATCATATTTGAATTATATTTAAAATATACCGACTATTACATTAGTTTGAAAGCCCCCCCCCCCACCCTTCCTGCCCTCCCCTCTGACTTGCTTTGAATTTGATAAGTTGCAGTTGTTTTTTAAACCCAAAATGTAGTGTAAATTTCAATTAAAAAAAGATTTTCTTAGAACATATGGTCATGGAAAAAAAAGAAAAAAATCGCAATTCTTCACATAAAAATCTTTCTGATAAAAAAAAAATTCTTTGTTTTTTGTTATCATATTTTGACGTTTGATATCAGTTTAAAATTTCTCTATTATAAAAAGAGATCATACCGATATTGTGATATTTTTATTATAAAGATATTAAATTGATTGATATCTGAAGTTCTATTCATTCAAAAAATAAAACGATCGACATTCGATCTATATTAAAGGTTCAAGATAAATTTAAAAAAAAAATCTTCATATTCTTCATATTAAAAAATAGATTAGCATTTGTTCTTAAAATTACCAAACAATAATGATAGCAAGAAGTTATATATTAAAGATTGATAAACTACATGTAATACATGTATTCAGATTTCTTTTGGGTAGAAAATTAAAGAAGGATAACTCTGACCATGCTCACCGAGCAGGAGTTATCGAAACTTGACATGGCGGACGGGGAATTAAAAACTCCCTTGTCGACAACGCCAACCGAAGATTTTAACCCACTGGCGGAAGATCCAGACAATTTCATCAGGTAGATTAGCTTATTGTGACTTAGATATTTTGCAAAATCAAAATAATCTTGCTAAAACAATGCATCCGACCTGCATTAATGCTGCAAGCAAGCAGTGTCGTGAACGTCGTACATGTTATCTTGGACGGAATGACTAGGTGATACAAACATTGTATCATTGAGTCTTAGAATACACAAAATAAACACTTAGCTATCTGTTGGAAATTATTTACATTTGAAAGAGCTGTAAGACAATGTTTCAAAAAATGATTCTGTGTAAATGGGTTCAAGGTTAGTGTTGATAAAAAAAGGGCTTGGAAAGGGGAGGGGGGTGGTAACACATTAGTGCGTTGTCGACCTGGTTAGAACAGTGTTTGATGGAATTGAAATAAGACTGTAATGTTTGATGCAGGGTGTTTTTGTTGGTTCATCAATCCTTGGAGTTACATATGCCAAATTACATGTAAGGTGCAATAATGATAAACATGATAAAAATTCCTATAGTCTGAGAGAGAGAGAGAGAGAGAGAGAGAGAGAGAGAGAGAGATATGTTGCATTATTTAAACAGTGTTAAAAATGAATTATTTTGTGTTTTTCTATGGTTATGACATATTAATGCCATGTTTATGAAGTGTGAAGTGAAATTTAATTTTGTCAGTTTTATTTTTTTTTTTCTCAGTGGACATTCTCCTCAAAGACAAGGTCATCATGATGCAGATTGTAGTGGAAGTGAAGAAGAGAGTGATTACCAATGTAATTCTATGGAAGAAATGTCAACAGGAAACTTGTATGGTGTCACCCCACCAACTTATATGCGCGGAGTAAAAAGAGACAAGAAAAAACACCAGACAAACATTCAAAAATCATCCTATAAACAATTCACAGAACTGAAGAAGGCCTCCAAGAAGTCACATCGAAATGCGGTTATAAAAGAAAGGTATGCAAATGACCCTTTATTTTGCAAACTTGGACATATAGACTCTGATGACAATTTAGACAAGGATTTTGCAGACGATAAAGATAAGAGAAGCATGGATCGACGAGAAATGAGAAAGAAAAGCATGACTAAAACAATTGCTCATGAGCGCTTAGCGAAAAGAAGTTCTAGCGATTTAGCTGCCATAGACACATCTACAGTGGATGTTCCTGTGCCTCAGGCGGCCGCAAAATTTGACACCTCTGGAAGATTTTCTTCCTTTAATTTCGGCAGTAAATTGCCAGTGGATAGTTCCGGCAGATTCACATCGTTTAATTTGAAATCTCATCCCCTCTCCATGATGGGACAGTCTCTGAGCTCAAGCTGGTCTGTTGGAAGGAGTGAACACAGGAGGCAGTCTGTGGTAAATGTGGAAGTGCCCAAAGAGAGAGTGGATTTTTTCAAGATATTCTCAACGCTGCTTAATATGGGCTCAAATTCCAAAAAAGAGAAAGACGCAAAGGGAGTGAAAGAAAAAATGAGTTACAGAAGGCAGATCAGTTCAGAGCAGGAATTGTGGCAAGAACGTTACAAGGATTACCTGTGGCTGGAACTTCAGATGGAAAAAAATGGATTTCAGAATCAGCTTGAACAGGAGGAATTTCTACAAAATGAGAGAGCAAAAATTCCAGGTGTGATTGAAGAGATACTGAATTTTAGGTTTGAATGTTCAGTAGAACTTAGTGACAGCAAGAGTGAAGAAGATTCCTATGCTAATCGGCAGAATGAAGGGACTGCATATTCATTCACTCTTTCAAGTGAAACTGTCGCTCAACAGAGGGAAGCTTTGAAATACGTCCAAGAATTGCTGGACAAACTAGATTCTTGTGAGAAACTGTTTCCAACATCAAGGTCCTTTGCAAAAGAATATGAAATGTATAAAAATGAACAATTTACTCAAAGAGTGAAATCACTTTATCTTTGGCAAAGTATTACCAAAGATCTGTGCCACAAAATAAAAAAATTAGGACTAGTACTTGGTGCACAACACGCATCAGATTTAGACTGGCCAGTTATAGAAAGTCCCCGATCATCGGAGGAATTTGATTTTACAGGTTTAAATAGAGTAGATATTCCTAAAATTCAAGAATCTGTCAGTGGAAATAGCGAAGACGAAGTTGAAATTCCATCACCAGAATGTTTAGGTGCACAGACAGACAATGCTAAGCGTGTAACGTTTACACTCCATCCTTCAAGGGCATCAAAGATCAGTAGTCCGGACTCCTCTGAGATTCCTTCGAGAGGATCCAAGTTGTCCTCGACCTACTCCCTCGGTAGTCTCTCTCGAGCCTCCAGTGAAGCCAGCCTTGATGAGCTGCATCACACTTCAGCCAAACTGTTGTTTAGAAAGTATGTAGACAAGACATTAAAGCGAATGGGCATGAATAAAATGTTGTTGAGGTTCAAAGAGCTCTTGGACAGAACGTTACAGAGAGCAAGAGAAGCTTTACAGAGACCAAAGACTCTCCCTCAGTTAGAAATGCAGGTAAACAAGTTTTAACATTTGCAGTAGTTTTAAAGAAATTTGCAGTTTTAATGCATTAGATTAGGATGTTTATCATGTTTATTTGTATTACAGTATCGACTAGACACAACTTAACACCAAAGCAGTCCGTAAAAGCTGACCCCTGTTCTGGCCTTGGTCTGCATTTTAAAAAAAAAATGCATCTGATCTCAGGTCTGATCAGGGTCTGTTATGGGTTTACTCGGGGTCGGTTCTTGGGGTTGGCTTTATGCACAAAAGCTGATTAATCTTTTTTCTTACAACCTGTAAACCCGCACCTAATATATTCCAAATACACAATCAAGTAGAGACTTTTGGTCATATTTCAGTAGCAATTTAAGGGTCTGCTTCTGAAATCGGAGTCTGCTTTCGATGTTTGCTCTGGGTTAGCATGGGGTATGCTTGGAGTCAGCTCTGGGTCCGCCATAGCAAACCCTAAGCAGACCCTGAGAGGACACAGGGAGCAGAATGGGGGTTTGGTTGGAGTCTGCTTTCTGTTAGGTTGGGTCTGGTCATACTGTATATGTACTGCTATACATCTCTTAATTGTTCACGTCTAGCACTTCAGATGTTATGTCAGTGTCTGATCTAAATTTTAGGTTTTATTCATTAATATAATTATAAAAGAAATAAATGAATAAAATTTCACTTTTTGTTCACTGTGATTATTGTATATTAATTCTTTTTTTGTTATATATTTTTGCTCACTTGCACTTCTGATTTTGCAGGTTTTTTTTTAATCAAATTTTTCAATTTTATTTGCCACAGTACATTCAGTTGTACTTCTATGCCGACAAATTTCAGGATTTTCAGTGCTTTTGATTTCTGATTGTAGTCACCAGAGGTAGATGGCACAGTCCAGCTCTCATCCTCACCCTCCTTGGATCTCCACTACGCCGACGCTAGCTCCACATCCATCAATTTCCACCGAAGTTCTAGCCTCACAGATTTCGGAGCTTGGTGCGAACAGTTCATCCAGATGGGCTTGCCTTCATTCCAGTCTAGCTACCTATTCCTACTGCATGTGTTTTTGGAAGTCATTCATGAAGCCCTGCGGCTTCGCCTGGAGCAGAGACCTGTTATCGACCCCTCATTTCTCAGCATAAGACCGGTATGTTTCAAATTTCATGTTAATGGCTACATGTCTGGTATAATGGGCAATACTGTTTGTTCCTCTTGCTTTTGAAATGGAATTAGAGGCCTCCATTTTGCATTATCTTATCTAGCAACACATTCAGAGTCTGAAAACCAGGATTATTTATAGAAGAAATTAAACATCTTTTTAACACTATGAATAGAACCCGTTAATAGTCATAGTCTTCATGAAACCATCTTTGTTTGGTTACAGAAGGACCAACCATTCATTGCTTATTACCAATACAAATTAATATTCATAATAATCACAATAATTACCACATGGATTCTGAAATGTACTAGTAAACCCATGCTTTGTGCATACTGTACTCTTTGAGATTTATTGTTCTATGTTAGCTTTTGAGAGAATGCAAAGAGGTTTTGAGGGGAGCGGTGATAGTCAAGCAGTATTTCCAGACCATGGTGGACGAGGTAACATCAGAAGGGGACACCAACACAATGAAAGATCTGGAAGAGTTTGACAACGATGTCCGCCAGATGTTAGAAGTAAGTTTAATAAGACCCACAAGATGTTACACGTAAATTTATGTCGTACAAGATCAGTGGTCCAGGTTGCGAATAAAATGGTTGCATTTGCAACCAGAAATTATGAGTATTTTGCATATTTGTGACAGAGTAAATTCTGGCCAACAATCATCTTTTATAAGTGTAAGTGTAACTCAGAGCATTGCTCAAGATGTTGGAGAAAAATTATGTTCCACAAGAAGTAAGATTCAAGTTTATATACTGCAAGATGTCAGACCTAAGTTATAGTCTCGCAAGCATACTTGCCAACTGACCCGATTTCGTCGGGTCACACCCGATTTTTCAACCCTTCACCTGATTATTTTTTATGACCCGGCGGGTCATGCTTTTCACCCGATTTTTGTCGAACAACCCGAAAATCTCCCGATTTCCGGATTTGGTTCATAAATTACGCTGTGCGTTTGACTTCCAGTTATGAACCCAAGCTGAGCTTGGATTTACGTAACGCGTAAACAATGCTGATGGCTATAACAGACACATTAAGTGTAATTATTATCGTGAGTTGTGTGACTAAGCGAAGGTTTAAATCATTAAGTGTGATGGCTTCCAATAAGAAAAGGTCTTCATCGGGGCCAGCGGAATCAAAACCAACAAAAAGAAAACGATATTTTTGTACCTATGAACATATCTGGGAAAATGAATTCCCATAGGTAAAACAAAGTAATCGAGGACAAAACGAGGCTTTTGCGTTCTATGTATCGCACATTTGAATATTGGATTTTGTGCCCAAACTGATCTAACTAAACATTCAAAAACGCTAAGTCATGTATAGAATGCTTTTTAATACACAAAAGTCTTCCAAGTCACTTACAACTTTCATGCCATCATTTACAGAGTTCAAAAGCAAGGTTAATGTAGCAGAAACTCTTTTTGCATTTTTTTTTTCAGCTGAACACAACCTACCATTTTCTGTGTCGGATCACTTTACAAAATTCAAAATCAGCAACTGTTAGTTAAAATGCTTCTTTGCAATTAAGTATTACACATAAGTTTTAACACATATTTCTATTGTATATACCTATGAAATGCATGATAAATATGTTGTGAATGTCGTTACGCGCTATGACCAGATTTTTTACTTTCCAAATCTGGTCATGACCAGATTTTCACATGTTGGAGGTTGGCAAGTATGCTCGCAAGATATTACACATAAGTAAAAGTCTCGCAAGATGTTAGACTAAGTTAAAGTCTTGCAAGATGTTAGACTTAAGTTAAAGCCTCACAAGGTGTTAGACTTAATTTAAAGTCTCAGAAGAAGTTAGATGTTGGTTTTTATCCTTGCTAAGAAGTATTACAGAGTCTGTGTTAAGTATCGAAGTCTTTTTGTATTCCCCAACATCACAACTCATAGATTTAGGAGATTTGATTACAGGCATAAACTCTTTGTATTTGTACTTGCTGCAGGTGTATTTCACATACCTACAGAGCTGGATGTTGGCTCTTCAGAGTCTCCCTGAGGCATCTCTCAGTCTGAAAAATGTCCTGGAGTCAGAGTGGCTCTTCACCAAGCAGATATGTCCCCACGTTATTGGAGGGGAGGCAGAAGCAGGCAAACGATTCAGGTATTAGAATATTGTATACAGGCCCTGTATGTACATTGTATTACAGAGTTATTTTCGCTCTCGTAATTTTCACCCTTCTCCACATGCAATCAGTTTTGCCCCATTTCGGAGTCTTCCAGACAAAGTTGTGTTTAGAGAGAGCCAATATGAGATATTCAGATTAATCCAGTCTTAAATTTTTCCACTGACAACAAATGTGATATTCTAAAACAGCCAATTTAGGTTTAAATTTTTTCATATCCCCTTGCAAATTCCTACTTGATTGTACTTCTTTACAAAGGTGTGATTTTGAAGGGTCAAGGAGGAGACAGCTAAAAGTTTTTTTAAATCACTTTAGTGACATGGATTTTACATGTGCTTTCAGCTCACTGGCCAGTAGTCTGCTAAATTCAATTGCGGACTTTTTGGAGAGCGGAATTGATGTTTTTTCAACAAGCCTGTACAACTTAACGATCAACGATGACAGCGTGGATAGATCAGACCCAGGGGAGAAGGATACCAACAACAACAACGACAGTGACGCCAATGACGAAGTGCAGGATCAACAGAAGATGGTGATCCAGGATATTAGGTCAGAAGTGCAGGCAATATATATACAATATTTGTCTCATGATGGTGAATCTAATAGCATTTTATATCTCTCTACGATATTTGTTTCATGTGTAGGCTTTGTATCTCTTTATGGTTATTGTCTCATGTGCAGGCTTTGTATTTTTCTACGTTATTTGTCTCATGTGCAGACTTAATATCTCTTAATGATATTTATCTCATATGCAGGCTTTATATCTCTGTATGATATTTGTCTCATATGCAGGCCTTATATTTCTCTACGATATGCGTCTCAAGTGCAGGCTTTAGACCTAAAAAAAAAAGGTGTGAGTTTAGGGTGACCCGACCTAACCTACAAAAATGCCCTGATCCTACCATTTTTAGATGTCTGTTTTTATCCAATGGTGAATTTTATATTATTTCTATTAAAAAATGCATTCTTAGGATTCATGCAGAAAAAAATATGATAAAATTAAAAAAAATCCCTACCTACCTAACCTAATTTTTTCATCAGTGTTACCCTCAATACAATTTTTTTATAGGCCTTACATATCTCTATGATATTTATCTCATATGCAGACTTTATATCTCTGTATGATATTTATCTCATATGCAGGCTTTATATCTCTCTACGATATGTGTCTCAAGTGCAGGCTTTACATATCTCTATGATATTTGTGTCATGTGCAGACTTAATATCTCTTAATGATATTTATCTCATGTGCAGACTTTACATCTCTGTAAGTCTGTATGATATTTTTCTCATGCTGGTTAATCCGGATTCATATTTTTGGGTTGCATAAATATTTGTGAAAATTAATTTTGCTGCATGGATTCAATGAATTTTCAGTTTCAAGGAAAAATAATATTATTGTATCATGTAATTTTTGATGAACATTTTATTTTTTTAATCAAATCAACAACCTTTCGGCAAAAATCATTGAAAACTATAGTATATTTCACTATGTTATTTGTCAGGGAACAGTAAAAGTAGAAGCACTTTAGGAGCATTATATACCATGGACACAGAAATTCAATAATTTAAAAAATGAAATCATATTCTCCCCCCCCCCCTCCAAAAAAAGAAAAAAAATTAATGTATAAGTTTTTCAGGCCAACCATTTTTAGCTCAGCTTTGCTGAAAGCTCAAGTGAGCTATTCTGATCCCATTTTGTCCGTCGTCCAACTGTCTGTCTGTCTGTCCATCTGTAAAATTTTCAAATTTTGAACTTCTTCTCTAAAACCACTGGGCCAATTTCAACTTAATTTGGCACAAAGCATCCCTATAGAAAGGTGATTATAAATTGCCTGCAGAAATGAAAGGCCGATCTTTATTCAAAACAGAGAAAACCTCGAAACTGTAGAAAAAGGGTGGGTGCATTTTAAAAAATCTTCTTCTCAAGAACTACTGAATCAAATTCAACGTAATTTTGCATGAATAATCCTTTGGAAAGGAAAATATAAATTGCAAAAATTATCGGCGAATTCTCTTTCAAATTTGAGTAATTTATGAAAATAAAAATAGAGATAATCGCTGTCTATCAGTTGATAACTTCGGGTTCGGTATTCCATATCGAAAACGAAAGTTCTTTTGTCAATCGTAACTACTCGGCCATTTCCGCTGGCGAAAAATAACCTCGTAAGCAGACAGAAGAAATTCTTAATTTTCATGGTTTGTTTATTGTTTAAATGGTTTGGTAAATTGTTTGTTAATTCGTTCGTTTGTAGGTAGAGGGTCTACTGCTGGTTGTTATTCATTCCTCTCATGCAGCTCAGCGCCAAGAGAAAGGAGTTTGAATCCTTGATGGGGAAAACAGTGCGACTTGTGAACGAGCAGACATCTTGTCATCAAGCCATTGCCGAATCCTTGGCAGAGTTGAAGATAATGTCTGGTGTTCTCTGATACTGTAAATTAAATTTCTGTTTACGGGAATAAGTTTATAAAAATCATACCTAAATATTTATGATGAATTTGGTGGCTAGACTCTTTGAATTGTAATATAAACTTAAGGTTGATAGTTTAAATGATTGAGATTGTTTGTTGTTTTCATGGAATATTTGTTGTTTTAATGGTTTGTTTAATTGTTTTGTTCATTTGTAGGTAGAAGGCCTACTGCTGGTTGTTATTCATTCTTCTCAGCTCAGCGCCCAGAGAAAGGAGTTTGAATCCTTGATGGGGAAAACGGTGCAACTTCTGAACAAGCAGACATCTTGTCATCAAGCCATTGCCGAATCCTTGACAGAGCTGAAGGTAATGTCTGGTGTTCTTGTGATAATGGAAATTAAATTCCACAGGATAAATTTATAAAAATTGTACAATATCAGTAGATGAGAATCTCTACCAGTCCACCTGGAAATATTTTTATCAGCAAGAGATAGAAAATCGTGTCGCAAATGGACTTTTTTTCATGCAATATTTTTTCTTTTGCTATATTAAGTCACAAAATATAATTTCCGAATTCAATAAAAATTTAATTTGTTTTAAAATTTTCTCTTTATTCAGGAAAAATTTTAAAAATTAGGGATGTCAAATTTACTCAGAGAGACTAGTCGAATAATGAGGGCTTCAGTCAAGGCTCAAGCCTCAGAAAACCCCCTGAAAACCCATGTTTTGACTTGTCTTCTACTGTGGTGATTGTATTTTTAAATTACTTTTTCTTATCACAGAGCTCTGCCATGGAGCTTCATGGAACGTGGCAATTGTTTTCTGTGTCTCTAAAACCTGTAATTTTTATACCCCCGCAAACGAAGTTTAGGGGGGGGTATATTGGTTTCACCCTGTCTGTCTGTCTGTCTGTCCGTCCGTCTGTCCGTCCGTCTGTCCGTCTGTCTGTAGACGCAACTTTGTCCCCCCTATAGAATTTTTTATTACTGCATGGAACAGTTTGAAAATTTGTACATATGTTGAACACCATCTGAAGATGTGCACCTGCAATTTTTTTAAGATCAGACAAGATTTAATGATTTTATGACAGTTTTCATTTTCCTTATTCTATATATTGTACACTAATGTTGAAAATTAAGGGAGGTAATCCTTACAGATTTTATTAATTAATTAATAGAAAACACTCTAAAATATATTTATATAAATACATCCAGATGGAGTTTTATGTCTTTATGTCTTAATTAATAAAAAAAAAAAATTTTTTATAAGTATTCTATCAACTGACAATGCAAAGTTTTTGTTTGTCAATGATAAATTCTTAGGAGCTAATAAGAACATCAAAGACAAGTGTGGCTGAATTCATTTGTCCCAAGGGAGCCATTATCTGAGCCATGGTTCAGATGGAGCATGTGTTTAGGGGAAATTGATAATCTGTAAAGTGGCTGATGGTTTTGGGGCTGTTTTAAAACTGTTTCATGCAAACCAAAAGTTCTATCATTATAAGGAAATAAATAATATAATTATTAATAAAGAAGTTAAACTATTTTTAGAGGTTGTTTAAATTTATTTGTCAAGTAAATTGATGAAGTGACCCTATTGGGCATTAATTTAAATGAAATTCAAAATTTAAAATTACTGATATGATTGTAGTGTTTTGGCAGTTTTAAAATTGTTTGTAATATTAAATTTTCTTTTTTTACATATTTTACATAGTATGGTAATTATGGTAATGTTTTGGGAGTTTATTAAATTTAACAAGTTCATCAAAGAAAATCATAGTCCTATGGGATCAATTTTCTGATATGGAGTTCCATTGTGCCATTGAAGAAAGTGAGGAAAATTTGAAACAACTGATTCTAGAAATTTTTTTTTGTATGTGTTCCAAACCTTTATTATTCAATTCAATTATTTGTCCCATTTGAAATTAGCCTAGCAGGGGTATTAGTCCCATTAGGACAGTTCTAGTTGTATTTATACATGTATGTACCGGTATATATTGTTACATGTTTATTGCAGTATCTTAGAGAGATGACCAGGCGACACCAAACATAAGCTGAGCAAATGACTCGTTAACTTTGCCAAAGAGTGGATGGCCTTTGTCACAGAGAAATGTGAGAAAGGTAGAGGTATGAGGCCCAAGTAAGTACAGAACAACTGGTCAATATTGGATACAAAATTACATATCAAGAGGTCAACTTGGATAAAAAGTTTAAATATTGTCAATCAATTGGGTTACCTAATAATATGTAACAACTTGCAGTTTTGTTTCCACTGTTCATATTTGTGATATTTTGTAGAATTTCTTGCTGCAATAATGTAGGCCTTTGCAACTGACACGATACCATACAATATATCATGACATCTGTGCAGACAAGATAAATTGGATGAGCAAATTTCAAAAAAATATATAACAAACTTTAATATTGTTGCACTTTCTAAGGATAGGCTTGCTAATACAGATATTCAGTTGGTTAAAAAGAGAGAGAGAGAGAGAGAGAGAGAGAGAGAGAGAGATGACAATCATATGAAATATATTTTACAGGGATGTGCTCAACATTTATTTATTCAGTAGGATATAGAGATCGAGATAAATAAAAATCTTTTTTTTTAATGCCTAACTCTACAGGGATAAGCTCTATATTTACCATATTCATTAGGTTATAAAGAGAGATAAATAAAAAAAAATTAGAATTTTATTGCTAAACTCTACAGGTGTAAGCTCAACATTAATTACAGGTATTCATGACAGAGAGAAAGTTGTACCAGGTATTCAGTTGGTGATAAAGTTGTATTTTTGGAAGGTGGAGAGACAGAAGATTTAAAGCTGATTGATAGAAAGAAGTGGGCAAAAGTGAGGCTGGAGGACAGAAAGCACTGCCTCATTGACTTGGGGGGTCATCGGGGTCATCACCAGTCACAAGATTAGGCCTGACTACCGCATCAGTGTCCATATAGAGTCAAATTCAGAAGACAGAGGGGACTCAATTAAGATTGGTACATGTGTTCTCATACACTGCATGTACCGGTACATTAATCACCAAAATATAACCTCACATTTGCCATTATCATTTCCTTGGCAATTGTGTCATTATTCACTTAAAAAAACCTCTAGCATGTGAAAAAATTTTATGTAAATTTCATGTAAAAAAAAATTGTGATATATATTTTCATGTAGATATACAATTGTAGCACATGCATAATTGACAGATAACAGGAAGAAATACTTTTAATGTGACTAAGGCAAAAATGCCTTTGTACAAAATTGATCCCTTCCAATGCGATTCCCATGCCTTGATTTGGTTGTTTTGATATGTACTGGTGAGGGCCAGTATGGTAAAGTGTATTCAGCTGTCAACATGGACAACGGTGAATTGATGGCCATGAAGGAGGTAATATTAACA
The DNA here is from genome assembly GCF_963853765.1 of Magallana gigas. Classification (NCBI taxonomy): domain Eukaryota; kingdom Metazoa; phylum Mollusca; class Bivalvia; order Ostreida; family Ostreidae; genus Magallana; species Magallana gigas. Next base: position 27,223,416 of record NC_088861.1, read on the forward strand.
TTAAACAAGAAGTCACTTCATTGAAATTGTGTGAATATATCTTTTAATGCTTGCCTACAATTTTCAAACATGCACTAGAAGAAGTTGTGAATCAGAGATATTCACAGGCAGAATTTGTTTTTATTTAAGAAATAGATTTAAAATATATTAGTTTTATATGATATATAATGGGTTGGGGCAGTTTACCCTTTTTAAAGCAAGTAAACTGCCACAAACCATTTTATATCGTATAAAACTAATAAATTTTAAATTTGTTCCATATAATTTTTTTTTTCAACAACAAAAGTTTCAAAGTTTTATGTTTAGTATATATGTACATTACAACATTAAATTTAAATTTAACCGCACAAGAATACGTCATTGTATAGTAACCGGATTGACCTAAATTTTGAAGTGGAGAAAGACGGCCATGTTTGTTTTGAAAGTAAAAGATCACAGAATGAGATGTGTTGGATTAATCTACTTGGCAGTGAAATTAAACACACCTTGGTGAAAGGCAGAATTCGCTATGAATTCAGAGAAGGTTGATGATTGAAAAGCAATTAGGATCTTTGCAGATATCATTGGAGCTGTAGCTGAGACTTCACTTTCATTGCCATTGGGAGATTTACTAACGATGTGGTTAGCTGAAATTGGGTCGCTTGTTTCGTTTTGAGAAACTACCAAATTTGATAGAGCTTTACTCATTGAAGCCTTCTGGTAAGTAGAAATCTTTACTATAACTTCTCACAGATGATTCAATTTTATGACCACTCATGTGCATAATGTGTCGAACCTCGAAACCTGCATTGGTCATTCCTTGGATTGAGGTTGCTCGTACGCTGTGCGCAGTGTATGTTTTGCTGCATTTTGCAGTTTTACAAATGTCGGCCATGAGTCGCGTGAATTGGTATTTTTTGATAGGAATATCTGTGTACCAATTAAATTTTCTCAGTTGTTAGAGAGTTGAGCACTTCCTTTGAACATCTGTAAAATAGAAATGTTGCCTAAGGCCACATAAAATTAATACATGTATTTAGATTCTCATCCTGATTTGCAAAAAATATGGGATGGGTGAGCGGATTTTTTTTTTTTTTTTTAAATCACCTTTTTCACCGTTCATGTTCTGGAAATAACAACTGCTCTATTCTTTTAATTTGTTAATTCTATACTGGCGTGCGATCAGTTCTCGCCGAGTACCATTTCTCGCCAGTACATTGTGACGTCATTTTTCGTCTATAGTTTTATGTGTTGATAAAATGACGTCACAATGTACTGGCGAGAAATGGTACTCAGCGAGAACTGGTCGCACGCCAGTACTCTGTCCCGAGTTTTTGCTTCCACCACTTTTTGCTTGATACAGGTAACTCTCGATGGCTCAAAGTTCTTGATCGCTCGAAGTGAATTTAGGGTCCTGATTTTTTTCCCTATATAACTAAGCAAATTTACTCTTGATTTCTCTAACTCTTGATCTCTCGTAACCCTTGATCTCTCGAAGTCAAACTGCAGTCCCATTGTTCATATTATATGGTTTCTTACTCTCGATACCTCGAAGTCGCTGTGTATCTCAAAGCGCTATACCTAATTAACACCTACTTGGCCATTTTAAATGGCTCCAGGCGTTCGACGCGGGACCCATGTCACGGGTTGCTTATTCAGGCGACACTTGTCCTGCAAGGTGACAATTGTTTGATGATTGACCATACCGATACCTAATTTATAATTAACCGTTTTACGATATTTTGGAGATGCAATGAAAAAGAGAAATTAATTGAGACGAAACTATAATATTGAGCAATGGTCAAAATTTAGAATTATAAAACTGTAAAAATTAAGCTTATCGGCATCATTGTAATAATAATGATTATTGCGGAACAAGTTCTTACAGCTGGTGAAGGACCCGTACAGTGGGAACAATGGGTGATACTCAGTTATCACATTTATGACAAGTCCAGTTGTATTGAGCAATCTGGTCTTAATATGATGCATGAAATAAATAATTATCATGAATTTATTCAATAGTTGTTTGTATTTAGTTTTAATAACATCCAGTACTCTATATTTTACTGAAAAGAAAACGTTGTTTAATCACGTGCGAAAGGTTAGAACTAAATAAATGGCTTCATCGTAACATCCAGTAAGACTTATTTTAAAACCCGTTGGTCAACCCGGAAAATTCAGAACTCTTGAAAACTCAAACTCTTGAAACCTCGAAGTTTTTCCTTGGTCCCATGGACTTTGAGCTATCGAGAGTAACCTGTATTTCGATAATCATAAATACCTTTGTGCTCAAACTACATTCATCCACTAGTATGAAAATGTCCAGATTATTTGTTTTAAAACACCCCCTCTACCGCTTCAGGTTTCAATACACATCCCAAAATAAAAAGTCTACGGGATTTTGCATTGCATCAGCCATTAATAAGCCCGGATGATAATGTTGAAAAATTGTGTGAAGTATCCCGAGAGAATGGAGAAAAGATGTAAACATTTCCCATTATAAATCTTCGTAAGAAATTTGTTTTCGTTCCTAACTTTATGACTGAAAAAGGATAGTTGTTTAATGAAGATATCTTGGATATATTCCTTTTTATCGATTTCAACTGTATTTCTTTCACAGGTATGTGTATTATTATTAAAAACCATCAAAAGGTGATGGCAGCAATAACCATGATAACTTGGGACAGACTATATTATGAGTACATAAACCCAATTTTAATCTTTTAATTCCATTTTTTTTTTCAACTTACTGTTAATGCACGAAGAATTTTGTATCCTTATGCTAACAATCATATGACTGGAATAACCCAAACGATAATCCACATGTTTAGGCAGCCATTAAAATAAATGTTTTGAATTTTTTGTATAACAAGCCTGATTTTTTTTCACGGAAATTTTTTTTTTCAAAATAAAATAAAATGCATCGGGGCGGGCCATTTTCAGAGGGGCGGGCGGGAATGAGAATCTAAAAATTAATTTTATGTGGCCTAAGGGTCCAACTTCGAGAGTTAGAGTTTCAAGAGGTGACTGGATATCTTTCCCTAGCAGAAGGTACCTCATACATTCTTTTCTCTTTTGGGTTTTCAATTGCATCGATTCCTCCCCGCCAACTTTTCTGTTTCGTTTCATGGGACAAAACAACATATTCCTGTTTATTTTCATCAACATGAAATTTAAATGAATCAGTTTTTTGTTGTTCATGGAATTCTAATCCCCTGCTGATAAATTGAATTGCAATGAGTAACCAGATTCAGAATCTTATGGAGAGTGGTGTTGGTTTTCCGAAAATATAGACAGAAATTTTGTCTAGGTCCTGTGTAGGAATGATTTCTTTGTGCTTGGTTGGTCTTGAGAGGCCATCTTGTAGGTTTTTCTTTAGTTTTCCATCTAAAACGTTGTTACTTTCTTTTAACTCTTGGTCACACACAATATCAAATTATCATCCAATATCATGAATGTGACGGTTTATTGCTGACCTTATGCTTTTGAATGTATTGTTATGATATTTGAACGCTTGTTGTTTGGTCATAGATTGAGACCTCTTTTCATTTGGCCTTGGTGCAGCCTCTGCATAGAACTTTTCAAGATGGATATTGAGCTCAGGTACAGAAATTTAATGAAAGTTGGTTGGCTGCCCAAGAGCCTCAACACTCCATTCTGTAATAAGAATTGAAAATTTTGTTTTGAACATATCAAATCATTTATCATGTTTAGGCGAGAGAAATTTAATTTTTAGTTTTATGGATCCGCCGACCCAATTTTTCCGATTTTGTAAAAAAAAAAAAAACAATGAAAAAAAATTCGTTTCTTCGGAAATTTTTCCGGAATGTTCAAATTTTGACCGATCTTGGTTTTAAAATTACTTTATTTTATTTGAAATCTGCAAAACGTTTGACAAAGGGAGCTTTTAAAATCAAGTGTAAGCGTCTCTATAACATGGAGTATTTAAGATGGAGGTCAGCCATGCATGGTTTGGCTTAAAAGTTTTTATGAAAAGCAAAGAAAATGTTATCCTGAACAAGTTAAGTAGGTTAATACCAATGATCTTGAAACAAACACAAAGTACACAGTGGATAGTGGACAAATTAAACTTAATATTATAAGTTCAAGCAAATAATATGTAATTTTGATTAATAAAAGTTTGCCCACTGTTTTTTGGGTTGTTTTTATTTTCCCTCCTCCGACACAAATTTTTTACAACAAAATCCGTAAAACTAAAAATTAAATTTCTCTCGCCTTATTTACGTAAATCCAGATAGCTTAATGTTAAAGCAACCATGTATTTTGTGTGGGGAATTTTGGTTCAAGTCCCAATCTGGATATAAGTGATGATGACTTGATATTTTCTATTAGAAAACTTCATTTAATACTTAAATCATAAATTTACATTGAAACAAATTTAATTCCCACTCAGTGTTAGATTTTGTGGCTTTTGACTTCTTTCTTTAAGATCCTGAAGATCGGCATCACTGACAGATTTAAATCTCTTGCTCTAGGATGGCTCTTGCAGCATTGTTTCTTCTGTTTTATAGGACTTAAAACCCTCTCAAGCTCCTCCTTCACTTTATTTGTTGATGTTGATACATCAAATTCACAATCCAGTGATTGGTGCAGTGTGCCCCAATCAATATCTATATTCTATAACTTCTACACTATCCCCAACACCCAGCATCTCAAAATCTGCCATGTTGTTTATAGCAGACGACAACAAACCAAACAACCATAGTTCCATCTATATTGTGTCTCAATAATATAATTGGTCTAAACTCTATCTTAATTGTGTAAATTACCAATACAAACAATTTTTTAATGATATTTATTTTTCAAGGTGTAAGATTGTATATAATATGTATAAATATGATCTCTAGTGTAAACAGGAAGCAATGATAAAAGTAGTTCCGGCTCATTGCTGTCAAGGGGGTATGGCCCCATAGGCAACATTCTTTATACAACTATATAACACTGTCATGTGACTGGCTAATCCAATCAAAAGCTTCAATTTGTTTGAAATTAAATAATAAATTATTATTATATATTTACATCTCCCAAGTATTTTTTCCCTATATTTCTTACGGAAACTTATAGTTAATTCATAGCTGTATAAAAACAGCCATAGAAACAGCCAGACTGAAATCTACACGCCTCATTACTTTTGTTATGCAGATCCCCTTTCCATACTGTAAACTCACGGAGAGGGGCAGCTGTCAACCCGCCCCCTTGTTTTTCCTCTAACAAGACTTGTAATGGGGGTGAATTTTTATCTACAATGAACCCCAATGTAAAATAACAACATGTTGTAAGGTAAGTTTATCATATTTATTTTTATGACAATAACACTGAAAAGTAAATATGAGGGATATGCAAATTTATTATGCTGGTCAGTGTGTACACACAAAACATTTAATGTATAAATACATGTATATGTTAATAAATGTTGGTTAGAAAGTGTCAGTGTAAGCATTTAATATATAAATACATATGAATAAATATTGATTAGAACCTGCTTGTAACTTTTTAAACCTAATTCTATTGCATATTTTTGTTACAAAAATAGTTGTAAATTCTAAATAGGTCTTTTGTTCTCATTTTAGGCTTTGAAATGTATATATATATATATATCTACTAACACTGTTTTAGGTTTGGTTGCTGGCATTGAACTGTGACTGCCCAAGACTGATGAGGTCTGCTGAAAACTCTAATCTCTGTAACACTGTTACATCCTTTTTGGCCGCCTCATCTTCATTAAGTGTCTTGGGCGTCACTGTTCATGGTAACATACCAGACACTAACACCGTGAAGAGCAACTTTATGTAGAGATGTATGATCTTACACGTATACCATCCTCGCTAGCCAAGGGTTTACGATCCACTCTGCTCCTTTATACAAACTTTGGCAGATTCAGACGACAAAATCAAACTCGCGCAACGGAATCTGATTGGATGCGAAGCAAGGCGAATTCAGGAAATCAATTAATTGGCTGTGCAGTTATTTATGTTTTCATACAAAATTTAGATACAATCATTGTCACAATTTTTATGTGATTAATTTTAATTACATATGATATATAATTACAAATATATGGGTGTCACATTTAATGTCCAAACTGTTTCTCATAGTTTTAATTTGTACATATATTTTAATCCAAATCGGGTGTCCATAGATCTTTTTTTTAGTACCTTTAAACTCAATCAACTGGTTAGGCATTTAAATGCCCGTGCTGGTGTGGTCAGTTTGGGCGTAGCAGGCACCTGATAAGGACATGGTGTCCTGCACTAGAGTTTGTTCAACTTAAAGTAAAGTATTTACATCTGAGCATATTCTAACCAGGTTCTTCTCACTTCTGAGTTTGTTTACTGTTAGTTTTCAGTTGCAATGACAGCCAAGTCTCTTTTTGTGTTTTGTAGATTTGTTCCATAATGTTGTCTTAAACTTAACATATTGTTTGAGTATATAAAAACTGGTAATGTTAATTAAAGTATACAAGTAGTTGTAAAGTAACAAAGCTATGTAAACATTGTAAAAAGTGTGTAAAGTATTATCGTGAATTAGGTGTAAAAGTAAACATGATTTTCAAGTAATATGTATAGTATGAGTAAAAGTATAAGTATACGTGTAAAAGTAAAACTAAATGAGTAAAAACATCAGTAAAAGTATGCATGTGTAATATAAGTAAATACATGTGAAGTAGTTGTGTAAAGTAATTTATATGTATACAGAAAAACATGCATAATATGTAACCCCAATGTATGTTATATACAGCTATGATATGTATATTATTTAATAGATCCCAGTTTGCAGTATCCCAGTTTGCAGTATCCCAGTTTGCAGTATCTCAGTTTGCATTATCCCAGTTTGCATTATCCCAGTTTGCAGTATCTCAGTTTGCATTATCCCAGTTTGCATTATCCCAGTATTGCAGAAACAACACAGTATTGCTGTTCTCCAGTATTTCCATATTCCATGCAGTACAACAGTATTTCGGGAACTCAATATTCCGTAAACTCAGTATTCCATAAACTCAGGACAGTGGAACCATCCTAAATATTGAACAATACAGATTCAACAACATTTGGTCTGTCATACCGGGACGGATGGTTTGGGAGCCCACCAAAGCCGCCATTACGGACCAGCCAATTATTGAACAAAAAAATTAAATATTTTCTTTTTTAAACGAAAACACAAGGTAAACAAATGTATTGTATTAAAATGTAGTAAAATTCAGTTATTCCTTCTGGCAACTAGAATAGCCAGTCTATGGCACATATAGATTTCCTTTTAGAAACAAAAAGGGTCACAGTATAAAATGGATTCAGGAGCATCATGTGTTCTGCGAGATACTGAGAGAAATTAAAAACAAAACAGACTGTACAAGTTAAAAATTTATCTCAACTCGGCATTATTGCGCAACCGGTACCATTTGTTGAATAAAATTAATGTTTGTTACTATTGCGAAATAATACATTCAATTGCATCCACCAATACTGTTGCAATTGATTTAAATTATTGCTAATAATGGCTTAAAAACAAAAACGTTGCAACATATATACATACAGGTATTTTTTTTAAACAAACAAATACATTTAAAAATGATGTAAATATAATTTATTTTTTAAATATTTGAAAAGTGTCCGTGACATTTAACACGGTTCAATTTATTGGCTGATATAGGCAGATAAACATCAGAATGTGTTTTAATTAAAACCACAAACTTTTAAAGTCAAAATTTAACCCTGTGTTCAAGCAAATGGTTTTGCATAGCCAGTATAAAAACTCAAAGTAGTGTGTATAGGTGAGTGATGGTGAAATACATCACAGAGATCGTCTTTATATCTAATATGGTCTCAGGAAAAATTGCTAATGTTGCATATCCTTGTTCTTTTCATATTAACTATATTCTTTATGTACGTAGTTCTGACTTTTCATACAACTTAAATTGTAAAATTGTTTCTTATGTTTCACAGTTATATTATAGCTTCTGAGCGATTTTGACTTTTTTTTTACTTATTAGTTCTTATTTTAATCACTGATTCTCTCAAATGGGCTGGATCATGACACCAATATACTATGTCTGTCTGTCGGTATGAATGAACGAGGTGATGGGTTTATAAATGTAGGAATGAATGTGTTCATGTATATGCTTACAGCTAAACAACAAATTAACTTACAATTTATAATCATATGACAAAATTAAAATCAAGCTTATTATTTATTATCCAATTATCCTTTGTGTTGTATACATAAAATATCAATAATATATCACTCTGTAAACTGGTAAATTATACTTTATACCATATTCTATGATTATTTTATAACACCACTTCTTGACTTTGTATTTTGGAGAGGGTTTATATAGACTTTGCCTGTTGCCTAATCCATTTGATTACTCAATAAAATATGTTTAAATTAAAATATCCTTGTTTTTAACAAAGTTTGGGCTACCTGGTTGTTTTCTCGCAGCAATATTTCATCATTGTGCACAGTAAATCACATTTAATTTATGAGCATTGCTACTAGAAATTGGCGGAAGGCATCAGTAACTTTCAAGACAGAAAACGACAGAATTAATGGACAAATTGGTCATTCATTTTTTTAGAGAATAAATTGGACATTGTACAAAGCCCCTTAAAATTAAATACATGAGTTTATTGTATTCTTTAAATAAATTGCATTAGAAGTAATGATATAAAAGCTTAGTTCATTTTTTTATATTAGAATTTGCTAATTGTATCTGCTGAGTGAATTTGAGTGTGTATGCAGAGCTACATGTACATGTTCAATTTGTTTATTATCTACCGTTCCTACACCGGGGGGGGGGGGGGGGGGGGGGGTAGGTATCAGTATCAGTATCTTACTTGCAATGCGTTCATACATGCCAAAACAGAATTTCCCTAAAGATTTACCCCAAAACATATAGATGAGAAAAATCATTTCCGAGTTCAACCTGGGGACGAAGGGGGTTCTGTCTGCAACACGGGTTGAATATAATAGATAAAATAGCATGTTAAATACCTGGCTCCTCCGTCACCAACATTTTAAAATTATACCACCTATGCATTACACAGACAACAAGAAAACCACATTGACGCAAGCGTCAAAGATATCAGGCCGCAATATTGGGAGAATGAAAACTATAAATTGTTCGCATTTGAATTTGTATCAAATTTAAAATTTTCACTTGATATTCTTAGACATTTTGATTATTCTATGATTAAAGAAGAGAATATTTACATATATCTACACAGAAATAAGAATACAAAGAAATCAAATCATTGTTTTATTTTTTTTAAAAGTGAAAATGTAAAATACATGTTTTGTACTAATGAAAGTAAAAAAAATATTCAAATATATCAACATTGTAAAATGAAAAATGGGCTCCAGATTTTCTACAGTAAATTAATATGCATGCAAAACTCACAAAGAACAATGACTAGAAAAATCAAAGTACTGAAAGTACTGATAGACGGAGGCATCAGTTTTATTATACATGTGCTGATGTACAGATTTTGAAGTCTTCTTGTGATTCTATGAAAAGAAATGTTAATGTTAATGTTAATGTTAATTTGCTTTTGTTACAGAGTTGGTGTGAACAATATATAAAATAACACAATTCTTTGTGTTGTAAAAAACATATTTTTATTAACATTGCTATGTTGAATTCTTTGAAACTGAACACAATTTGGTAACATACACAAAATATTATGCTATCATATGTAAATACAATAAAAAAATATTGGAAGGAGTTTTTGTTGTTGTAAAAAACATACTTTTTTAACATGTTATGTTGAATTCTTTCAAAAGTCATTGAACACAATTTGGTAACATGAACAAAATATGATTATGTCATATGTAAATGCAATAAGAAAAAATTATAATGGCTATTTGCATACTTGGGGGGGGGGGGGTTACTATATAGCAATATTGCATGCAATTACAAAAATATACATTGATGTCTTTAGAATCCTCAGATATTTCAACCAGTAATTGTATTTCAAGGTTTTGTCAGAATTATAAAAAAAGAAAAGAAAAAGAAACAAGATAATGTCTCTGAATAAATGAATACCACTGGATATGATTAAATGATGTGCACAAAACAATGAGAAATGATTATTTACATGTATGGAAACAAATCATAAATTGATAACAATGTTAAAATATGCATGGTTATGTTGTATTTTTCTTGTTATTTGTATAAAACAATATATTTACCAATGATATAAGGATAGAATATAAGATGTGTAGACAAATTATGAAGAAAATGTATGGGTATCTAAATAAAATGAAGAAAGTCGGCAAGAAACAAAAAGGAAATGCTATACAATGTTAAAATATCATGAAACACCCTGAACACATGCAATTGGTACCATATCAAAACAATATGAACTGTTGCATTTATAAACAGCATTTGCCTAAGCAATGTATGCTAAACAAAATTGGTCCAGTACATAAAATGCAATTGCAATAAAACAATGAGCAACTAACATAATAAATATACACAACTTGTTTCTAAATGTTTAGTGAGAATATATTGGTCAAACAAACTTGTTCACAACCATATACAATCAGAGACATATACCAGACTCAACATCAAACAACTATATTTGATCAGTGACAAATGCTGTGAGGATTAGATGCTAAAAATGGATTGAAATAATTTTAAGAATATCTAATGAATTTACCCTCTATGGATTGCAATTTGTTCTAAGTGATAAGTTCACTTAAGCTTAATGCCACATGTTACAAGGCATATTACATGGCAATGGCATTTGTGTTTAAATAATAGGTAACACAAAGTTATAATCTACAAGAAATGTGTTCTAATTTGGCACAGTAAATAACAAGTTGTGTTTATGATAATACAAAAGACTTGACTTGTGTCTTTCCTTGGCACAGAAGATATGATTACAAATAGTGACAAATATTTTGTTTGAAAAATCCCTGGCATTAGTTCAAGAGGAAAGTAATGATTTTTTACCAACAAACAAAAGTATGTACTTATGTCTCATAATGTACATGTACTTGGTTATTAAAATGCTACTGTCTACAGAAGACTAATACTATACACTAAGAACTAAAAAATTTCCATGACAATGGATTTATGACCATGCATACAGGAAACACTCCGGTGGTACATTAAAGATAAGAAGTTGAAAATAGTGTTAACATTAACGAGATAACTGCATACAAATCTTTATCAAAAAAACATTTTACTGATTTTTATAACTGACTAAACTTGATATCAATTTTTTATAACAATAATGATAATAACTGTATAAAACAGGAAGAATGTAACCCAAAAGAAATGAAAAGAAAAACTTCGTTAATTTTTGGACATATGATAGATGTTGTAATTAAATCAAGGCAAACATTTGTACATCAGATCCATTAAGGGTTGCCTCGATTTGAAATGGTATGATTTGAATACAGAAATTTTCCAATTCTTCTGCATTGAAAATCGCGACATCTTCATTTTTTTTCAACAGTTCTCCTCTGAGAGTTTCAACATCCATCCTAATGTCTTGACTGACATTGTCTTCATCCATTACGTAAATTTCAACGTCTTCATTTGAGACAGAAATTGCCTCAACCTTTCCTTTTATCATGTGGGTCCTTGGTTCTACTTTCTGAAAAATATTAACATTTGTATATCATTACATTTTCAAGATGAAAGGTAAAACACATCATCATGGTATTGTAGAAAAAGATTGGTCCTAATGTAATACATGTAACAAAATGAGATTTAGATAAATAATACCGGTGTATTACCAGACGTCTATTTTATATTATCAGTGTTTACCAGACTGTTTTTAATAAGAATTAAAATCTTTAAAAGAATAGTTCATTAAATATATTGAGCAATTTTAATATATATGTAAGTTAGAATAATCCTAATTTGATTAGAAATACACTATATAGTTTTTTTAGAAAATGTGAAAATTTTATTGAAGTATAAAAATGAGGGACAATAGCCTCAGAAATGATCATACCCTGATGACAGTATTCCTGGTTGTGTTTAAGGATTTCTTTTTTTGCCATTCAGACACTAGGCAATGAGTAACTTATACGAAATCTCCAACTTTTAAGTCGGTTTCTGCTAGGTTTCTCCACAGAGTCACCTCCATGGAGTGTCCCTGCTCTTTTAAGCTAACAGTTCTTATTTTGGTTTCTTGTTGGCCTACTTGAACAAGTTTTACTGCCTCATCCTGAAAGAAAAGTATAAAATTCTAACAAAGAAAATTACAATCCATCAACAAATATATATATATACTCAGTTTCTATTTCCCGTTATGTTTGCATTGCCATAGAAAATCTGTGATGATCATTTTCCTATCATGTCTATAACACGCAAAACAACAAAGATGACGTGTAAAGATTTTAAAGCGAGGATATACAAATATTACAAACAAATAAACATCAACTCTAACATAAATAATAGCATTAAAATTATTTTTTTTTTTAACACACCAGACTGTGCAGTCAAAATATCATATCACTCTTAACGTGCAATTTGCTTGCATGGCCTGATGTGTTAAAGGACCGAAGATATCCAAAAAATAAGCTAAATTAAGTTGTACTTACCCGAATAACCTGTCCCTGTACTGATAAAATACCCCTTATGGGCATATCCAGAGCCTCTCTAATTGTTTTGGAAGGTGAAGTTGGTGTTATGAGCAGCACAGCTTTATCTGTCTGCTCTTTCGTCAGATTAAGATGTGGCGCACACATGATCTTTGAATGGGTAGATAAGACAACCCTATTTCCTTTCACAAGGAAATTTCTTAACTGCATGGTTTTGCCTTCTCTGATCTTCATCATCTGGTTTTCGTCACTCAATGTGGCCAGCATACAATCCGTTTTATCAGCTATGCTGAAGTTCAACATGCTTCCTTTCGTTCCACTGCTGCCAGTGAAGTTTGCAGTGTGTCCAACTTTGGCAACAACCACAACCAATTTTCCCATGGGATATGCTGCTGCTTCTTTCCCTTTATTTTCCATAATCAAATCTTTGAGACTTTTTTCCTGCATCTGAAATTCATAGTATTAAATCATGAATTTGAGTTTTTTCCCCCTAACATTTAAGGACTCATATAATAAAGCATGTAAATATCAAAATGAGCTTGTATGATGATATTTGGAATGTTGAGTGTTAATCGTAATTCTACTGAGGTTGCTTTTAACCAAAAAATTGTTGATTTTGACAAAAGAAATAGTTGTACTTTGAAGTTCTCCATTATTAAATTTGTTCAGTAAAATATAACCTCCAAAGTTAGCAAAAGGTATTTCTGAATCAATATTTTTAAAATAATGAATTTATATACATAGTACATCAACTTCAAAAACACATTCTTTAAGTACAATAATTTCAATGGTACTATGAATGTAATCTCATTTGTGGGAATTATTACTTTTACAGGGGCAAATATACAATGATTGGTTTGTGATCTGAATAATATGATTCGAGGGTAGCACAGGAAATATCTGAATTTGACATGTATGTTGTATAAACATGATCTAAGCAACTTCCATAGTCTCTTGTAGAACTGTGCATTATTTGTCTTACATTCAATCTTTCCAGATATGAACTGAGATCTCTTTGAGTAAAGAAGTCAATATTTGTGTCTCCCATGATCACAAGGGGGATATCTGTCTCTATTAACTGATGAATAGACCTCAAAAACTTGCAAAAATTACTTATGCTTGCCATATTTATGGGACAATAGATAAACAGAAGATTCACTGATGCATCTCGGTAATCAATGGATGCAGTCACAGCCTCTACTCCACACAGAATAAATTTTCTTGGGTTATGCAACTCTTTTTTTGAGTACAACACCATTCCATTAAATGGTCGTCCTCCATTTGCTACGTGCCCATCAAAGCGATACATATTGAAACCAGGGAGTAGGAAATCCTCATCCCTATCATTAGGTACAAGTCTACTTTCTGATATAGCAATTATGTCTCCTGATTTCAGGTTTTCGTCATTTGCAACATCTTTCATATGACAGTGTAAGGATCTAGTGTTGTGATAAATAATTTTCAAATCTGATGTTATATGTTTCAGAACTGGTAAACATGTTCTTAAAACAGCATCCTCTCTTAGCCTTTCCATTTCTTTTACAACTTTTGCTGACACTGCTATTTTTTGTTCGTTTAATGATGATATGAATAAGTTTTCCAGTTTACGGACTCTACTCAATCCAACATAATGCATATGTTCCTGTTTTCTTGTGCCAAGATCTATTACAACATCGTTTAAGGTAGAACCTTGTGCTTTATGAATTGTTTTTGCACATGCTAACCTCAATGGAAACTGTCGTCTTGTAACATAGCATGTTTTAAAACGACCAACTGAAAATTTCTTTGAGACTTCTAAAATAGGTGTCCAATTTCTGCAAATATTTTCAGTGTACAAATATGAGTACTTTATTCTTGCTGAAGATCCAATATTTTGTTCTTCAAATAAAACCCAAACTATACTACATCTTTTAGAGCCAGGAACTCTAAAATCTAATTCTTTAACAATACAAGGACTACCATTGGCTAAACCATCTTCCACATCAACATTCAAGCATACTTCTGCTGGCAAATTTTTCACTAAATAGACCTCCTTTTGTAATCCCATTGTTTTTGAAGGATTTTCTGACACCTGAGCAAGAATTTTGCTCTTTAAATCTGCTGTCACCTCACCACCAGCTATATCAACAGCCAAAATGGAACATTTGTCTCTAGTTTCTGCACTTTGAAAAGCCTCCATGTTATGATTATTTACTTTGGCATTAGTAGTAAACAAATGTAAAATAGCATTGACATCTTGCACTTGATGCAAGTTAGTTGAGCGTGACTTGAGCTCATCAATGTCACTTTTAGTTTGCAAGCCCTCACGTAATCTGTTAAGTAATTCGGCAAAACCTTTGTCTTCTTTTTGTCTCATAATCTCAGTTAATTCGAAAACATCGAACAGTTCAGTCCAGAGATTGATTGCTAAAGGTGCATAGCCATCAACCAAGCTTTCAAATACCCATCCATCAAAAACTGGTTCCAACTGGAAAAGGTCACCAATTGCAATTATACTTACACCACCAAAAGGAATATTTCTGGCAAATATCTCCTGAAGTCTCAAGTTGACAAAATTAAACATTTTATTACCAACCATTGATATTTCATCTATGAAAATAATTTTGAGATTTTGAAATTTCACTCGCATTGTATCAAGCTGTTGTGCATCAAGAGGTTTGTAGTTCAGCTTTTGATTTGCAGGTATACAGAACAATGAATGAATGGTTTGCCCTCCTATATTGTAAGCTGCTTTTCCTGTTGGAGCACACAGAACTGTTTTTACTGCATCAAGGTTCTCACCTGGTTGCTTTGTATAATACCTTGTAACTGCTTGGTAAAGACATGTTGTTAGCAAGCTTTTTCCAACTCCTGCACCTCCTGTCAAGAAGCAGTAAAAAGGAAAATGGTCCATTTTTACTTTATGAAGAATGTGGTAGAAGAAATTTCTTTGCCTCTCATTCAGGGATCTAACCAGGTTTTGGTAATCAGATTCAGGCATCTGCTTTAGTACAATATCATTTCTTTCTAACTGTTTTCTTGTAATGCCTAAATCAATACCTAAGTCATAATCTTTACCAAAGTATTCTGGACTGAAGCAACCATGTAATTTACATATGTCCTCATCTTGTTCTTGGTCAATTCCATCTTCATGCTGAACTTCAGCTGCAATAACATTATTGCTGTCCTCTGTTAAATGAAGCATACTGGCTTCTACAATATCTATCACTCCTTTATCAGCTTCATATTGCTTCTTGTTTCTTTGGATAGTTTCTTCATTTTGTTTGAAATTAGCTTCAAAGCTGTTAAATGATCCAATCAAGTCAAGTTCCTCATTTCTCCAGGGATAAAATAGCATCAACTGTTCTCGGAAATAATTTTCTGAGTCTTGATCTTTATTAAATCTTACATGTCTGATGATTTTTGAAGTATTTCTTCTTTTAAGTATAGAGCCATCTTTCATAAGGTATTCCTCCTGAAAGATTCCATCATCTTTTTCTCCATTTAAAATATCATCTTCATTTATTTCTTCTATTTCATCTTCGGGCAATAAATCTTGATTGTAAGATGAGGTTTTCTCCTTAGCTGGTAAAATCATGTCAAATTTTGAGATGAAGTCTGCTAAACAACAAGTTTTTAAACATTTTGGTCTTCTCTGGTAGCGTTTGATCCAGTTGTCTGATTCAATATTTGTTGAATTCTCTGGAAGGTCTTGCAATGTTTCCACTGGTTTAAGTAAAAATGTTCTCTTTCTTGGTTCATTTGTGTTTATGAACACAACTGTCCTACTGCTACTTCGCAGAGGCATCTGCAGTACAAGATATGCAGCTTCTTGTGCACAAATTTCAACATGAGTGAGAAACTTATTTCCAATTTGTCGTACTTGTTGTCGCAAAGACATATTGCCATGTCTAGCTTCTTCACATGCTTCATGCATCAAATTTGACATTCCTCTCTGTGACTTGGAAATATATGATACAATGTATGCTGCACAGGCATAGCCATCAAGTATAAACTGAACATCAATATTTGCTTCCCAAGCTTCAAGAAGGAGCTCATTGTAGGAATTGATGCGTATCTCGGAAAGTGTTCTTTTTAAGAATACTTTTGGGAATTTCAAACTTGACCTCAGTGCGAAAATATATGTCTCATAAACCATCCCTATTTCCTTGAGAAAATTCTCAAAATAAATTCCCTCTCCACATTTCAAGTCATTTAAATATTCACAAATTTTGAGATAGTCCTGTTGTACATTAGGATTTTCTTCGAAGTCTTTCTCGTCAAGAGGTTCCAAGATTTCTGTTTGTGGCAAAGGAGGCAAAGGAAAGTTGAATCGACATACATTTTTACCTTTTTTTTTACAAGTCCGTGCATGTCTGTGTGTCTGGTAATTGATCAGTTCAGGGATGTCATCATTTTTTGAACATGTACAATGCTTGTCAATAAAGATCTGAATTTCCTCCTTAGTAGATGCTTCATATGTTGGGGCATTTTCAATCCATAGGAGCATGTGAATATGTGGAGAACCCCTTTGTTGGAATTCAACACGGAAAAAATAGTCCACAATTTTGCCTAGAGGACTGATACTGCTTTTCATAATTTTTTGCATGAATATTTGAAATCTGTGTTGAAAATACCTAGAACATGTGACTGGATCTTTTTTAATCAGCTCACACTTTTCTGTCCATGACAACTCCTTGATGGTTTCATCAGACATATCTCTGTTGTTCAGTTGTCTACTCAATATTTTCAGCAAACTTGACCACTTAGTTTCAGCTGCAGAGAAAGAACAGAACCATGTTGGCTTTCCTAGTTGTCTTATCATTGCAAACACATCTTTCTTTGCACTTTCCCAATAAGCAGGTGACCCTCTTAATGTTCTCAAAACTCTGTACCCCTCATTCAAACGAACAATATTATCAAACGCTGCAGGGTTTAACACTTCTTTTACTGTAACTTTCTTTCCTTCATTTTGACATTTCCGCATTGCAAGATTTACTTTATCTTGTATCTGTTTAATTTGTAACTTCTTCAATTTAAAAAACAAATTGGGTATGGAGCAAGCTGCTCTCCTATCTAGTGATCTCAACTCCCATTTGCAAATAGTACTGTATGACACTGGAACCAGTCTGTCTTTGTTAGAAGGACGTTCCTGACCACAGTATATTGTAGGAAATGCAAGGTATTCTGCATGTGGATCCTGGTACATTCCTAAAGGAATCTGATTCTCACCTGGTGCAAAGTTATGCATTTTGTTCAATGACCTTACATCAGTTGGATGCATCAGTGTGTCTGTATTACCTGTCAATCTATTATCAAAATTTGGATCTTCTGTCCAGGTGTCTTCTGGAAATTCTTCAACATTTTCTTCTGCTCTCGATTCTTTTTCTTCATTCAAATCAAGCCAATCTTTCTGTTCCTCTGTTATGTTCCAGTCCTCATTTATTGTTATGCCCTCATTTCTAAATAATTGACTGTTGTCAATTAACCATTTTAAAGCATTTAGACATTTATTTGGTCTTACTGTTTCATGCAGGACATGATGTTTGAATGATAATTTCCGTTTCAATTTTACTTGAATTGTCTCCGATTCTGCGAACATTCTAGGAAGACATCTAACTGTCTTACTGACATCTGTAGGTACATTGACAACATTTCCACGAAGACTTTTTTGACCACCTCTTGGTTTTTCCATTATCTGCATGAAAGGAATCCGAGGACTTATAAGACGTTCCTCCATTTCTGATATATCTAAATCTGGTGGTTTTTCTGGGAAAAAGAACCCATTCTTGACAGAACAAGATGGAATTTTTTTAGACTTTAAATTACGACTACATGTGACACAAATCCATTCGATATCTCCAACACTTTTAATACCCAGCAAAAACTTTCTCACAAACTCTGATTGACAAACACTATCAGATTTCACAACTCCTTCCCTGAACCAAGTTTGTGTGCAACAAGAGCAGACATATGATGGCCCATCTGATACAGAAGCTTTAAAATTTGCAATAGCAGCATTTCTCCTCTCTCTCAATTTGTCGTTTTTGTCAAACGTCTGCCCCTTTTCCTTGTTCGCATCAAAACTATCCTCAATTTCAGAACAAACTCTTTTATGGGTCATGTTGTCATTATCATCATGTGAGTGAGTCCTCTTTCCTAACACATTTTTATTTTTGGACTTCATATTATGGACAAGATAGTTTTGAGAAATACTTTGTATGTGTTCACAAATGTATACAATAGGTTTGTTGGGTTTGAATGACAATTGTTTCATCGATAGTGAACACCCTTCAAATGCAACCTGGTCAAGCATACATGAAGACAGGGAGAGGCAGAGTTGCCTTAAAAATTGGCATAAAGTTTGAAAGGAACTTAGAATTGAAACTGTACATTTGCCATCCGGGTCACACAATCCATTCATACCTCTACAATGAGGGTCAAAAATGTAAAAGCTTCCATTATTGTGTTTAACTGCTATTGCACAAGAATGAAAAATGAGAATTGCATTGTCGTGCACTGCAAATGCCCTGTTAAAAAAACTCTCTAATGAACAACTTATTTCAGAGTTAATTTTCTGACCCATGGTACCAACAAATACTTTTTGAATGTATGACGAGAAATAATTCTGATTGTATTTGACATAATTGGGTAGTTCTTTGAGTAGCAAATAATCTTCACAAGGGTTCTTTCTTAGTGAATACAAAATATCGCCTGACATCAATATTGCATGTAAATCATGTTTTGACAAGGTTTGCACACCATTTAAAGAGCCAACATACAGCAGAAACATAAAACAGTTGCAAACACATTGCTTTCCCCTCGACGACTCCGAAAAATGAGTAGCACCTTGTGAAAAATCTCCTTGTAACACCCTTGTTGGTAGTAAAATATTTAAGTTTATATCCATATTTAATTAGTGAATTTTTTCGAAAAAGATTTCATTGTAATAACATCCACCTCAAACCTTTTACCTATTTATAGTGAGTCAGTATTATTCACAGTACTGAGTAAGCCTATGGATTCAGTATTAATTACAAATAAATATTATATACCCCTATATACTCACACATATTGCAATCCTCTTTTGAAAAGGGGGATAGCTTTTCTAACTCACAAATATCTAATCAAAATCAATGCAAATTCACAAACCATGGTTTTCCAAAGCTTACAATAATTGTCTTCAAGAATGATTCTTAAAGTTGATCATCAAGAACTTGATATATGAATGATTTCTTTTCTCATATAAATATCTCAGTCATATCTCAACCAATCCATCTAAATCTCAGTCATATCTCACAATCAATCTAGTTCAATTTCACTTGATAAAGATGTATATCTGAGTTTGTCAAAACCAGTTAGGGTGTATTAATTTACTCAATACTATTCATTCAAAATATTCATAACATTGTGTAAGAACAGTGTCAATGTAAATTTTTTGTTACACTAACGTTGTACTTAAACGCTCGAAATTGCTCTTGTACTAATATTTAATGAATTATATCATTAATTAATAACGAAAAATATCTTTCATATGTTCAAGTATGTAGGTTCATTTATGCAACGAATACAATAGGCTGTCTTCGTCGTCTATTTACACTACTATTTACAAACTGTCTTCATCGTGTGTTCATATAAAACAACTTTCGTTTTCGTTTCTTTTTCGACAACAAAATGAAAATAAAAACACACTTACCTTCTGATATCACTATTAAAGCGATGAAAAAGTCCTATATTGCTGAGTATTAAGGAAGAAATCCGAGGCAATCAGCAGAGCATGAAAACACAAATCGATGAAAATGGCGGTGATGGACCTATTTCCAGATCCTTACATATTCGTGCTCTTTGTATTAAATACACAAAACGAAAGCATTTGACAGGACGGAAGAGTATTTTTAGAGAAGTTTATAAATGGTTAAATTCTGATAGAACCATTTCGTTAATCTACTCAATATAAACACTAGAAAAGCGAACTATTTTTTCATCTTCGCCCCTGTATGTAAACATGGTAAACCCCTAATGTTATTAATAGCCAAATAGGTAATATATGATCTCTTTCTTCCCTGCAGAGTTGTTTCTTAGTTTTTCTTTTCCAGAATGTACCATCCAATGATAAAGAGCTATAAAATATATTTCTCCAATTAATTATTCATACTTTATTTATAACATTGTCTTATTTATTGTTTGTAATAGCCTCTGAGCTGCGCGGTCTATATTTAACGTTATGTTTATCATGTTTATTCATTGAAACTCATAAATATTCATTATTTCAGTTACGAGTTCTTCTCAACTTCTGTTTGAAAAAAACACCAGTTATCTGTTAATATATTGTTTTGATACAATTTATATATATACATATCCAACCATACAGCAATAATTTTATCAATAACGATGATATGTATAAAAAAACATGTCCACCGCTAGGTGGTGCTTAAGGAATCCTCATTAGTTGACGTCACGGGCAATACAATCACAATATACGGAGGCTGTTATACAGCCTCCGTCTAAAAATTATCAATGGGTGTGTAAAAAAATATTTCCTGTAACGCGGGAAAATTCACCGAAGTAATACGGAAATCACCGAAGTCTTTGTTCTAAAGCGCAGGGTTTTTCCGATATTAACTTTAAATCGATAAATTCAGAGGAGTCTCGGAACGCCACTTGTTTACATTTTTATCGTGGCATGCCATTCCACTGCAAATTAGGTCAGCTCAGCTTTAAGCAGAGACATAAATCCTTGGTCTAAGATTAAGAAGAAATAACCGAATAAAACATAAATGATTTTCATGAAGAAAAAAAAAATCATATTTATTTTAAAAGAAAGGCAATGTGTACATCAGCTCAATATTGATCACACAGTGTTAGCTTGATGACGCGACCTCTAAATATAGAATGAAAACAGTCCCGCAGAAACGCATGCACAATCTCAAAACCCATATCAAGACAGCCCGCGCTCTTGCGCGGCCTGTAATAATGGCACTGATAAGTTTGCATTCTCAGATAACGATAAGATTGAACTTTTAAATACATACTTTAGTTCAATTTCTAATTTAGATAATAACAATAAGGACTTACCTATTTTGCAACACAAGTGTACAGACAATTTTTCAAACCTTGTCATTCAAGAACACGAAGTTTTTGACATTTTGTCAGTAATACCTGTTAATAAAGCAGTAGGCCCAGACAGTATAAGTCACAAAATGCTCAAATCCTGCAAAGAAACTATTTCAAAACCTTTGTGTCTTCTATTCAACAAATCACTAACATCTAAGACTTTTCCTGACTGCTGGAAATTGGCACATATAATTCCTTTATTTAAGAAAGATGATCCATCTATCACATCAAACTACAGACCTGTGTCATTGCTGAGTTGTATTAGTAAAATTTTTGAGAGAATCTTGTTTAAACATCTATACAATTTTTTACACGCCAACAACTTATTTTATAAATACCAGGCTGGCTTTTTGCCTGGACATTCAACTGTTTACCAACTTTTAGAAACATATCATTCTATTGTGAAAAGTATTGATGATGGTAATTACTGCTGTATGATCTTTTGTGATCTTTCAAAAGCTTTCGATAGGGTCTGGCATAAGGGTCTAATTCATAAACTTAAATCGTATGGAGTCTCTGGGCCAATTATTGAATGGTTTATTGGCTATTTAAGTAATAGAACACAAAAGGTTATGTATAAAAACAAACTCTCTACCAGCCAATTCATAAATGCAGGTGTTCCCCAGGGCTCTGTTCTTGGCCCATTATTGTTTTTACTCTATGTAAATGATGTGGCTGAAAACATGAGATCAATATGTAGACTTTATGCTGATGATAGTTCATTACAACAGTGTTCAAACAATATTTCTGTCATAGAAGATAATCTTAATTATGATCTTCATGTACTGAAGGAATGGTCAAAGCAATGGCTTCTAGAATTTAATCCACAAAAAACAAAAGTTGTATTCTTTAGTTTTAAAAATGTTGAAAAATTTCCTAATTTGATGTTTGATGATTGTACCTTGGAATATGTTTCACAACACAAGCATCTAGGAGTATTGTTATCTTCAAATTTAAGTTGGTCTAATCACATAGACATCATTGTTAAAAAAGCTTACAAAAAACTTGGTCTACTTAAAAAACTTAAATTTACTGTATCTAGAGATATTTTAGCACACATGTATGTATCATTTATAAGACCACAACTAGAGTATGCTGTTCAAGTTTGGTCTGGATGTACCCAATTTGATATGGATAAGCTTGAAAAGGTTCAACTTTATGCAGCAAGAATAGTTTCAGGTCTTTCAGTCATAGCCTCAAGAAATATCTATACTAGTATTTGGAAACAGGATGGGAACCATTAATAACGAGACGAGACCGCCTTAAATTATCTACTATGTTCAAAATTCATAACAATCTTGTTCCTTCTTATCTAAAAGACATAACTCCTGAAATTAGAAATGTCACTTCCAACTATAATACTAGAAACTCCTCAAACTATTCTTTGCCTAGATGTAGATTAGAAGCTTTTAATAAGTCATTTTTTCCTGACACTATTCGTAAGTGGAATAGTCTGAATAATAATACCAAGGAAGCTACTTCGTTAAATATTTTTAAGAAATCACTACAGAGTAATTATACAAAACCTCCTAAGTATTTTTCTTTTGGTAAAAGATTCTTGAATATCATTCATACGAAATTAAGGCATAATTGTGTTCTCAATTGTAATCTTTATCGGTGTAACATAATAGCCAACCCAATGTGTTCATGTGGAAGTTTAGAAGATGCACATCACTTGTTCTTCGTTTGTAAAAAATATTCATCATTAAGACAATCATTTATGTATAATCTTTTATCACTGAACTTTTTGAATATAATTGATGTACATGTGTTACTTTGGGGTGACAACTTATGATGAAAACATAAAAATATTTAAAGAAGTTCATACATTTATACAAAAGTGTGGTAGATTTATCTAAGTTTTTAAATTATTTGCATAACTTTCTTATCCATCCATTAAAACTAATGATTTATTTGTATTTCATTACATGTTCTATAACTGTTATCAATGTTAACTGGCATTGTATGGCACTGTAATATTTTATGTACAAGGAGAGGACATTCTAAGTTTTTGGAACTTGTGTCCAATCCTTTTGGCATTAGTCAATAAAATATGTTCAACACATTTTAAAATTACTCAACTCAGTTCTCAACTCAATTCCATGAAAGATGAGTGCATACAAGATGAGAAAAATTAATTGGCGACGACGATCCTAATTTCCCCAACTTTCGTAATAATACGAGGTAATATGAATGGTGATTACTGAATGTTTAATTCTAATCTAAGCTTTTTACATTTATTGATAAATTAATTTGAGAAAAATTACACTGAGAGTATCTTCGACTGTACGGAGAGCTACATGTACGTGTTCAATCTATTTACTATTTTTATAGCTTGACAAACAGCGCTATCCCAAACTGTACACTTCCGTTCCTACACTGTGATCTGAATTTCAGTTGGCGGGGGGGGGGGGGGGGGGGGGGTTACGGTCTCCCTCTTCCAGAAAACCTATTTGTAAATCTATCTAAAATAAGCATCGGGAATCGGGATACCCCATTTGGCAGCAAAATCATATTTACAAGACCCCTTATGAAAACATTTAATTGTGGATCCAAGCGTGCTCTATTACGATTCACTTCACAGTCACTTAACATCAGCTTTATATCATAAGAAAATTAAGCTTTTAAAAAATGTACAACATTGCATAGAGCAGAGACATAAATAACAATGTTATTTATATCTCTGTACAGAGTAAGCCGGTTTTTTGTGTTAAGAGGCTGTCCAAGCAAAATTCAGGCAGGGCTTTGCACATGCTATGTCTTGGATTTCAATAAATTTTTGTATATCACTTCATTTTAACATGATTGTAATACATGTGAAAGAAAAAGTTCATTGTATGCCTAACTAGGCAGAAAAATGTCTATTTTTGAATTTGGAACATGTTTAGTGCAAAAAGGTCACAGAAGTTGTAAAAATATTGTGAAGTTTGATCAGTTGTAAAACTACTTAATTCTATTAAACCTTTTTAAAAATTATATTATTTAGTTTAACTTAGACTGCTTTTAAAGTATAAATATATTTCAAACAAAAATATATGCCTTATCAAAGTTGATGCATATTTTGTAAACAAAAATTCTGGTATTTTAATGTTAATTTGAAATTTCAATAAAATCCAATACATTTTCATGAAAGGAAAAAATGAGGCATCTTTATAAACCTGAGAAATGAAATTTTGAGAAACAAAAATAAATTCAGTGGGAACAGCATCGGTCTCATAGAAGCAGTTGCACAAAATTACCCATTTTTAACATTGAAAATGAAGTTTTCCCATGCATAACGTGTTATTATTATTGTTAAAAGACAGTGAATGACAGAGTTCATATGTCACAAATATTGACTATAATTTGATACATGCTTATATCTTTATAATAGGAAATGCTTTATGATGAAAGAAATAATGATCATTCATCAAAAACCAACATTTTTCATAATTTTAAGTGCAAAAAGGTCATTTTGACAAAAATGTTGAAAACTGAGTTTAGTCTGCTAAAACTATTCACAACTGAAGAAAATTAGCTGAACATTTCACCACTTGGATGGTCTAATATACATTCAAATTATTTTAAGGGTTTTCAGTATTTCATGAAGTACATAAATTTGAGAATAAGGATTCAAAATGTGTTAATCACTGATTAAGGAATAATAATTAATGCAGTGTAAAACTGAATGTATTTTTTAAATTCAATGTATTTGTGTGTTTTCAATAAGTATTAACCAAAATGTTCTTCTTAAACTGGTAATAAACTTGGTGGGATAATAATATTGAAGCAGTATTAGCTTATTAAATAAAGAAGGTTTTTTTTTTTTTTTATCAAATTGTGCGAAAAGGTCAAATCCAATTTATCATTGGTACTACTGAATTTGAGGGGTTTTTGTTGTTGTTTTTTTAAACAAAACAATTATAAAAATTCCATAATGTACAAATACACATAAATATATCAAATCATTTCTTCTTAGTAGTAACATTTGAATTCGTTATTATCTCTATATCAGTGCCATTAGCAACTTGTTCAATCCCAAGTTTCAAAATGAATGCATACAACTGTTTTGGAATGAGAACTAAGAAATGTGACCTCTACTTTCAGTCGGGTAGCTTTTGGAAATTCTAGGCAGGTGTTTAACTTTTGGGTAAAAATTAACATAAACAGACTGGTATACAACAATAATTTATTCAGACTAAGTCCACAATGAATCTAGCAGAAACATCAGACATCACAACCCCCCCCCCCCCACCCCATTTTGGATCCCCCATACTAATCCATTTTATAATCCATGTATGATGAGCAGCTAAAATATACATGGGACAGTATGATTTGAAACAACCCCCCACTTTAAACCCTATTCCCAAATCAAATCCATGGTCATATAAGAATCAGTGTGCCTCTTTTAAACTGTATTTTCCTCTTTTTAAAAATGTATTTCTAAATTACTCAGCTGACTAACTTTCAAGCATGTTATACATATTTGAATAAATAAGCAGTGCATAAGAGTGAAAGAATACATTTCATTAACATGTAGCAATGCTATGTTTGGACAATTTACTTGGACAGTGTTATTTTATAATATTGCTAATGCTAAGTGATGTCAGTACATGTATTTGCATGTTAACTTTGGATACTGTTGTACTAATTAATATATTTAATTATATTTAGATATTTACTCAAGATATTGAAATCTCTTAACATACAAATTAACTAGGCTAGTATAAGTTACTTTCATATTATGACAAACAACCATAATAGATGAAGATAGCAAATTAATAATAACATTAAAATTAAATTAGTTATCTAAGAAAGTGTGCAGTAGCAATTTGGAATAAATAAACAGAGAATAAACTCATGCAAGATAACAATTTAACAATTTATTGAGCATTAAAATGCTAAATGATAATATATACATACAGTGCATGATGCATGAAGACAAGTTCATTCAACTTCTCTCTCTCTCTCTCTCTCTCTCTCTCTCTCTCTCTCTCTCTCATGTGGTCACTCTGACAAACTTCAAAGCATCTTATTTTAGTCTTGTTTGCATCCTTTATTCATTGAAGAAAAATGTGCAGATGATTAAATTGAGAAAAACAAATTCCAAGTGATATCTTCTGGAAATTCAACCACTCCTTAGGAAAGCATTGGTTAATTTAAATGAATGTGGCAATTTATATAATGACTTGCAAATCTAGTTACGGTAGTTTCTCCGCCATCTAAATATATCCTTTCAAATTACTGCTTCACATAATCCCTGAACCCCCTTCTTGATCTTCTTTCTTATTCGGCATACTTTCACTGTTTCATATGCAGGAATATCATTTTTACCCATGATATTAGATGCTGTAAAAGTCATCCAGATCCATCATGCCAAGCAACTTGATGGGTTTTTTTTTTCTTTCAGCAATCTTGTAGGGTTTTTTTCCTATATGTTTTATCCAAGTCTAAATATAGAAGGATAGTATTTTCCAGAAGAATATTTTATTTGCACTTCTCTAAAAAATAAATAAATAGAGAAACACTTAATAAAACAAATGTATGTACCTTCAAGTGTTAAGATCTTAAAATTGATAATACATATTGTGGAACACATACAGAGATTCCATTTCATATTCTGATTATCATTAGCAAAACTAATATCATACTGTTGTGTGAAATTATTTATTTACATTTCTTGTCACATGTCAGATATATATGTACTCTGACCGATTGCCAAGTCAATAGCTGCTGTGTTAAATAATATTGCTGTGCTAACAAAGAAAAACCACCCCATATTTTCTGCTGTGTACAGTTGTTTGACCAGTTCCGAATAGGGTATAGATTTGGAGGTGCTGTAAATGTTCCTGGGTGTTATTTTTAGATCTAATTTTTTGGCCGATATACACCATATCCCTGCTGATATAAATGCAATATTACTGTATTTAATTTTTTTTAAATAAAATTTTATTCTAACAAATTACGTGGGAAGCCATTTTACCAGTTGCGAATAAGCCGATGGGTTCCGAATAACATAACTGTTCCTATACATATGGAATGTAGATAAAAAAGTTTCGGTCCTAAAACTATTGATTGAACCTGTTGAATAACAGGTTTAATGCAAACATCTCAGTTATTGGTATTTTCTTAACAATACAGTTTGATTTGCACGGAAATGACAGACAAAATCACCGTAACAATAATTTAGCCTGGTTTCTAACACCTTGTCGGAATACAGTCGCAGCCCCTCCACTTATCATTATTGTGGTACAATATGATTTATTTAAGACGGAGAAAGACATTTAATGAATTTCAGAAGTATTTGTTTCAATCAATATCTTCATTAAATCCTAAAACAGAGGGAAACAAATTGGGTATTCGGAACTCGTAAAATGACGGCTAAATAAAATTCTGCTTCCATTTGCGTTTTTATTTTATTTTTTATCCTGTTTGCTTTTGGGTATGTTAGAATACATACTAAACCTTCATTTAAAAAAAGAAATCTTGTTACAAGTAAAAATTTAAGGCACCGACAGACAATTGTACGTGCATATTAGCGTTCCAATGACCTGGATTTATTACAAAGCGAAAGTAGGTCGACATAATCTAAGACCGATATCAAATACATGTATGACCGCAAAAACGAAACTACAGCAGAATTCAAACAAGCATTAATACGTGTTTATATTAAAGGTATTGATTTTTTCCCACATTTTTTATTTCATTAATTTTTTGCTATTTAACTTCTTAACTATTCGAAACTGGTCAAAATTCGGAACTGGTCAAACGACTGTATGTTATAAAAACTCGTCATTTCATAACATTTTTTTTCTTTAATTTTTAACAAAGCAATATTTTTCAATTACGAAAATTAAAGAGATGAAGATTGAAGACTAAATTGACCTATCAAAGGAAAAAAAGAGTACTCCAAATCTCAACATAATCCTATCTAAAAATTTTGTAGGATATTTTCCCAATATTAACCACATGAAACACTCTATGATTATTGTTGTACTTTCTTTTTACAAAGATTTATTCATGGTATGTGAATGCAATTAATACAAATTAAATATGCAAGTAATCATCTGATATTAAATAATATAAATGTATGAATGCCGTCTCTCTCTCTCTCTCTCTCTCTCTCTCTCTCTCTCAGTGCATATTATTTACCTGACCCCTCTGGAACTACCCATTTGTCAAGAAATAACATTCCTCTGTCGTCATCAGGTGAACACCTCTTGCTTTTTTCTTTGAGGAGTGGATGTGTACATTAATGTACCCATAGCTGCATAATTTGTTGGCTGACTTGTTGAAATTCGCCTGGTAACAGTAATTCATCTCAGTTTCAATAAAAGGTTCGGGATGCTTACTATTATTGGCGACCTGATTTAACTTCAAATGATATTTGAGATCGAGACAACATCACCAAAACACCGAAAAACAATCAACTCTGGCAGCATGCTGTGCACAGACGTTAGCGGCGGCCATCTTTGTTTACACTGGTTTTGAAAATATACCCGCACTGAATATTTTTTAAAAATATATTTCAGCGTTTAAAAAAAATTATGTCTATCATAAACAATTAAGCTGATTTTATATGAATTATTTATAGTTGAAAATTTATTGCTTTTATTTTTTTCTTAAGTTTTTAAGCCTCCAAATATTCATTTGGCAAGGGAGGTAACTGAAATTATCAAACATTACCAAAATACTTGTCTACAATTTTTCAACGCAAGCTTTTCCCACTCATTTTATTTTATCAATAAAAATTCAAAATATTTTTCTCATTTATAAAAAATACAAACCCTCACCAATAACAATGTATTGGATTTTAAAGCTCACAGTTTGGTACATGGTTTCAATGATTTATATAAGAGAATGAAATATATATCTTCCCGTCCAAATAACCACTTAAATTATTTTTTCAAGCAAATCATCATTATTGTGGGTTAAAAAAGAATACAAAGAAACTATTTCAGAGGGAAAACAAAAAATTCGTGAAAATCGATGTGCAACGTTTTCTTATATATTCGCCTGATGTTTGCTTGGACAGCCTCTTAAGCATTACCCAATGGAACGGCTGTAAATTGTAAAATCCCACCGTTGACGAGGGTTTATTATAATTCTCCCATGCCAAAAGTACTGGTTAATTTTGATTGACAGGTGATTTGTTCGTGGACGTCTATTCTCGATACATGTGAACCATGCAGTTTTTAGAAATTTATCTTGATAATGAAAATGGAAACTAAAGTTAAATGAAATAAAAACCGAGTGAACAATAACCCTGTAAAGTAAAATGTAAAAATGTGGTTAACAAACTTCTTTCACTATAATTAATGTTGATTAGAAAATTAGAAAATATGATGATTTCTCTCTAATCTTGGGTTTGATGGCGGACGGTCAAATAGGGGAAGAGATGCAGTGGTTGATCCAGAAGGAGAGTTTGGGTTAACAAGAGTTGCAACCTCTCCTTGAAATTGGTAAAAAATAAAAGGGAAGAGAGAGAAAGAAGTAAGAGACACTGAGTGTGAATTAACATCGGCCAAAATTGTCTTATATAGGAGAATATAGGAGACTGTTTCGGCAGTGTCTGCACATGTACTAATTAGTAAAATTATTTAAAATGCTGAGTGCTAATTTTCGTTGATGGGGGAAATTGTATTGATAGAATCACCGGCCATTAATTTACGTACATGTATATTGTAGCTAGTGATGTAAATATTTAAGAAGTCTGCTTTCTTTTTAGATATTATATGCAAGAATTGTATTTTATGGTAGAAACAAAATACAAGTAGTATCTAAATATTAAAACTACATGTTGTCCTTCTGGGTTTTTTTTAGAACTATAGTACGTTTTACTTTTCCAAAGATAACTACTCTACATGAGTATCCTGTATAACAGAATCATCTCGACTCCTCTTCCTTAAAAAGCCTAAAAAGGAAATTTTTAAAACAATTCTTCAAATGTAAAGCCTTGTAATAAGTACATACATGTAGATGGTTTAAACTAAAAAAAAAAATCAAAGAATAGAGATAGTCTTTGCGTAGTTCCAGACACATGCATGGCTATTTCGACATTGATGAGAGAACATCGTATTACTGTAATATGATAGTGTGCATTTCATGATATTGATTTATAGTTAAATAAAAATTGTAAAATTCCTATTCTGTTATGATCTACTTATAGATAAAGTATCAAACTTTGCAACATTTTTAGTGAACAATTCTAAGACTTTTCTTATACCAGAAACTTGTAAAATATTGCAATTTTTTCTCTAGATATCTTTTCTTCAAAATAATACAAAATTATTAAGCATTTATATATAAACGGGATGGCCAATATTGGAGTTAATTTCACGGTTTCATTTTACTCTTTAATGCATTGAAAACTTTAAAAGCTTCGTCACATTAACCTCCTAATCTAGTTGCAGGTCTGTAGTTCCCGTTCTCAAAAACCTGGTCGTCTATTCGATTCTTTTTTAGACCGGGGGCTACAGACGTGCAGCTACTCCTATTCGTACAAGTTTCGGGTCTTTTAGAGACTGCCCCTAAAAATCCTGCAAGTCTACATATCCTCTCCTACCAACGTGGACCCAAGACCGTGACTTGAGACAATGATGTTTTCTATATTCCAGCAAATTTCCCCGTAACCCCCACCTTTAAAAATTTTCTGGATCCGTGCCTGGGGGTGTCGACCCCCCCCCCCTCCCCCTCCTTCTCCGGCCTCAGATACACTTTACGCTAGGCAAATCCCGAAACTTGACTTCTTGAGAAAAAAAACTCATTAACGATTATCATTATAATATTAACAACAGGTCCCATCAAGAAAAATGTGTTTATAAAGGAAGGAGGCGACCCATTGACCTACAAATAAAGAAACCACGTGACGATTGTACAGGTAACCAGACCCGGAAGAGAAAATATCCGAATCGCCATGTTGGGAGTGTGAAGGTTTGTAGTTTGTAAAATTGTTTATGAATAAGTAAAATGATTATAAAGAAATAATAATATAGAACACCACCATAACATTGTGCACATTATTTCACTGTTTTGCCATGGGTTACCGAAGAAACTAGACCATCGCCATTGGTGTCTGACGGGGGGGAGGGGGGGGGGACCGACCAAGCAATCCTATAAACAAAAGTCGGCCAGACGGTGTCAGGAGTCCCCGAACCCTACCCCTCATAGAAAAACGTAATTTAATTCACAAAAGCGGCATTATCCTGTTATTAGCATCGCGATGCTGATAATTTTTGACGTTGTTGACGTTATTAACGTCAATTGTAGGCCCAATTGTAATACTTTTATAATACTTATCTTATAAGAGGGAAAGTATAAAGTTCACGTTATTATTTGTTGAATCTATTAAAATGTATATATTTGTGTGTTTCTCTGTGTTGTACATAACGGTATTTAAAGTGTAACAACAGTAACATTTTGTTTTGTAATGATCTACTACGGAATAAATGTAAAATATATTGAGATATATGTTAACCCATGTCATATTACGATGAAGAATCAGGCACCAAAGTTGTATTTTAAAAGTATTTCATTACGGAATAAACTGTAAAGGTCGGATATCGAGTCCATTTCAATCTATAATGCTTATATCGTGAAGGAAAATGGCATTGGGGTTTTATAATTAAAATCAACTTTGTTACGGAATAAAGGTCAAATGCGAAGTTGTTTCTTGTATGTAATGTATACCATTTATTCCGTTGAATAATATGTCAAGAAATTTCATAATTTAAATTCATAATGATGGGTTTGTGAGTAAATAATTTACATTCTTGCTCTTTATTCCGTAGAAGAATGCGTGAATTTTAGACGAAGTTTAAATGCACGGACTTTAAATGCATTGTCATAACACAGGGATGTCGATAACGGGACAATTACTAGACAGACGATTATTCTCGCTCTCTCTATATATACTCCTGTTATTGGCATCGCGATGCTAATAATTTCCAGCCATTTCGGATGAACTGAACACTCTGTAATAGTGACATCCCCCCCAAAAAAAACAAGCCCCAGGTTTTTTTTCTGATGGACCCCCCAAAGAAACCCTCTTTCCCGGGAATACTTCCCTTCGCGGAGTTTTTATAATGATTTCTTAACATCGTCTCTCTATATATACTCCTGTTATTGGCATCGCGATGCTAATAATTTCCAGCCAATTCAGAGTGAATAGATATCATTCTCGCTCTCTATATATACTCCTGTTATTAGCATCGCGATGCTAATAATTTCCAGCCATTTCGGATGAACTGAACACTCTGTAATAGTGACATCCCCCCCAAAAAAACAAGCCCCAGGTTTTTTTTCTGATGGACCCCCCAAAGAAACCCTCTTTCCCGGGAATACTTCCCTTCGTGGAGTTTTTATAAAGATTTCTGAACATTGTCTCTCTATATATACTCCTGTTATTGGCATCGCGATGCTAATAATTTCCAGCCATTTCAGAGTGAATATATAGACGGACGAATCATTCTCGCTCTCTATATATACTCCTGTTATTAGCATCGCGATGCTAATAATTTCCAGCTTTATTTCGGATGAACTGAACACTGTAATAGTGACATCCCCCCCAAAAAAAACCAAGCCCCATTTTTTTTCTGATGGACCCCCCAAAGAAACCCTCTTTCCCGGGAATACTTCCCCTCGCAGAGTTTTTATAATGATTTCTTAATATCGTCTCTCTATATATACTCCTGTTATTGGCATCGCGATGCTAATAATTTCAAGCCATTTCAGAGTGAATATATAGACGGACGAATCATTCTCGCTCTCTCTATATATACTCCTGTTATTAGCATCGCGATGCTAATAATTTCCAGCTTTATTTCGGATGAACTGAACACTTTAATAGTGACATCCCCCCAAACAAACCAAGCCCCAGTTTTTTTCTGATGGACCCCCCAAAGAAACCCTCTTTCCCGGGAATACTTCCCTTCGCGGAGTTTTTATAAGGATTTCTGAACATCGTCTCTCTATATATACTCCTGTTATTGGCATCGCGATGCTAATAATTTCAAGCCATTTAAGAGTGAATAGATATCATTCTCGCTCTCTCTATATATACTCCTGTTATTAGCATCGCGATGCTAATAATTTCCAGCTTTATTTCGGATGAACTGAACACTTTAATAGTGACATCCCCCCAAACAAACCAAGCCCCAGTTTTTTTCTGATGGACCCCCCAAAGAAACCCTCTTTCCCGGGAATACTTCCCTTCGCGGAGTTTTTATAAGGATTTCTGAACATCGTCTCTCTATATATACTCCTGTTATTGGCATCGCGATGCTAATAATTTCAAGCCATTTAAGAGTGAATATATATCATTCTCGCTCTCTCTATATATACTCCTGTTATTAGCATCGCGATGCTAATAATTTCCAGCTTTATTTCGGATGAACTGAACACTGTAATAGTGACATCCCCCCCAAAAAAAACCAAGCCCCATTTTTTTTCTGATGGACCCCCCAAAGAAACCCTCTTTCCCGGGAATACTTCCCTTCGCGGAGTTTTTATAAGGATTTCTGAACATCGTCTCTCTATATATACTCCTGTTATTGGCATCGCGATGCTAATAATTTCCAGCCATTTAAGAGTGAATAGATAGAGGGACAAATTATTCTCGCTCTCTATATATACTCCTGTTATTAGCATCGCGATGTCAATAACAGGAGTATATATAGAGAAACGAAACATTCTCGCCAAAGTATGAATATTTAGTGTATTAGCGATGAAGTACTGGAATGCACATAAGTCATATTATGTTTTGTAATATTCTACACAGATGCATCATCCTGATGTTTAAAAAAGGTATAAAGAGTATTCATTGATAATTTTAACGCTTCAGACGTTACGTAAAATAACGTCAAAAATTATCAGCATCACGATGCTAATAACAGGATAATGCCACAAAAGCAAAATTACACAAAAAATAGGGCTTGGACTCCCCCACCCAACTTGAAAAAGAAAAATCACCCCCCCCCCACCCCCACCCCCCAATATTGAGATTTTTAGGACCAGCTTATGAGATTGGGAGGAGACCCAGCCTGAAAAATATTCCATATAGCAATGTTACAAAAAAAGTACACTCAGACATTCAGGAAATATCTTTGTATGATACTCTTTTGGTCCCGTATACTCATATACTAAACCCATCTGTTAGTTGGGGGGGGGGGGGGGGGCTTTCCCCATACCCATCACTGTGACTATATACACTTTTGACTTAACATACTAAAATGACATAAAATTAGTAATTTTGCTAAAACAATTTTGCTAATAATAAATGTAACTCTTCATTTGTTCTTTCAGAAATCATCTAAAAATCCAAACAAATTATCAAAGTGCCTGACCATGGACCGCCGAACTTGGGCCCAGGATGTGTTACGGTGTCATCTCTGTGAGACCCCGGGCCCCCCTATGTACTGTGACATTTGTCATATACATCTGTGTAAAGCCTGTGTAGGGGAACATCTCTCTGATGAATCCAAAGAACACAAAGGTGTGCTATTTAAAAAGAGGGGGCTAAATCCTAAATGTTCCAAACATTCCACACAATTATGTGACCTTCATTGTGAACAATGTAACATTCCTATTTGTGTGGAGTGTGTCTCCTCAGGTGAACATCTAGGACACAAACAAGTGGGCATTTTAAAAATACTAGATGCTAAGAGAGAAGCATTAAAAAAAGATCTTCAAGAATTAGAAAATACCATTTATCCTAAATACCAAGAGATTGTATCTAACATCCCAGTTCAGAAAGCTGATTTGAATAAAAACTCCAAGAAACTAACAACAGCTCTTGACAAACATGGAGAAGACTTGCACAGAGAAATAGACATTGCCATCAAGAAACTGAAATCTGACGTGGATGAAATGGAATCAAAACACCTGGTTGTCCTGAATAAGCAGGAAAATGAAATACAACGCAGTATTTCTGAAATCACACAGAGCATTGCTGATCTAAAGAAATTACTAAACTCCTATGATGTCAGCCTTGTCTCTGCCTACAAATCCAGGATTGCTGAATTCAGAAGATTGCCTCCTAAACTCTCAGTTTCTTTACCAAGATTCACCCCTCAAAAGATTAGCAAAGAACAAATTTATCAGCAGATTGGTTCTCTGTCAGCATTATCTATCAAAACAGAAGAACATGGCTACACAATGGATTCTCCTGGTGCTGAGTCCTCTCCCCCTGACAGACCACTCATTGATGTACCACGGATCATCACAGATATAAACACAGAGTATGGAGAATCTAATGAATTACGCAGTGTGTCCTGTCTGAGTGATGATGAACTGTGGACCCGTGGTCGGGACAACATGATGAGACTTTACAACCTCAACGGTAAACGAGTGAAGTCAATTCAAACCAAGTCAGGGAACAAGCCATGGGACATAGCAGTGACACAGAGTGGTGAACTAGTTTATACTGATGAAAGTGATAGAACTCTGAACATAGTGAAGAATACACAGATACAGACAGTGATCAGATTACAGGGGTGGAGACCTCTCAATGTCTGTATTACCTCCTCTGGTGACCTCCTGGTTGTCATGATCATTGATGATCAGAAACAAGCAAAAGTTGTGCGTTACTCTGGCTCTACAGAGAAACAAACAATTCAATATGATGGCAAAGGACAACCTCTCTATTCACCTGAATATTACCCTAAATTCATCAGTGAGAACAAGAACCTAGATATCTGTGTAGCTGACAATAAAGCCCGTGCAGTATTGGTGGTCAATCAGGCTGGGAAACTCCGGTTTACCTACACCGGTCCTCGCTCTACTACCAAGGAACCATTTAATCCAGTCGGCATCACTACAGACAGCCAGAGTCGGATCCTGATAGCAGACCCTAACAACCACCGTATCCACATCCTGGATCAGGACGGACAGTTCCTCCACTACATTGACAACTGTCATTTACAGAGTCCCAGTGGTTTATGTGTGGACACCAGAGACAACCTCTTTGTGGCTGAATTCTTCACAGGTAAAGTGAAGAAAATCCAATATTACATGTAAACAAACTGTGATCATCATATTACATGTCGATAGAGTGAACATCAAATATCAGTAAATAAACTGATTGTGTTTGAATGTTGTAATACATTAACATACTATCTAGAACTATATAAAATCCATGTTTTAGCAAACCGTGTTCGTTTTATATGTTATGTTTCATCAAACTGTCACAATTCAGAGACTGTGTATTGTTCATGTACATATGATTACTTACTATCTGTATATTTTACATGTAAATAAACTGGTTATATATGTAAATAAATGTAAATAATCAGTATTTTGTTAATGTGGTTTCTTATATCATAACATTAAAGGCTGTTGACATTTGCAAAGATGGTTTTCTAACTACCTGGTATAGTGAAGTGAAATATGTCTGCATGTATGATTATGAAATTTTAAAATACAACTAATCAATTTATAGGAGAACTTGACCTACTTCTAAAAAGAAATTTTAACATTATCAAGTGCCTTGGGTTCAATATTTCAGAATATATGAATATTATCATGATGATAGATATCAGACCTATTACCGGTAATAATTAAGGCCTATACAAAAAATTGTGTGTTGAGGGTAACACTGATAAAAAAAAAATAGGTTAGGTAGGAAGGGTTTTCTTCTATTTTATCATAGTTTTTTCTGCATAATTCCTAAGAATGTTTGTTTGTGTCACATTTAAAAACGAATTTTTTATAGAAAAAATATAAAATCCACAATCGGATAAAAATTGACATATCATAATGGTAGGATAGGGGCATTTTTGTAGGTTAGGTCTGGTTACCCAAAACACACAACTTCTTTTTTTTAGGCCTAAAAGTCGATCTTCTTGACACTGATTGAAAAATTGACACAGATGCTGGAATTTGACATTGAGTATTTAGATACAAATCTCCTAATAATTAAAAGATCTTGGATACTATATTCGATTCAAAGTTACTTTTACATAGCCCCCCCCCCCCCCTTTCTTTTGCAAAGATAGACATAATCATATTCAATGAATGAATGAATCATTCATTTTTTCAAAATCTCACCGCTAAGTGTTTCAATCTGGAAAAAAATAATTGGGAAATAATTAACATTGCATCCCTTTGATCAAATAACCTCTTTATATTGAGGAGGCCTCAGATCTGCCTAAAATTTTAAGATATGATTTGTTTAAGTATAATTTAAGCTATTATTTAGGAAGGAAAAAATCCATACATTTTACCTTTTTCAAATTGGGTATTGAACAGTATTTTCCTATACTTTTATATATACATGTAAACCTTCTCTTATAAAGGAGACCAATACAGTATACTCAGTAACCATTGCCTCGACCAACAAACCCTTAATATGACAAGCAAACTCAGCTGAAATCAACTTTGGTAGGCCCGCACAAAATTGCTGTGGTAAGAAGTCAACTCGAGTTATGGACCTTTGATATCAGGAACAGGAGCGAAAGCGAAAATAAAATAAAAGTTCAGCATTTACATCTATTTCCATGCGCGGATCTAGAGGGGGGGTCGGGGGGATCCCGACCCCCCCCCCCCTGGAAAATAAAAATTTATTAAATTTACATAGTAAAATTATCGCGAAAATATGCCTCGGACCCCCCCCCCCCCCTGGCAAACACAATTATCCTTCGGACCCCCCCTGGAAAAATTTTCTGGATCCGCGCATGATTTCTATGGATTATCCCCATAGGGATCCAAAGGATAATTTCTTCCAGGGAAGGTCCAGAGTCTATTTTTGTAATATAAATTGAATAAACTTGTTTTACTTTCTCAAACGGAGAGGGGTTCGACTCCAAACCACTCATGATTATTGATATTTTAAAGTTAAGGTTGTTCCGAAAACTAAATTTCATGGAAAATGCAACCATTACACACATACTAAAAATACACATACTTTAAAAAAGAATGACTAGGAACGGATTCTGAATTAACATCTCTCTCTCTCTCTCTCTCTCTCTCTCTCTCTCTCTCTCTCTCTCTCTCTCTCTCTCTCTCTGTGCGGTATGGCAATTTATTTACAATTTAATAACACCTCAACAATTAAGAGAGCTCGATGGTCGTGGCCATTTTTAGACGGTATTGCTCTCCTTTAGAAGAAGAGTTCTATATTAAACTAGACCTATTTTTGTCTCCAACAAAAAGGAAGGGCTTTTCGACAGCCCTTAAAACCCCTTATTTAAATTTATCATATTTTCTCTCAGAATCTGTATATTCCAAATTTGGAAAATATCATGAGCATATACCAACACGTTAACATTTAAGAAATTAAATGCCCAAAGAAAGACAACTTCAGAATTTTTTATCCAACTATATCGTTTGTTTCCTGAAATAAAAGTTCTAAAAATTCATATATAAGAAAGTACTCATTTAAGATTCAAGAGATTTGGTATGCCAAAAGCTCTAATGCTAATCATTCATTGAGCAAAGCGAGATAACTCTTGAAATTTAATTTTTTTGAAATGTGACAAAGTTATCATTTTCAGGCCCTTAAAACCCCTATAAGGAGTCAAAAAGTGCACTTTGGACCATGATTTTTAAATTAAACTCTTTATTCTAAACTAATAACTGAAAAGAGTTTGAAAATTGGATAAGTAATAAAAAAGTTATAGCTAAAGGGCTGTTTTTAATACTGACCCCTTCAGGTCCCTTAATTTTCGGAATTTTTTTCCTCAGACCTTTTCCTGTCTGCGCATTTAGTCCCTCATTACAAGTACAAAATATAAAAATATTTGCTTAAAAACTTTTTGAGAAAACGTTACATGCGTGAATTCAATTTAACATAGAAACTCCCATAGACAATTTTAATCGGCCCATAAAAACGGAAGTACTCTATACCATGCAATGAATCTTTGAATATATCTTAATTACGTCTATTTAAACAATATATATCCTAATCATTTATTGAGCAAAGCGAGATAACTCTTG
Organism: Magallana gigas; assembly: GCF_963853765.1. NCBI lineage: Eukaryota > Metazoa > Mollusca > Bivalvia > Ostreida > Ostreidae > Magallana > Magallana gigas. Next base: position 27,262,974 of record NC_088861.1, read on the forward strand.
AAATTGAATTGTGATAAAGTTATCATTTTCAGACCCTTAAATCCCCACTTCAAGAACGTGAGTTATTTCCCTTATAAAATTGGAACTCTTCTTTGTTAGCGTAACTTCCGCTGACTACAACGTATGTTGTTATGGACGCCTCCGCCGAATTAACGCTATTTAATGACTGGACGATCGCCAAACTAAGAGAATTTTTGAGAGAGAATAATCAAATAATATCAGGTAGCAAAAAGGAACTTGTCGAAAGAGCACGCGGCGTTATTATTCTTAAACTAACGGCTGTCCAAGGGCAAAACAATCAGTCTGAGAAAAACTCCAAATCGTCAACTTTTCCAGATGGAGAACCTATACCCGATATCCGCACTCTGTCTAACTGGTCATCAGATTTTACTAACATTCCCGATTTTTCAGAGAAAGATATTTATAATTATCTTGTAATCAAAATGAACACTAAACGTCAACTTAAATCAAAAGTGTTCCTTGAAGATAAACATGTCCATTCGGTGGAATACAACCCTATCAATAATGAAAGTTCTCATTGTGCCATACGTTGTAAAGTTATACCATCATTCCCATCAGCTGACATGAGCAAGCGTCCTGACTATGATGTGTCAACATTTTTGTCAAAGGTTACAGGCAATGTGTTCGCTGCACATTGCACCTGTACAGCAGGGTATGTTAATTAATTGTAATTGTGTACACTATCGTGCCAGAAGTATGTACACTTTTCCTTTTTCCCTATACATTTCATTGAAACAAGACATATTTAAAAGGGTTTTTGTTGTTATTTTTTGTCAGATTTTGAATAATTTTTTATTGATTTAATTAGATTCAATTTGCACTTTTTGACAAAAGTTGAAATAGTTTTTTGACAACTCATTTGTAAATTATGATATTTCAAACACAACACAAAGATATTTTTTAAAGACTCTATTATACTGTATATCTTTTGCAATAAATATGATGCCAAAAAAAAAAATAGAGAACTTTATATTTTGAATTGGTCAATCCAATTTTTTCAAAATTAATTAAGGGGTTATTTTTTAACGAATCTTTAAAAAAAGTTGGTTTTCAATGATATATAGAGTGAAAAGAAAAAAATTGACATACTCTTGGCACTGGTCCGAGTGTAATACATATAATCAATATCTTAATTACCAAAAAAAAAATTTAAGTAAAAAAAAGATGGGGAAAAAACTTAAAAACTTAATCTTTGTGTTTCTATGAAGTACTTGTTTCACTTTAGATATAACTCATGAAAAGTGAGAAGTTATTTTTAAATAAATAATTACAGATATATTTTTCTATTATCATTAAATCACAGTTTTGGTGAGGCGTGCAACCACATTTCTGCATTACTTTATACAATTGCTGACATTGCTGAAAAAAAGAAAAGTGGTCTTCTTTCATGTACGTCAACAAAATGTGTGTGGAACAACCCAAGGAAAAGAAAACTTAGTCCAAAAAAGTGCAGTGAAATAAAATTCAAAAAGTTTTCATTTGGCTGTTCATCAGTTCTAGAAAATAAAACCAGCAAATCTGCAACTAACAGCATCATAGCATCAACAACATTCAACGTAGAAAGATTTAGAAAAACTCTTGTTGAAAAAAAATCTAAAGCAGGCTGGCTTACATATTTTGCAAAGAAAAAAGATGGTACTGAGGAAAATATACCATTGCTTCATAATATATTATTTATGTATCATGATAGTGTAGATATGTGTAATTCACAAGTACAAAGTGATTTGTGCAAATATTTTGAGTCTCTCTCTGTGTCAGATGCTGATTGTGCCAAAATTGAAAAACTTACAAAGGGTCAAAACAAAAGTCAGAACTGGTTTGAATGCAGGAAAGGAAGGTTGACAAGTTCAAATTTTGGAAAAATTTGTAAGCTAAGGCCAGAAACTGACCCCCAAAATTTATTGAAATGCTTTTTGTATGATGTTTCCTTTCCCACCAACAAATTTGTCAGGTGGGGAATTGAACACGAGCCTGCTGCTAGGAGATTTTATTGTAAACTATATCCTTCATATATAGTGAGTCAGTCAGGACTTATTGTTAATCCAAAATACCCTCATCTAGGTTGTAGTCCTGATGGTATTGTTACATTACCAACTGGTGAGATTGGTCTGCTAGAAATTAAATGTCCAGCATCAGACAGATGGCGAATCCTTTCACCAGCTGAATGTGGACTTGATTCTGAATTTTGTTGTTCACTTGATGAAAATCAAAATTTAAAACTAAAAACAAACCATAATTATTATTTTCAGGTACAAGGTCAAATGGCAATTTGTAATAAACAATGGTGTGATTTTGTAATATGGACACTGAAGCCACCACTCTCTGTAGAAAGAATATATTTTGATGAATCATTATGGTTGAAATGTTTAAATAGACTGAATGATTTTTATCTAAAAAGCATGCTTCCAGAACTATTCACACAGAGGTTGTTAAGATCTCTGAAATAAATTGCAACATGGATCTTCAGTCCCCTTTGCTCAGTTGTTTTATTATCATAGGCGTCGGAACCGGGGGGCTAGGAGGGCTTAGGCCCCCCCCCCCCCCACCCCCCACTCTTTTTGCAAAGTTAGACCTAACCATTAGGCAAATAGCAAAAAAGAAGGTTCACCCCCTCCCCCCACTTTTTGTCGCTGCAAACATAATTGTTCCTAAATTTACTTTAAAAAGATTCAAATATTCAACCCCCCCCCCCCCCCGGAATTGGAATTTCACGATTAGGGGAAAAAAAATTTTGGGTAGTAAGAATTATTTTGGAACTCTAGGTATCCCCCCCACCATGGATTAGCAATGTCATGATTTTGGGAATTAGGTTTTTTTTTTTTTTTTGCTTGTCAAGATTTCTGAGGATTAGTCTAGCCCCCCCCCCCCCCCCTTTTAATTTGCCTCCGACGCCAGTGTTAATACATTTTTAGAACTTAAAATGGATAGCAGTTCAGGTATTCTATTCCTTTATTGCAGAAGGAATAACAAGTTGATATACATGTAATGTTAAAAAAACTTCATTTTTTCATTTTGTGAAACTTAATGCCAATTATACAGAATGGAAAAATCAATGCTACACAATTCTTTTGATTTCAACCATACAACAATTGTACTAAACCAATTACAACAATTGTACAAAATATTTGAATGAGAATTGTTTTCATATGTGCAAAAATCCTTATCTATAAATTAAGATATACAAATACATGTACCTGTCAATGAATTAATATTACCTTAATGACAAACAATTCATTGGCAGAATATGATTTTTGAATTTGATACATACGTACATTAATATTTTCATGGTGGTCATTGCTTTTAAGATAGCCTATAACTCTATGTCCTGCTGTTGTCATACATTAAATGTATAAAAATTCAGAAGTTTTGTTTTATATATATATATATAAATATAATTAGAAGATTTTAAATATGTTTTGCAAAAAGTATGAGTTCTTAGTACTCAATATGTGTGCATGCACTTCTTTATAATGAGACTGAATTTATGCACATGCAATTAAAAAATATGAAAATCTCATCAAATAACTATAGCTATATATATTGGAAGCAGACATTGAACAAGTTATAGGAATATTTTTTTCTATCATAAGAACCTTAAATTGTATGCAAGCACATTTTCACTATTTAGCTATGAAGCAATGTCATATTCTGGAACAGTACACAAAGGGGGAAGGAGATTTGTCAAAGCAACACAAATTTTCCAAATTTTAGAACACTGAGATGCCATACTTAACTGCATCACACCTTCAAAAATATGAAAGTTCTTAATTCTTTCCATTTGTCTTTCAACATGTATTCTAAGATGTGCTATTTCACGAGTCAGTAAGACATCACTTCTGGACATTTGTGTATTTTTTTTCTTGAAAGGGGGAATAATAAGATGAATACCCTTTGGCGTAGTTAGATCTGAAATGATGAAACCCTTATCTGCCATGATAGCATCGCCAACTTCACACAAATCTAAAATTCCGCAATTCTTTGTTAATTGTTTGTCACTTATACTTCCCCCCCCAAAGGTCTGAAACAAATGTTGTAACACCTGCTGGGCTGATGCCTATGAGTCCTTTAAATGTCATATGGGATTTATAATCACTGTAGAGTAATGACTTGTTAGCAAGAGAACTAGGTGTTTGCACAAAAACTTCAGTACAGTCTAATATGACTCTGCAGTTACTAAATTTTCCCTTAAATGAACATGGCATGGTGGCATATATTGTTTCTTTGGATGGCCACATTATCAAAGGCTGCAACTGAACAAACAAAAAATCAATCCATAAATTAAAAATATTGCTGCAAGTTGAAACACTAACATTAAACCTGTCTGATAAATCCTCTAGGAGTAATCCCAGCCGTAGTCTCATGAGAACAAGAAAAAACTCGTCAATAATCCTTAGTCTTCTTGGTCGTCCTTGATTTGAAGATGAAATCCCTACACGTGTTGTACTTTCGAGTGCATTATCCTTTATCTCATCAAACACAGCATTAAATGTCTCTTTGTTAGGAATACCTGTGTAGAATAAAATTTTGGAGTCATCCTGTTCTACATCTTCAAAGGTGAACACAGGTCTAGAAACTTGAATCCCTTTATCAATGAAAAGCTTTCCATCAGTCTGTGTTTCTGCAGAGGAGGAAACACACTTTTTCATGGCCATGCTGTTAAAAAAGGATTCATCAGTTTGTGTTGATGAATCTACAGTTAACAAAATAGTCTGAGTTTCCTTATTTTTTGGAACTTCACCAGCACATGTTGTCCAGTCTTTATGGTAATCGTGCATATTTAGGGAATCCTTTAACGGGTCATCTGAAATTCAAATTATATATACTGCACATCAGCAAGGGATTCGAACTCATGACTTATAGATTTATAATTATAATGTAACGCATTGCGCTACACTGTTGGGTAAAATTTTCAGAAAAGAAAAAATTTTAAAATCATGCATGCAATTATGTTTTTTTTTCTGATAAGAATTGCATCACAATATGGAGCTGTCCCATACCACCTTGAAATACATTATAAAAAATATGTAGCAAAATTTAAAGTTTCTCATTAAATTTATATCAGTTATATTAAGTAATAGTCACAAATTATGTAGAACCTGTTTGTTCAAGGCTATCCTGGTTATCCTCACTCTCAGGAAGCTGATTGTCCTGCACACCTGGCTCATGAGAAAAGGGAGCAGCTGGGGCATTTGTGGTTGAGGGTGCCTGGATTGCAAAGTAATGTTGTTCTTGACTAATTCAAATGTTTGCTCTATCTCTGAACCCACCCCCCTTTAACACATTAATTTACATACACAAAAACACTCAATGATAGTTAATAAATAAGATACATTCAAAAAATAAATAAACAATGACAAAAACTTTTAAACATAATTGAGGAATATTACTAAATGATTGAAGCATAACAACTTCCAACATTATCATTCAAACACTAAACTCAAAATCATTCATTACATACGTTATCTTACAAGATATGCTGGATTTACCCCCCCCCCCCCCCCCCACGAATGTGAATCAAACATGTTTTATCGTTTATACTAACCGATGTTTTGAACACCTTGTTCGGAAATATCGACGGCAAAGGATGGGCTGCAGAGGGGCCGCTACCATTCACGAAATGTGAAGAACACACGTACGAATTCTTGGTGTAGGTGAAGTCCTTGCGCACTAACCTTGCTCGCTGCAGCCATATTCTACGTTTATCTGCATCGCTTGGAAATCTGTGGAGACTGACGACTTGTCCCTCTACGGTTTTCCCCCTATAATTACTACATATACAACAATACTTTCTTGAGCGGTATCCCGAAGCAGAGCTTTTCGTTCGTACGTCCATTTTGACAGTTGTCAAGAACGCCCGCGGAAGTAGACGTATATTTTAACGCATGCGCAGTTTTACAATAGGAGAGTTCCAATTAGGGGAAATAACTCACGTTCTTAAATTGGGGAATAAGGAGTCAAAAAGTGCCCCCTCGGACCATATTTTTTAAATTGTACTCTTTATTCTGAACTATAAACCGAAAGATTTTGAAAATCGGAGAAACAATAAAAAAGTTACAGCTAAAGGGCTGTTTTTAATACTGGCCCCTTCAGGTCCCTTATTTTTCGGAATTTTTTTCCCAAGACCTTTTCCAGTCTGCGCATTAGATCCCTTATTGCAAATACAAAATATAAAAATATTTGCTTGAAAACTGTTTAAGAAAACGTTACATGCGTGAATTCAATTTAACATAGAAACTCCCATAGACAATTTTCATCGGCTCATAAAACCGGAAGTACTCAATACTATTCAATGAAATTTGGAATATATCTTAATTACATCTATTTGAACAATACCTATCCGTCTTAAAACATTCCTAAGCTTTTCTGAGTTTTTTTATTTTTTCATCCCCCCTTTTCTCAAGTTTGAGGCCTAAAATCTCAAAACTGATAAGAGATAGAAACTCGCCGCCGCTTTACTTTTTAAATAACTCGACATGGTTGATCTAACTGTAAAATTACAACGAATTTCCATTAAAAATAAAAACAATATATTGATTCATTTAATTTCTACTATTTCGCTTGTGTAAACCGGAAGTACCGGAACCGGAAATTCAAAACCTTACATACTGGTGACATTAAAAAATGCTATAAGACTAATGTATTGTTATTTCTGAAATCCTTTCCGTTTTCAAAAAATGGCTGACGGAAATTCTGTCGAGAAAAAGAATAATAATAACTAGAACTTTTTTTGTCTTCAACAAAAAGTAAGGGCTTTTCGACAGCCCCATTATCCCTTTTTAATTAAATGTTAAAAAAAATTATTCTCTAATTTATTTCCAAGTGTTCTAAACGCCTTGGTATCCCCAGTTGCTTAGATAGGAACTTACGAGTAGTACAATGTGAAAAGAAAGATAACTCCAGAACTTTACAGGTAGCTACACTTCTAATTTCCAGAAAAATATTTTCAAAAAATCATTGTGAAGTAAGTATTCATTCCTCGGACACAAAACTTGGTATGCCTATAGTATTTATGCTCTACATTCTTACAGCAAAGCGAGATAACTCTTACTAAAAAAAATTTTGAAATTTAAACAAGTAATGATCTTTGGGCTTTCCAAACCCCGATAAGGAGTCAAAAAGTGGCCCCTCGGACCATAATTTTAAGATTGTACTCTTTATTCTGAACAATAAATTGAAAAAAATTTTAAAATCAAAAGAGAAATAAAAAAGTTACAGCTAAAGGGCTGTTTTGTACGTTGGCCCCTGCAGATCCCTAATTTTCTCGAATTGTCTACCCAAAACCTTTTCCGGTCTGCGCATTGTGTGTATTATTATACATCTGAAATATTGTAATGTTTACTTGTAAACTTTTTGAGAAAACGAACGACGCGTGATTTTAGTTTAACATTGAAACTCCCATAGACAATTTTTCATAGGCTCATAAAACCGGAAGTACTCAATATATTTTAATGAAACTTGAATTGTTTCTTGAATACATCTATCTGAACAATGTCTAGGCGTCTTATAAAATTTCTAAGGTTTTTTGAATTTTTTTTCTTTTTCATCCCCCCTTATCTCAAGTTTGAGCCCTAATATCTCAAAAACAGTGAGAGATAGAGAAATGGCTACGCTTATGATTTTGTACATCAAGACAAGATGCATCTAATTCTTAAATTTGAATGCTCTAACTATAAAAACAATAAAGATATTGTGCTTCAATGAAATTTTAGTATTTTCGTTGTCAAAACCGGAAGTGCCGGAACCGGAGGTCCAAAACCTTACATACGCGTGTCATTTAAAATTGCTATAAGAGTATTGCATTGTTGTTTTAATATGTCTTTCCGTTTTCAAAAAATCGCTGACGAAACTTTGTCGAGAATAATAAAAAATAACTAGAACTTTTTTGTCTTCAACAAAAAGTAAGGGCTTTTCGACAGCCTTATTATCTCTTTTTAATTAAATGTTAAAAAAAAAAATATTCTCTAAGTTTTTTCCAAGTGTTCTAAACGCCTTGGTATCCCCAGTTGCTTGGATATGATCTTATGAGTAGTGCAATGTGAAAAGAAAGATAACTCCAGAATTTTACAGGTAGCTACACTTCTAATTTCCAGAGGAATATTTTCAAAAAATCATTGTGAAGTAAGTATTCATTCCTCGGACACAAAACTTGGTTTGCCTATAGTATGTATGCTCTACATTCTTACAACAAAGCGAAAAAACTCTTACTAAAAAAAAATTTGAAATTTCAACAACTGATGATCTTTGGGCTTTCAAAACCCCTATAAGGAGTCAAAAAGTGGCCCCTCGGAGCATAATTTTAAGGTTGTACTCTTTATTCTGAACAATAAACTGAAAAGATTTTGGAAATTAGATGAAAGGTAAAAAAGTTACAGCTAAAGGGCTGTTTTGAACGTTGGCCCCTGCAGATCCCTTATTCTTTCGAATTGTCTACCCAAAAACTTTTCCGGTCTGCGCATTGGTTGTGTCATTATTAAAAATAAATGTTGTAATAATTACTCAAAAACTTTTTGAGAAAACGTGACACGCGTGATTTTAGTTTAACATTGAAACTCCCATAGACAATTTTTCATAGGCTCATAAAACCGGAAGTACTCAATATCTTTTATTCAAACTTGGAATATATGTTTAATAGTTCTATCTGAACAATGTTTTGGCGTCTTATAAAAATTTGAAGGGTTTTTGAAATTTTTTGGGCTTTACATCCCCCCTTTTCTCAAGTTCGAGCCTTAATATCTCAAAAATGGTAAGAGATAGAGGAATGCCCACGCTTACAATTTTGTACAACTGGACAAGATGCATCTAAATCTTAAATTTGAATGCTCTAACTCAAAAAATAATAAAGATATTATGTTTCAATAAATTTTTAGTATTTCCCTTCTCAAAACCGGAAGTGCCGAAACCGGAAGTCCAAAACCTTACATACGCGTGTCATATAAAGGTGCTATAAGATTATAGCATTCATGTTTTAATATGTTTTTCCGTTTTCAAAAAATCGCTGACGAAACTTTGTCGAGAATAAGAATAATAACTAGAACTTTTTTTTGTCTTCAACAAAAAGTAAGGGCTTTTCGACAGCCCCATTATCCCCTTTTAATTAAATGTTAAAAAAATATTCTCTAGTTTATTTCCAAGTGTCCTAAACGCCTTGGTATCCCAAGTTGCTTAGATAGCAACTTATGAGTAGTGCAATGTGAAAAGAAAGATAACTCCAGAACTTTACAGGTAGCTATATTTCTAATTTTCCAGAAAAATATTTTCAAAAAATCATTGTGAAGTAAGTATTCATTTCCCAGACACCAAATTTAGTATGCCTACAGTATTAATGCTCCTTATTCTTACAACAAAGCGAGACAACTCTTACTAAAAAACATTTTGAAATTTGAACAAGTTCTGATCTTTAGGTCCTTCAAACCCCTATAGGGACTCAAAAAGTGGCCCCTCGGACCATAATTTTTAAATTGTACTCTTTATTCTAAACAATAAACTGAAAAAAAATTTAAAATCAGATGAAAGGTAAAAAAGTTACAGCTAAAAGGCTGTTTTGCACGTTGGCCCCTGCAGATCCCTAATTCTTTCGAGTTGTCTACCCAAAACTTTTTCAGGTCTGCGGATTGTGTGTGTTATTATAAAGATAAAATATTGTAGCAATTACTTGAAAACCTTTTGAGGAAACGAACCACGCGTGATTTTTGTTTAACATTGAAACTCCCATAGGCGATTTTCATTGACCTATAAAACCGGAAGTAGTCAACATATTTTATTGAAACTTAGAAGATATGTTACTTACATCTATGTTAAAAATATTTGGGCGTTTAATAATTTTTTAAAGCTCATTTAAATTTTTTTGCTTTCTCATCCCCCCTTTTCTAAAGTTTAGGACTTTATATCTCAAAAACGGTAAGATATAAAAAGTTGTCTACGCTGACAATTTTGTACAGAGAGACAAGATGCACCTAATTATAAAAGTTGAACATTCTAATATAACAACTTAACAAAGTATTGCGTTTTAAGCAATTTTTACATTTTTCCTTGTTAAAACCGGTAGTACCGGAACCGGAAGTCAAAAACCTTACATTCCATAGATTGATAGATTTGCGGTAAGACCGTCCCAAAACTGTATCAATATATCTTCCAGTTTTCAAAAAATCGCTGACAGAAATCTGTCGAGAAAAATAATAATAACTAGAACTTTTTTTTGTCTTCAACAAAAAGTAAGGGCTTTTCGACAGCCCCATTATCCCTTTTTAATTAAATGTTCAAAAAGAAATTAATCTCTGATTTATTTCCAAGTGTTCTAAACGCCTTGGTATCCCCAGTTGCTTAGATAGGAACTTATGAGTAGTGCAATGTGAAAAGAAAGATAACTCCAGAACTTTACAGGTAGCTACACTTCTAATTTCCAGAGGAATATTTTCAAAAAATCATATTGAAGTAAGTATTCATTCCTCGGACACAAAATTTAGAATGCTTATAGTATTTGTGCTCTACATTCTTACAGCAAAGCGAGATAACTCTTACTAAAAAACATTTTGAAATTTAAACAACTGATGATCTTTGGGCCTTCCAAACCCCTATAAGGAGTCAAAAAGTGGCCCCTCGGACCATAATTTTAAGATTGTACTCTTTATTCCTAACAATAAACTGAAAAGATTTTTAAAATCGGAAGAGAAATAAAAAAGTTACAGCTTAAGTAGTGTTTTGTACGTTGGCCCCTGCAGATCCCTAATTTTCTCAAATTGTCTACCCAAAAACTTTTCCGGTCCGCGCATTGTGTGTACCATTATACATCTGAAATATTGTAATGTTAACTTGAAAACTTTTTGAGAAAACGAACGACGCGTGATTTTTGTTTAACATTGAAACTCCCATAGGTGATTTTCATCGACCTATAAAACCGGAAGTAGTCAATATATGTCAATGAAACTCGGAATGTACGTTTATTACTTCTATCTTAACAATGGTAAGGTATAATTTAAATTTTTAAAGGTCATTTGAAATTTTTTGTTTTTCATCCCCCCTTTTCTAAAGTTTAGGATTTAATATCTCAAAAACCATAAGATATAGAAAGTTGTCTACGCTTACAATTTTGTACACCAAGACAAGATGTATCTAATTCCAAAAGCTGAACGTTCTTATTCAAAAACTAAACAAAGTATTGCGTTTCGTTCAATTTTTATAATTTTCCTTATATAAACCGGAAGTACCGGAACCGGAAGCTCAAAACCTTACTTTCCATAGATTGATATATTTGCTGTAAGACCGTTGCATAATTGTATCTATATACCTTCCAGTTTTATAGAAATCGTTGACAAAAAACTGTCGAGAAAATAATAATAATAAAAAAAGACAAAAACAATAGGTCTTTTCGACCGAAAGTCGAAAAGCCCTAATAATAATAATAAAAAAAGACAAAAACAATAGGTCTTTTCGACCGAAAGTCGAAAAGCCCTAATAAAACAGAACAAAAACAATAGGTCTTTTCGACCGAAAGTCGAAAAGCCCTAATAACTAGAACTTTTTTGTCTTCAACAAAAAGTAAGGGCTTTTCGACAGCCCCATTATCCCTTTTTAATTAAATGTTCCCCCAAAAAAAGTGTTCAAAACGCCTTGGTATCCCCAGTTGCTTATATAGGAACTTACGAGTAGTGCAATGTGAAAAGAAAGATAACTCCAGAACTTTACAGGTAGCTACACTTCTAATTTCCAGAGGAATATTTTCAAAAAATCATACTGAAGTAAGTATTCATTCCTCGGACACAAAACTTGGTATGCCTATAGTATTTATGCTCTACATTCTTACAACAAAGCGAGATGACTTTTCTTAAAAAAAATTTTTAAATCTAAACAAGTAATGATCTTTGGGCCTTCCAAACCCCTATAAGGAGTCAAAAAGTGGCCCCTCGGACCATAATTTTAAGATTGTACTCTTTATTCTGAACAATAAATTGAAAAGATTTTTAAAATCAAAAGAGAAATAAAAAAGTTACAGCTAAAGGGCTGTTTTGTACGTTGGCCCCTGCAGATCCCTAATTTTCTCGAATTGTCTACCCAAAAACTTTTCCGGTCTGTGCATTGTCTGTACCATCATACATCTGAAATATTGTAATGTTAACATGTAAACTTTTTGAGAAAACGAACGACGCGTGATTTTAGTTTAACATTGAAACTCCCATAGACAATTTTTCATAGGCTCATAAAACCGGAAGTACTCAATATATTTTATTGAAACTTGAAATGTCTCTTGAATACTTCTATCTGAACAATGTCTTGGCGTCTTATAAAATTTCTAAGGTTTTTTGAATTTTTTTTCTTTTTCATCCCCCCTTATCTCAAGTTTGAGCCCTAATATCTCAAAAACAGTAAGAGATAGAGAAATGGCTACGCTTATGATTTTGTACATCAAGACAAGATGCATCTAATTCTTAAATTTGAATGCTCTAACTATAAAAACAATAAAGATATTGTGCTTCAATGAAATTTTAGTTTTTTCCTTGTCAAAACCGCAAGTGCCGGAACCGGAAGTCCAAAACCTTACATACGCGTGCCATTTAAAATTGCTATAAGTGTATTGCATTGTTGTTTTAATATGTCTTTCCGTTTTCAAAAAATCGCTGACGAAACGTTGTCGAGAATAATAAAAAATAACTAGAACTTTTTTTTGTCTTCAACAAAAAGTAAGGGCTTTTCGACAGCCCCATTATCCCTTTTTAATTAAATGTTCAAAAAGAAATTAATCTCTGATTTATTTCCAAGTGTTCTAAACGCCTTGGTATCCCCAGTTGCTTAGATAGGAACTTATGAGTAGTGCAATGTGAAAAGAAAGATAACTCCAGAACTTTACAGGTAGCTACACTTCTAATTTCCAGAGGAATATTTTCAAAAAATCATATTGAAGTAAGTATTCATTCCTCGGACACAAAATTTAGAATGCTTATAGTATTTGTGCTCTACATTCTTACAGCAAAGCGAGATAACTCTTACTAAAAAACATTTTGAAATTTAAACAACTGATGATCTTTGGGCCTTCCAAACCCCTATAAGGAGTCAAAAAGTGGCCCCTCGGACCATAATTTTAAGATTGTACTCTTTATTCCTAACAATAAACTGAAAAGATTTTTAAAATCGGAAGAGAAATAAAAAAGTTACAGCTTAAGTAGTGTTTTGTACGTTGGCCCCTGCAGATCCCTAATTTTCTCAAATTGTCTACCCAAAAACTTTTCCGGTCCGCGCATTGTGTGTACCATTATACATCTGAAATATTGTAATGTTAACTTGAAAACTTTTTGAGAAAACGAACGACGCGTGATTTTTGTTTAACATTGAAACTCCCATAGGTGATTTTCATCGACCTATAAAACCGGAAGTAGTCAATATATGTCAATGAAACTCGGAATGTACGTTTATTACTTCTATCTTAACAATGGTAAGGTATAATTTAAATTTTTAAAGGTCATTTGAAATTTTTTGTTTTTCATCCCCCCTTTTCTAAAGTTTAGGATTTAATATCTCAAAAACCATAAGATATAGAAAGTTGTCTACGCTTACAATTTTGTACACCAAGACAAGATGTATCTAATTCCAAAAGCTGAACGTTCTTATTCAAAAACTAAACAAAGTATTGCGTTTCGTTCAATTTTTATAATTTTCCTTATATAAACCGGAAGTACCGGAACCGGAAGCTCAAAACCTTACTTTCCATAGATTGATATATTTGCTGTAAGACCGTTGCATAATTGTATCTATATACCTTCCAGTTTTATAGAAATCGTTGACAAAAAACTGTCGAGAAAATAATAATAATAAAAAAAGACAAAAACAATAGGTCTTTTCGACCGAAAGTCGAAAAGCCCTAATAAAACAGAACAAAAACAATAGGTCTTTTCGACCGAAAGTCGAAAAGCCCTAATAACTAGAACTTTTTTTTGTCTTCAACAAAAAGTAAAGGCTTTTCGACAGCCCCATTATCCCCTTTTAATTAAATGTTTAAAAAAAATATTCTCTAGTTTATTTCCAAGTGTTTTAAACGCCTTGGTATCCCAAGTTGCTTAGATAGCAACTTATGAGTAGTGCAGTGTGAAAAGAAAGATAACTCCAGAACTTTCCAGGTAGCTATATTTCTAATTTCCAGAAAAATATTTTCAAAAAATCATATTGAAGTAAGTATTCATTCCCCGGACACTAAATTTGGTATGTCTACAGTATTAATGCTCCTTATTCTTACAACAAAGCGAGACAACTCTTCCTAAAAAAAATTTGAAATTTGAACAAGTTCTGATCTTTAGGTCCTTCAAACCCCTATAAGGAGTCAAAAAGTGGCCCCTCGGACCATAATTTTTAAATTGTACTATTTATTCTAAAGAATAAACTGAAAAAAAATTTAAAATCGGATGAAAGGTAAAAAAGTTACAGCTAAAAAGCTGTTTTGCACGTTGGCCCCTGCAGATCCCTAATTTTTTCGAGTTGTCTACCCAAAACTTTTTCAGGTCTGCGGATTGTGTGTGTCATTATAAAGATGAAATATTGTAGCAATTACTTGAAAACCTTTTGAGAAAACGAACCACGCGTGATTTTTGTTTAACATTGAAACTCCCGTAGGCGATTTTCATTGACCTATAAAACCGGAAGTAGTCAATACATTTTATTGAAACTTAGAATATATGTTAATTACATCTATGTTGAAAATATTTAGGCGTTAAATAATTTTTTAAAGCTCATTTTAATTTTTTTGCTTTCTCATCCCCCCTTTTCTAAAGTTTAGGACTTTATATCTCAAAAACGGTAAGATATAGAAAGATGTCTACGCTGACAATTTCGTACAGAAGGACAAGATGCATCTAATTCTAAAAATTGAACATTTTAATATAAAAACTAAACAAAGTATTGCGTTTTAATCAATTTTTACATTTTTCCTTGTAAAAACCGGAAGTACCGGAACCGGAAGTCAAAAACCTTACATTCCATAGATTGATAGATTTGCGGTAAGACCGTCTCAAAACTGTATCAATATATCTTCCACTTTTCAAAAAATCGCTGACAGAAATCTGTCGAGAAAAATAATAATAACTAGAACTTTTTTTTGTCTTCAACAAAAAGTAAGGGCTTTTCGACAGCCCCATTATCCCCTTTTAATTAAATGTTTTAAAAAAATATTCTCTAGTTTATTTCCAAGTGTTCTAAACGCCTTTGTATCCCAAGTTGCTTAGATAGCAACTTATGAGTAGTGCAATGTGAAAAGAAAGATAACTCCAGAACTTTACAGGTAGCTACACTTTAAATTTGCAGAAAAATATTTTCAAAAAATCATATTGGAGTGAATATTCATTCCCTGGACACTAAATTTAGTATGCCTACAGTATTAATGCTCCTAATTCTTACAACAAAGCGAGACAACTCTTTCTAAAAAAAATTTTGAAATTTGAACAAGTGATGATCTTTAGGTCCTTCAAACCCCTATAAGGACTCAAAAAGTGGCCCCTCGGACCATAATTTTAAAATTGTACTCTTTATTCTAAACAATAAACTGAAAAGATTTTTAAAATCGGATGAAAGGTAAAAAAGTTACAGCTAAAAGGCTGTTTTGCACGTTGGCCCCTGCAGATCCCTAATTTTTTCGAGTTGTCTACCCAAAACTTTTTCAGGTCTGCGGATTGTGTGTGTCATTATAAAGATAAAATATTGTAGCAATTACTTGAAAACCTTTTGAGAAAACGAACCACGCGTGATTTTTGTTTAACATTGAAACTCCCATAGGCGATTTTCATTGACCTATAAAACCGGAAGTAGTCAATATATTTTATTGAAACTTAGAATATATGTTAATTACATCTATGTAAATAATATTTCGGCGTTAAATAATTTTTTAAAGGTCATTTAAATTTTTTTGCTTTCTCATCCCCCCTTTTCTAAAGTTTAGGACTTTATATCTCGAAAACGGTAAGATATAGAAAGACGTCTACGCTGACAATTTTGTACAGAAAGACAAGATGCATCTAATTCTAAAATTTGAACATTCTAATTTAAAAACTAAACAAAGTATTGCGTTTTAATCAATTTTTACATTTGTCCTTGTATAAACCGGAAGTATCGGAACCGGAAATTAAAAACCTTACATTCCATAGATTGATAGATTTGCTGTAAGACCGTCCCAAAATTGTATCAATATATCTTCCAGTTTTCAAAAAATCGCTGACAGAAATCTGTCGAGAAAAATAATAATAATAACTAGAACTTTTTTTGTCTTCAACAAAAAGTAAGGGCTTTTCGACAGCCCCAGTTTCCCTTTTTAATTTAAAGTGTCGAAAAAAAAATATCTCTAATCTATTTCCAAATTTTCTAAACGCCTCGGTATAACCAGTTGCTTAGATAGGAGTTTATGAGTACTGCAGTGTGAAAAGAAAGATAACTCCAGAATTTAAAAAGTAGCTACACTTCTAATTTTCAGAAGAATATTTTCAAAAAAATCATTCCAAAGTAAGTATTCATTCCTGGGACGCAAAACTTGGTATGCCAAGGGTATTTATGCTGTACATTCTTGGAGCAAAGCGAGATAACTCTTCCAAACAATAATTTTGAAATTTAAACAAGATGTGATCTTTGGGCCTACAAAAACCCTTTAAGGAGTCAAAAAGTGGCCCCTCGGACCATATTTTTTAAATTGTACTCTCTACTCTCAACTATAAGCCGAAAAGATTTTAAATATCGGATGAAAAATAAAAAAGTTACAGTTGAAAGGCTGTTTTGCACGATGGCCCCTGTAGACCCCTTATTTTTAAGAATTGTGTACCCAAAACTTTTTCCGGTCTGCGGAGTGTGTGTCTCAATATACAGATAAAATATTGTAATATTTAAATGGAAACTTTTTGAGAAAACGAATGACGCGTGATTTTTGTTTAACATTGAAACTCCCATAGACGATTTCACCGACCTATAAAACCGGAAGTAGTCAACATATTTTTACAAAACTCGGAATGTATGTTAATAACTTCCATCTTAATAATATTCAGGCATCATTGAACCTTTTAAATGTCATTTGAATTTTTTTGTTTTTTCATCCCCCCTTTTCTAAAGTTTAGGGCTTTATATCTCAAAAACGGTAAGATATAGAAAGTTGCCTACGCTTACAATTTTGTACAACTAGTTATGATAAATGTAATTCTAAAGTTTGAACGTTCTGGATTGAAAAATAATCAAAATATTGAGTTTCAATCAATTATTGCTATTTTCCTTGTAAAAACCGGAAGTACCGGAACCGGAAATCTGAAACCTTACATTTCATAGAGTGGAAAATTTGCTATAAGACCGTTGAAAAATTGTATCGATATATCTTCCAGTTTTCAAAAAATCGCTGACAGAAATCTGTCGAGAAAAATAATAATAATAATAATAATAACTAGAACTTTTTTTTGTCTTCAACAAAAAGTAAGGGCTTTTCGACAGCCCCATTATCCCTTTTTAATTAAATGTTCAAAAAAATATTCTCTAGTTTATTTCCAAGTCTTCTAAACGCCTTGGTATCCCAAGTTGCTTAGATAGCAACTTATGAGTAGTGCAATGTGAAAAGAAAGATAACTCCAGAACTTTACAGGTAGCTATATTTTTAATTTTCCAGAAAAATATTTTCAAAAAATCATATTGAAGTAAGTATTCATTCCCCGGACACCAAATTTGGTATGCCTACAGTATTAATGCTCTTTATTCTTACAACAAAGCGAGACAACTCTTACTAAAAACATTTTGAAATTTGAACAAGTTCTGATCTTGAGGTCCTTCAAACCCCTATAAGGACTCAAAAAGTGGCCCCTCGGACCATAAATTTTAAATTGTTCTCTTTATTCTAAACAATAAACTGAAAAAAAATTTAAAATCAGATGAAAGGTAAAAAAGTTACAGCTAAAAGGCTGTTTTGCACGTTGGCCCCTGCAGATCCCTAATTTTTTCGAGTTGTTTACCCAAAACTTTTTCAGGTCTGCGGATTGTGTGTGTTATTATAAATATGAAATATTGTAGCAATTACTTGAAAACCTTTTGAGAAAACGAACCACGCGTGATTTTTGTTTAACATTGAAACTCCCATAGGCAATTTTCATTGACCTATAAAACCGGAAGTAGTCAACATATTTTATTGAAACTTAGAATATATGTTAATTACATCTATGTTAAAAATATTTAGGCGTTAAATAATTTTTTAAAGGTCATTTAAATTTTTTTGCTTTCTCATCCCCCCTTTTCTAAAGTTTAGGACTTTATATCTCAAAAACGGTAAGATATAGAAAGTTGTCTACGCTGACAATTTTGTACAGAGAGACAAGATGCACCTAATTGTAAAAGTTGAACATTCTAATATAAAAACTAAACAAAGTATTGCGTTTTAAGCAATTTTTACATTTTTCCTTGTTAAAACCGGAAGTAGCGGAACCGGAAGTTAAAAACCTTACATTCCATAGATTGATAGATTTGCGGTAAGACCGTCCCAAAACTGTATCAATATATCTTCCAGTTTTCAAAAAATCGCAGACAGAAATCTGTCGAGAAAAATAATAATAATAATAATAATAATAAAAAAAGACAAAAACAATAGGTCTTTTCGACCGAAAGTCGAAAAGCCCTAATAATAATAATAAAAAAACACAAAAACAATAGGTCTTTTCGACCGAAAGTCGAAAAGCCCTAATAATAATAATAATAAAAAAAGACAAAAACAATAGGTCTTTTCGACCGAAAGTCGAAAAGCCCTAACTAGAACTTTTTTTGTCTTCAACAAAAAGTAAGGGCTTTTCGACAACTTAACTTTTTATGGCTACAGAAAACTGATCTGATTTTAAACTGATTTGTGGTCCATTATAAACCATAACATCTATGAATTATGTATTCAGTAGGAGGGCAATTCATATTGGTTTTAGAATATAACTTTATTGAATTCTGTTTGATATAGTTAAATTTCAGTGATCCTAACAAAATTGTTGGTACGAAAAGTTTTGAAATAATTCACATCAAAAGGGTCATTATCACGATTTGGGTCAAAAATTGTTTTTTTCAATTTTAATGTTTACAATGCTTTAATGAGACTTTTTTAATAGGCAACCAAATTTTGAGTGTCACTTGTTGTGTTACAAGCAAGTTACAGAGCTTAGAATTCTTCGCTATGTAAACAAAGTTTATGTTAACACTTTGAATGTTGAAGTTAAATTCCAGTTTTAAACTTAAAATAAATGGGTCGAACGTTAGAAACTGTTCATATATGCTTAAAATAAATAAAAGGATTTTTTAAAAAAATCAGCTTGAAAATTTTTTTTACAGGTAGATTGAACCTATGTCAACAAAAAACAAGACACGAGCCTTGTTTACATGACAAAGAACTTTGAGCAATGTATCTTGCTTATAGCTCTACAACTGACTCTCAGATTTCATTTGATTAATAGAAATGCATTCCTTAATCATTGTAAATAATTAAAACAGAAAATAGAATTTGACCAAAATCGTGACCATGCCCCTTTAGCCCCCAAAACAACAATACACATAACGAAAGTCCTATAAGGATTTTGTTTACGTATAGATTACCTTGCATCGAAGTCAATTAGGTCGATTATGAATTAGATGACTACAAAAAAGATACAGAAATTTTTTTTCTGAAGATATGATCTTTAAATTGGAGAATGCTAGAGATTTATTTTGAAATATTCACTTTTAACTACTATAATATTTTCTTATCACCAAGCAGATGCTTGAACGTTTAAGAAAATATGTGTACTTTTAAGATTATTTGACATCGATTAGTTTTAACTCAGGAATAAATTCATAAGATGAATTAAAAGCTCAAAAAATTGTTAATTCAAGTGCTTCATGGTAACTGTAGTAGGTTGGAATCATTGCTATTTTTACATTTATATCTTTAACATACACGTGGTCTATCAATGTTCCACTATCAGTTGTCACTTCTGTTACTAACTGATTAAATCCATTTTTTTCCATTAAAAGCCTGATGGAAGAGTTACCATTACTAATATTTTGATTAAAATCACCCATAATCAGACAAGGAAGATGCATACTCTGAGCAATTACTAACAGTCTTTTCATCGTTTTCAGAAAACATTCTACTGCGTAGGAAGAGGGTCTATACAATGTAATAAATAGTATGTTGTTCGTTTTAAACGCTATGTATTCAAGATTATCAATCGGTAAAATAATCCGTTCATACTGCAATTGTCTTTCAATGTTTCTGAATACACATACTCCCCCTTTGGCTTGGGTTTGTATCACATTGTCAGAAGTGTATGAATTTCTGCGAACCTGGTGAACTGCAGAAAAACAATCAAGTTCTGCATTAGTTGTCATTTCGTTTGTAACCCATGTTTCAACTAAGCAAATGAAATCAATTCTTCTGCATTTAAGAGTTATCCTTAGATCCTCTGAATGGTTTTGTAAACCCTCTATATTGTGGTACAAAATTGTCAGTCTATTTTGTATCAGTTCTTTGTCTGCCGTAAGAAAGTTTGGCATGGTGTCTAGAGATTCTTGGACATTTGGATTTGAATAAATTGACTTTTCGTTAAAATCTTGCAATGTTAAGCCTTCAAGAGATGTTACACGACTTAAGGCGACATAAGCTTGTCCCGGTTGAAAAATCTTCTTTAAAGATACAACAGCTTTGCAAACGGTTAAACCTTGGACTTTATGAACTGAACATGCCCAGGCAAGCTTTAATGGGAACTGTTTTCGAAAAATATTACCATCTTTTCCCACCATTTCTTCCACTCGCTCGATGATAACTCTATTCTCATTGTTAACTTTTGTTCCCAGCCTTTTCCCGACTCTTTTGTTGTCAAAACTAACCTCTATAAATTTTATTTCAGTTGTATTACCAGATTTTACATCTATTAATCTTGTTACGGTTCCAAATGCACCGTTTACCAATCCGTCCGTGATGTCAATGTTGTAAATTAGCATAATACGTGCACCGACACATATCTGAAGTTCTTTTAATAACCTAAACTGATTTTTTACTGCATTCGCTTTATTAGTTCCTCGGGGTGAATATTTTTGCTTGACATTGTCTTCTGCTTTTAAAACAATAGGTTCCGTTCCATTATTTGAACAAAGTGAAGCTAGAGCCTGGGCATTGAACTCATTGACTTGAGCATTTGTCGGAAATATATGTAGAGCGTCAACCGCATTGTCGTTCTCTCTACTTAAGAGTAACTCTCTGTCCCCTGTACTTAAATGCTCCTTCTTTTTTTTGATTCTGCACCTATTTAGAAGTTCAGCAAATTGTTTGTCTTCTTTTTGTCTCATGATCTCAGTCAGATTTACTAGTTTGAAAGAATCGTTCCAAAGATCAAAATAGCAATCGTTGATAAAGAGGGGTTTACCTTTAACAGGCGGTAACTGGTAAAAATCTCCAAAAGCCAAAACGCTCACATTTCCGAATGGGGTAAAATCTCCCGTTTGTTTAATCTGTCTTAGACGGCCATGTATGTAAGTCAGCATTTTTTTATCAACCATGGAGATTTCATCAATAATCAACAATTTTAATTGACCAAGTTTTGTTCTCAGCGTGTTTAATTTATCATCACCAAGTGGTTGATATTCTAATGGCAAAGCACTGTTGCCAGGAATGGTGAATGTACTGTGAATTGTTGCTCCTCCAATATTAAATGCTGCTACACCAGTGGGTGCCGTTAATAAAATTGATACATCGTCTGGGTTTGCCATGGTAGGAGCAAATAATCGTGACAATTCATAGTAAATGCTTTTAATCAGATGACTTTTGCCTGTCCCAGCACCCCCTGTTATAAATACTTGAAGTTGTGGAGGCTTTCTTCCACCTATGATTTCAAGACACCATGATCTAAGTCTGTAGAAAACCTTTTGTTGGGTTTCATTCAAAGATCTTATTATATTTATGCCTTCCTCTTTTGATATTAAAGGTTGTGAAACTTCAATTGTATTTGAAGTGTTGTCCAATAAATCAGGAATTCGTAATTCCAATTCTGTGTCGTCGTTTTTTTCTGCTTCTTTTTCAGTTATACATTCAAGCCTATTTACTTCTGTTTCTGGGCAAATCTGTGACCAAGCACTGTCTCGAATACCATCGTTTTCCAGAATTTCCTCAGCCCTTTCTAAAGCATCCATATCCTTCTCAAACAAACTACGGTTTCTTTCAACTGTTTCCTTTACACCCGGAGAATGATAAAATTCTTCATAGCTACGTTTAGATTTAAATTTCTCAATCGATCTGTACGGGAAAAATAATTGCAACATACTGAAATAGAACTTTTCACGAGCTTTTTCAACAGAAAATCGTGGATATCGTATGACGGCATTTTCAGTCAAAGATCTCTTTTGAATAAAGCCTAAGTTCTTTTGCAATGCATGTATGGGGCTTCTTGGGTTTTTTGATATCTGCGATGAAGCTAGAACTCTATACTCTGAACAGAATGTAGCTAAACACATACTGTCAAATTCGCTTGTTGCAGGTCTTGCACTGTACTTCTCAGTTAGGCTTGACATCCATATTTCTTCATCTAAATCAGATTTCTTTTCCAATACTTTCAAAGGAAGACTCATACGAATGGGATTTTCTCCTACAGGTATAAACTGAACTTTTCTTGAGCATCCTTTTAATTGCAAGCTGCATACTCTAAAGGCAGCTTCTTGTGCACTGACTTCTCTATGATGTAAATATGCGGCTCCAAGTTTCTTCATGGCAGCTTTTGCTTCATGATTACCATCTCTTGCTTCTCGTTGCGTGCAATCTAAAATTTGACTCATTTCTCTTTCTGCTTTTGAAATGTAAGACACTATATAGACCACGCATGCATATGCATCGGTAATATACTGAATGTCCATATTTGCATTCCAGCAGGAAAGTAACTGCGCGTTATACTGATTGATCCACGATTCTGCTGGATTTCTTTTCAAAACTACACCTGTTGAGTTTGTTAGTGTGTTGTTTGCGTCTTCAAACTGCTCTTGGGTTATACCCAATATCTGAAACAGTTCTTCAGTTCCCATCTCTTTAGAATCATTTTCTTTGATATAATTCCAAATTCTTGATAACAATTCTTTTGAACTTTCTTTTCTGCTTGTCTCTCTAGTATTATGACGTATAATCTCGTTATATTCTTCTTCTGACATTTGAAGATCGATTGTCTTGATGTTTTCCTTTTGAGGATGACTTATAAAAGTTTTCTCTGAAGGTGGTCTCGGAAAATTGAATCTACATTCTTTCGAACCTTTTTTACAGGACTTCGAATGCGATTTGCTATGTGTCTGAACGCTTCTAACAATTTCAAGTAGTTCGTCATCCCTGTTATCAACATCATCATCATCATCACCATAAGGAATTTTACAAGTTACATATGTATCAATGAAATCAACAACATCACAATCAGCGTCTTTGTGTAATTTCGGTGCATCTTCAATCCAAAAAAGACAGTGCGTATGAGGGGATCCTCTTTGCTGAAATTCAATTCGATAAAAGTAATCTTTAACTTTTCCAATAGGATTTGCATTTGATAAGATAACCTTCTTTAAAAAGGTTTGAAACCGATAATCAAACATGCGTGAAACAGTTATTGGGTTCTTTTTCAGAATTTCCCATTTTTCTGATAATGTTAAATCTTCAATACTTCTGGGGTCGTTATTCTGTTTTAAGATAGCTTCAAATATTTCTGGCCATCTCATTTCAGCTGCAGAGAAGGAACAAAACCATGTTGGAAGACCAAGTTGTCTAATCATTGCAAAAAGATCCTTTTGTGCTGTCTGCCAGTATGGTGGAGTTCCTCGTATTGGTTTCAAAAATTTATACCCATCATCTGCTTTAAAAATTTCACGCAGAGAGTCTTTGTTTTTTATAGATTTCAAAGTTAACCTGTTTCCATCAAAACCTTTCTCTGGTGTCTTCCTTAATGCTATTGAAACGTTTGATACCACTTGTTGCAATTCTGTCAAATACTGGGAAAAGAAGATAAAATCGGTGTCGTTTGCGTATCTTGTGTCGACATTCATTAACTTGTTCAAAAGAAATCTTGACAATGTTAAACGAACATCCCTTTCATCGTCAAATACATTTTCACCATTAGGAAAATGACATGGAAAGCACTTTGTGTCTATTCCTTTTTCCATCAGTATACTTACTGGGTTATTCTTTTCACAAGGGGCTAAACAAAATATTTGATCGAAATATTGGTCCAAAACCTCTTGACCTATGTCAACTGGCTGAAGACAAGTATCATGTGGCATTGCGTGATTCAACTCATCATCAATTGTTTCACTAATTTCATTTTCGTGTAAATTTTCATCGTGATATTTTTCCGCATCTGCAGTAGATGATTCAATAGGATTTTCCCAAGAATCGTCAAAATGTAGATCTTTGTAATACTTATTTTCTTTACACAAATATTCAATTGCTCTTCTGACCTTTTGTGTGTTAATAAACTTGAAATCACAGTGTCCCTTGTAGGAAAGTTTTCTCTTTAATTTGACTTGGATTAATTGGTTTTCATTTTCTGGTCGTGGTAGTGACTCTACTGTATCAGTCACATTGCTAGGTACACAAACAACGGGTCCTTGAACACCAAATTGCCCTCCTTTGGGTAAAGCCATCATTTTCTTGAACGGAATCATTCGTGATACGAGATGTCTTTCGACTGAGTTTAATTCCTTTAAAACTTCTGGTACCTCTGCGTTCTCCAACCTATTCATGAAACATTCACTAGGCATAGTTCCCGATAAAAGTTTTCTATGGCAAGTGTAGCAGACCCATAATTTACATCTAGACGAACACGTGTGCCTTTCAGTCCCAGGACATCTTTCTAAATATTTTGTTGATACATATGCTTGTCCTAATCCAATACCCTCTGAAGTTGTGTTTTTGTTGTAAGTTTGAGGTTCGCAAATCAGGACTTGCTTTTTGAATAACAGTTTGAAACATACCGAGCAAATATGATCGGGGTACATCTTCATTTCATCTCGAAATTTTTCTTGAACAAAAACCCAGTCCTTACTCTTACATCGTCTAGCATAAACAGAAGTTTTGACATTTTTTCTGTGAACTTCGCTTGTTTTGTACTGTGTTTTAGAGTACTGCTTTATTTTTGCTTTATGACTTCCATCATTTTTGTACCTTTTTATTGATGCTTCCTTTACCTTGGCTTGATGCTGTTTATTTGTACTGTACTTTGTTTTAGATGCCAATTTAACATTGTCCCTGTGCTCTTTATCAATATCGTACTTTAATATTGAGTGCAATTTCTTATTCTCTCTTTGCAGTTCATTTGTTTCATATCTTAGCTGTGATGCTTTTATCTTTTCTTGTTTGTATTCTTCATCCCTAGTGTATTTTCTTAATGCATAAATTCTTTGCTGTTCTTTTCGTTTATCTATTTGACTGACATTGAGAAATACATTGCTGTCCTCAAGTTTTGATTTTTTCTTCCGGTAGAGATTAGAGGTGTCAGTACTTTTCCTTTTTAATATCATTGAGTCACCATTTTGATTTTTGGGAAGGGTGTGGTTTTTAATACTTTCTTGTCTGTCCGATTTTTTAAGCGTTTTGTCTTTTTCTAAATTAATGCGGTTATTTATTTCAAACTGGTTACTGTTTTCAAATTCCGCTGTGACAGGGGTAATTTCACTTAAAATTGAATTGGCAATTTTAACACCAGTTACCTCAAACTGTTCATATCTACTAGCATTCATAGAGTTAGCTAATGACATACAATGCGAAGTCAGATCTTCGACAGTATTGCATTCAAGGAGAATACTCTTTCCAAATGGGGACATTTTCCCAAATCTATCTCTACAATGAGGATCAAAAACATAAAAGGAATTTCTATCCTTTATAATAATGTACGTGTTACTTTTAAATGTAACAAATGCACCATCAGAGTCTATAAGAGCATTATTTATTGCTTCGTTCAATGACCAACTCTGAAAATCAGAATCATGCAAGCAATTCGCAGGGTTTATCAATCCATACAAAGAATCATAAAATTCGAAGTTAAATTCTTTATTGAAGCATTCAATTTGTCTCGGAATTTCTGTAACTAAAACATAGTCATTATGCATGGTAGAACTACCTGCTAAGAACCGATACAATTCATTACCAGTATTCAAAACAACATTCATATCATGAACATTCCAGTCTTTTGTATGTTTTACTTTGC
This sequence comes from Magallana gigas, assembly GCF_963853765.1. Lineage (NCBI taxonomy): Eukaryota > Metazoa > Mollusca > Bivalvia > Ostreida > Ostreidae > Magallana > Magallana gigas. The sequence goes on from NC_088861.1 coordinate 27,289,160, forward strand.
TATACATCAAGGAAGCTAGACTGTTCATAACACATTGTTTTCCGGCAGATGCACCGAACTTAGGATGTCCTTGGTGACAGTTACCTTGCAGAATTTTCCCCTCGAATTGAATGTTCTCTTCCCCTGTGCTACATTGAAATGCCTCCTCCATTAAAATGTCATCAGAGCATGTGCGCTGTCCTTTTAATGTCTCAATTTTCGTATCAACTTTCACATTATGCATAACTGTTTCAGAATGATCAAAAATGTTTGAGGCTGTGTTTGCAGACGTGTTCATTACGTTTTCCTTATGTTCTTCCACCGATAGAACAACTTCATAATGTGCTCGGTAACAATGTTTTAGATAAATTGCCTCAGCTTCTACTTTTAATCTGCTATTTGCTTGTTTTCCCGAAAACCTTACCCAGGACTTGTTACTATCGTCAAACACATAAATATCAGTTTGAAGCAAGTGAGCTGCAGCAATGATTTCAACTTCGGTGGCCCATACTCCATTCTTTAACATGCCTTTTTTAAAAACATAACTGCAGACAGATTGGTATCCTGATCTTAAAAAGCTGAAAAATATTTTTTCATTTTTCAAAATATGATTTACTATTATGCTTCTTATTTTGAAATGATGACATTCTTCACCAAAGATTGCAAATGATAATGATCTAAAGAAACAATTCCCGTCCCCTACAATAGATCTGGTTTTCGTAGGAACCGTCAGCAGTTTTTCAACAGATATGGATTGGTCTTTGAATTCCTTTGCAACAACACTGGAGTTTGATCTTCTTTTCAACCGCTCTTTTGTGGCCTCCGAAAGGGGACAGTAACTCAAATCAGTTTTCTCACAGTCAATAAGAGACAATTCCACATCTTCTTTCCTCTTCTTTTTAGTGTTTCTATCAATTTTTTCCCTTGGTTTTTGTTTCAAAACATCAATTAATCTAACTTCCCATTTTCCATAGTCCGGTTCTGATAACTGTTGAAGTCTGCGATCAATTTGGTTTTGTATATCAGCTGGAATTGAAGTACACATTTTCTTTACTTTAACACTAGCCTCATCATTCTTGTTCTTGTCACACGTCTTGAAGCCAAAATTCATTTTACGTTTGTTTGATCTTTTAATTTTGTAATTTCCCTCATGAATTTCATCTTCTCTTTTTATATCTTTTTTGCTTCTTCCATTGTCGAATATAGCTTCAATTTTTTCTTCGTTCATTTCATTTGTTATTTTCTTTTGGGTTTTCTTTGTAACTGTGCATGACCTCATTTCACCCATTGATTTCGAGCAAATTTTTGTTTTCTGGTTAGTTTTGGTTTGGATTGTCACCATTGATTCTAGACCACTATCTTTGATGGTTTTTGTTTTAGTTTTCTGTTTCTTAAGTTTTCTTTCAGTTTCTTTGTTCAGTTTTGTTTCAATTTTCAGTTTATTTGTTTCTTTGTTCAGTTTTGTTTCAGTTTCTTTGTTCAGTTTTGTTTTAGTTTCTTGTTCAGTTTTCAGTATATTTGTTTCTTTGTTCAGTTTTGTTTCAGTTTCTTGTTTAGTTTCTTTGTTCAGTTTTGTTTCAGTTTCTTGTTCAGTTTTCAGTTCATTTGTTTCTTTGTTCAGTTTTGTTTCAGTTTCTTGTCCAGTTTTTTCGTTCAATTTTGTTTCAGTTTCTTGTTCAGTTTTCAGTTCATTTGTTTCTTTGTTCAGTTTTGTTTCAGTTTCTTGTTCAGTTTTCAGTTCATTTGTTTCTTTGTTCAGTTTTGTTTCAGTTTCTTGTCCAGTTTTTTCGTTCAATTTTGTTTCAGTTTCTTGTTCAGTTTTCAGTTCATTTGTTTCTTTGTTCAGTTTTGTTTCAGTTTCTTGTTTCGTTTTTTCGTTCAGTTTTGTTTCAGTTTCTTGTTCAGTTTTGAGTTCATTTGTTTCTTTGTTCAGTTTTGTTTCAGTTTCTTGTTCAGTTTTCAGTTCATTTGTTTCTTTGTTCAGTTTTGTTTCAGTTTCTTGTTCAGTTTTTTCGTTCAGTTTTGTTTCAGTTTCTTGTTCAGTTTTCAGTTCATTGGTTTCTTTGTTCAGTTTTGTTTCAGTTTCTTGTTTCGTTTTTTCGTTCAGTTTTGTTTCAGTTTCTTGTTCAGTTTTCAGTTCATTTGTTTCTTTGTTCAGTTTTGTTTCAGTTTCTTGTTTCGTTTTTTCGTTCAGTTTTGTTTCAGTTTCTTGTTTTGTTTTCAGTTCATTTGTTTCTTTGTTCAGTTTCTTGTTCAGTTTTCAGTTCATTTGTTTCTTTGTTCAGTTTTGTTTCAGTTTCTTGTTTTGTTTTCAGTTCATTTGTTTCTTTGTTCAGTTTTGTTTCAGTTTCTTGTTTTGTTTTCAGTTTGTTTGTTTCTTTGTTCAGTTTTGTTTCAGTTCTTGTTTTTGTTCCAAGGTTTTTTAAAGAGGCCTTGGATAGCCTCTGGCCACTAACTGTGTTAGCATTGGCCAACGTTCCTGTAAAGGAACTAAAATTGTCTGGGTTTTTTTTAGAGTTGCCCACCAAACTCTCTGATTTCTCAGGCTTTACTGCTGACTTCCTTCTCTCTTTCTCTTTGGCTGCTTTTTGTGCAGCAGAAATCCGTTTTGACCTCATTCTACAAAATAAAACAAGGGAAAATTAGGCAGAAAATAATGTAAGTAACAAAATTCTTAATTCGTATTATTGGCATCTTATTTTTATTTTCCTGGAACCTATGTTTAATTGACATTGCTTACTTTCTACAGTCTTTGACAGACAGATAGATTGACAAAGTGGTTCCTATATATCCCCCAAAACTTTATTTGAGGAGGGTATAATGACACAGGAAAAATCGGGAAAATATTTTGTAGCATATTATCCAAAAAAAAATTCAAATCAACACATTATAATAGAATTGCGCAACTAAGATTATAGGTCAGATTCATTCAATTACCATCACATTTTTACGATGAAGTCGCTGTCAAGGCAACATTTATGGTGTCGAGGTAACGTTAATATAAAGCGCCCTATATAGCAGAGTTCATAAGGGTAAATCTCCTATACATGTTGCTAACACTTCTGGTTCAATGATTCATCATGTTTCACTCAAAATCTACTGTAAAAGTAGCCATGAATGTCTGTGTACATGTCACAAATTATAGATACATTAAATAAAGTTCATTGTATTAAGGTAAGAGATTGCTTTGTTGTTTTCATTATGAAATATTTTCACTTTCTTCATTGCTTTTTAAATGATCTACATGTATTTATTTTATCATAACAGTAACAAGATTCAAAGAATTAAATTGCGTCTCGTTGCCTGTCACAGATCATCAGAACAGACTATACACTTCTGTTTTCAATTGATTCACGCTTACAACGAGATGCGATTCAACTCTTTGGATCAAGTTTCTATTAGGATGGTAATTGATGATAAATTTATGATATATCCTTTTATTTAAAAGGTAAACATAATAAAACTGGTTTTGTTTAAAAGGGCGTGGTCACGATTTTTGTCAAATTTTATTTTTCTACTTTTTATTATTTACAATGCTTTGGGAATGCATTTCTAATAATCAAATGAAATGTGGGTGCCAGTCGATGAGTTTTAAGCAAAAAACAGGGCTCATAATTCTTCATCATGTAAACAAGGCTCGTGCCGTGTTTCGATTTATATAGGTTCAATATACCAACAAAAAATCTTTTCAAGCTGATTTGTCTATCTTCTTATTCATTTTAAGCATAAATAAACAGTTCCTAATGATTCACACATTTATTTGAGGTCTAAAAGTGGAATTTTCACTTCAACATTCAAAATGTAAACAAACGCTTTGTTTACATAGCGAAGAATTCTAAGCTCTGCAACTCACTTATAACTCAACAAATGACACTCAAATTTTGGTTGCCTATTAAGAATGCCTTACTGAAGCATTGTAAACATTAAAATCGAAACAAAAATTATATAAAGTTTACATCTGATGGTTTTAATAATTTAACATTAACAAGAAAATTTAGTGTATAAACATTCAATAGGTTTAGAAATAGCAAAACACCAATAATATCAATAATGCATTTACCAGACTTGGTCACACTTACATGCATTCATGTTTGAGAAATCTCGCAACTTGCTGGGATTTCCGAGATTTTATTCACAGACATTCTGGGACTTGGGTGCTAATTTAACCACCTTCATTAGTCCCATCTTTATTTTAACTTACATTCAGTAATCACTTTTACACTAACAATGCTACAATACAAGACAAAATATCATACTTTCTTTGGATAAATTTCAACAAGGGTACCACAAAGTGAAGCACCCCATCACTAGATCAAATATTGTTGGGGGAATGCATTATATAGGACTATGTACATGTAATTAACGAGAGCAAATATTTTGCGAAATATATTGAAAAATTGACCAAATTGAGGGGAAGGCAGATATTTGACCTTAACAAATGTAGTTCTTTCAATATTCAAGTCTACAGATTAGATAATATAATCAAGTCAAACATATGATCAATGAATACAGTAAAGATGCATATGCATCATCAATGATTAAAGTACAAAAAGATCGAAAATGGAGACACTTTTGAAGTGTCAATGTACAGGTGTGTTCATGTATCTTGAATGTTTATATGTAACACAAGTAATAGCTTTCCAAAAGGCTTGCCTGACTAAACAAAATTATTCAATGAAGGTATGCATGTCTAAATTATGCTATCTTGTAGGAAATAAAGTTAATTTTCTCTGTTGATCATAAATTGATATACAGAACTGTAGATTTAAGAAGTAACTTCAATCTTTTTCTTCTATCTACTGCACGTACATGTATATCACTTCAAATGAAATTATTTCATTATTTCAAATTTTGTTAGGGATGTACATGTATTGAAGAATTGCATGCAAGCTTGAAAGCTGACCAAAAAAAAAAACAGTCAAATCTTATATTATATGTTATTCAAATTTATTAACATACAAAATCAATGGCATTTTTGTTATTTCTAACCATAGGAAATGGGAAAAGATTTTCAAGGCTTGTTTTTTTAAGTGGAAGGGGGGGGGGGGCAGTAATTCTTCACAAGCAATTAACAAGATGCCCATATACCGAATTGCTCACCTGAATAACAATGGCGAAATACTTTTACTTAAAACACTAAAAATAATTAAGAACAGTAAAATTTATGTTAAACAAAGTTAAGTTATATATAAGCATACATAAATGATCCGTATGAAACGTAGCTGAAGATCTAGCGATCTGTAGTATGCTCTGATGGACAATTCTAGTTGTTTGTGGTATGTCAACCCATAGTAGTAGATATGCAGCTATTATCAATATGAAACAATCTTAGCATGACAAATGTGTGATATCTGTCAAAGTCTCCTCTGAATTTTGGACTAGTTTCATTGTAAGTAATAGGGAAAAATTTGTCTGAAAGTGGACTGCTTGTTTCAATCGGATGACTTTAATTTCTTGCCCGCTTCAACTTTTACCCATGGGCAATCTTCTAACCTTCCAATACTACAAAACGTAAGTTTTTTTTTAACCTTAACTGGATTAAAATTCCAAAAATATCAAGTTGTTGATTTGCACTGCATACGGTTGCGTAAAATTGTACATAAAATTACCGGAAATGTCTATTTAATGTCGTCGTACATAAAGTTCATGTTTTAACTTTGCTTTTATACGATAATTTAAAAAAAATTGAATCAGTTGACTTGGAAATTAATAGGGTTTGTCCTTTTACCATGCCAAAGAGGTGTACAAAGTTTGATGAATATTCATTAGAGGGTTTTCTTGGAATAATGGTAAAGTATTGACAATGGACACACACACATACATACACACACCCGCACAGCAGCAATGCTACATGTATATCCCCCTCGCAACAAGTTGTGCGAGGAGATAATAAAACCTGTATATTGTTTCCTGCAGGTTTTGCAAATGTGTAAACAGTATTAGCTCTTTAAAGATAAAAAAATTGTACATTTTCTAAGATGTATATCAGTTTAAAAATCAGCATCCATTGTGGGCCTACAAAATGTACCTTATCGTGAGTAATCATAATTTATACAAGAGGCCCATGGGCCACATCGCTCACCTGAGGAACAATAGGTATGATAAAGTCAGCTTAATGGAGTCAAAATACAAACAATCTGGACAATGTACAACAATACATGTAGATCCTGTATAAATAAAATCCATTTTTCCCCCTTGGAACTCGGATAGCCCTGATTGCTGCCAATATTTACAAGAGCAGACTTTAATCACCGCTCCTGCACACGTTACGCAGGCAGGGGTGACCGCACAACTACACAACTTAACAGGTACCAACATTTACACAAGCAGGCAGGGATGACCGCACACTTACGCCAACAGCTCAACCTAACGCAAACAAGGACTTCCACACACTTGCGCTAGAAAGGCCTGAACACCAGCAGGGATGACCATACACTAGTGCTCGCCACACTAGTGCTCCGCCGCAACCACCACCAATACAAGCAGGTATGACTGTACACTTGTATTAATGCAATGCAGGGCAGGAATGACCGCACACTTTGTATCAAAGGTTAGAAAACACGTAGATTAGATAGGGCAGGGATGTTCACACACTCAATCTATCTATCCATACCTGTTTAAGTTTAACCCCTAACAGTCACTCTCCTTAATGCAATAGACACTGTCCCTATATATGTGCCAGCCTTAAATAATTCATAGTATCTAAAAATTGGAAATCAAAAATAAACAAACTAATCCGGCCTAACCCAAAACTTCTTATGCAGAACAACTTATATACATTGAATATTTATTATTGTATAAAAATAATCATCACAATAATTGGTTAACAGTGGATGCATTAATTAAAATAATCAAGAATCAATAAATCAAGGGCAATAACTCAATACAGTAATACAAAAAGATTCTAATGAAAAAATAGCTGCCTGCTTTAATTTTATAGTCATATCACATGTTGAGTATTGCAGTTCTCAAAAAGATCCTTTACAATTGTTTATATATGGGATATTTAGCTACATCAAACTCTGAACCTTCTTGTGAGGCCGAAGAATTGTCCTGGAGCCAAAGTTTTAACAATTATAAAGAATCATCTTGCTGATTAGTTTCTGAGAAGAAGATTTTTAAAGATTTACTTTATATATTCCTATGTAAAACTTTAACACCCCCCCCCCCAAATGTGGCCTCACCCTACCCCCAGGGATCATGATTTTCACAACTTTGAATCTACACTACCTGAGGATACTTCCACAAAAGTTTCAGCTTTCCTGGCTGATAAGTTTCTGAGGAGAAGATTTTTAAAGATTTACTCTATATATTCCTATGTAAAACTTCGACCCCCCATTGTGCCCCACCCTACCCCCAGGGATCATAATTTTCACAACTTTGAATCTACACTGATTGAGGATGCTTCCACACAAGTTTCAGCTTTCCTGGCTGATTAGTTTCTGAGAAGACGATTTTTAAAGATTTACTCTATATACATGTATTTCTATGTAAAATTTTAACACCCCCCCCCCTAATGTGGCCTCACCCTACCCCCAGGGATCATGATTTTCACAACTTTGAATCTACACTACCTGAGGATGCTTCCACACAAGTTTCAGCTTTCCTGGCTGATTAGTTTCTGAGAAGAAGATTTTTAAAGATTTACTCTATATATTCCTATGTAAAACTTCGACCCTCCATTGTGGCCCCACCCTACCCCCGGGGATCATGAATTTCACAACTTTGAATCTACACTACCTGAGGATGCTTCCACACAAGTTCAGCTTTCCTGGCTGTTTAGTTTCTGAGAAGAAGATTTTTAAAGATTTACTCTATATATTCGTATGTAAAACTTCGACCCCCCATTGTGGCCCCACCCTACCCCCAGGGGTCATGAATTTCACAACTTTGAATCTACACTACCTGAGGATGCTTCCACACAAGTTTCACCTTTCCTAGCTTTCTGGTTCTTGAGAAGAAGATTTTTAAAGATTTACTCTATATATTTCTATGTAAAACTTCGACCCCCCATTGTGGCCCCACCCTACCCCCGGGGATAATGAATTTCACAACTTTCAATCTACACTACCTGAGGATGCTTCCACACAAGTTTCAGCTTTCTTGGCTGTTTAGTTTCTGAGAAGAAGATTTTTAAAGATTTACTCTATATATTCCTATGTAAAACTTCGACCCCCCATTGTGGCTCCACCCTACCCCTGGGGGTCATGAATTTCACAACTTTGAATCTACACTACCTGAGGATGCTTCCACACAAGTTTCACCTTTCCAAGCTTTCTGGTTCTTGAGAAGAAGATTTTTGAAAATTTCTCGAAATTTTTCATTAATTTCTTATTATCTCCCCTTGAAAACGGGTGTGGCCCTTAATTTTCACAACTTTGAATCCCCTTTGCCTAAGGATGATTTGTGCTAAGTTTGGTTGAAATTGGCCTAGTAGTTCTTGAGAAGATGTTGAAAATGTGAAAAGTTTACGGACAGACGGACAGACGGACGGACGGACACACATTAGGCTATATATTGGGTTCGTCAGGTCCAAGTTCTGTTGGATATTGCTTATTGGATATGAAAAAACTGTACACACGAGAGTACAGTTATTGGGTTGTAACTGTTTAAAACTAATTGGGCATCTATATTTAAGTGTCTACACTTATTGGATTTTTCATTTTATTCTTGATTCATACCAAATTTATAGTTGATTAATTGTTTGTATGTATATTTAGACAAAACTGCATACCTTTTATTTGAGACAAAGTTCTTTTTGTGAAGTAGTTTTGCTAAGATCGAAAATACTATTTCCCTCTACAATGCACATGACCAATTAGCATTTATTTACCGCCTCCTAATGGAAGGCAAGTCTACCTTAATGTAAATACCAGTACTTATTTTAGTCATGATTTCGGATACCTAGAAACATTCATTACAAAAAGAAAACCCAACAAGTCTTCTGATAAAGTCCCATTCATATTGGATACATAAAGGAGTCAACAGGTATTCAACTCAAGCCCTAATCCTCTTGGTTACCTGTCAATGGAATACAACTCAACAAGAATTGGACACCTGTCCAAATCCTCCTGGCTAACTATCTTTCTATAGTGGAATACAACTCAACAAGAATTGGACACATATCCTAATCCTATTGGCTACCTTTCTTTATGAACTGGAATGCAACTCAACAAGAAATGGACACCTGTCCAAATCCTTTTGGCTACCTCTCACCCTAAAGTGGAATACAACTTAACAGGAATTGAACACCTGTCCAAATCTTCTTGGCTATCTTTCTGTCTTAACTGAAATACAACTCAACAAGAAATGGACACATGTCCAAATCCTCCTGGCTACCTATCTCCCTAAACTGTAATACAACTCAACAGGAATTGGACACCTGTCCAAATCCTCTTGGCTAACTATCACCCTAAACTGTAATACAACTCAACAGGAATTGGACACCTGTCCAAATCCTCTTGGCTACCTTTCTTTCTTCACTGGAATACAACTCAACAAGAATTGGACACGTGTCCAAATCCTCTTGGCTACCTTTCTTTCTTCACTGGAATACAACTCAACAAGAACTCGACACCTGTCCAAATCCTCTTGGCTACCTATCTCCCTTAACTGGAATACAACTCAACAAGAATTGGACACCTGTCCAAATCCTCTTGGCTAACTATCTTCCTATAGTGGAATACAACTCAACAAGAATTGGACACGTGTCCAAATCCTCTTGGCTACCTTTCTTTCTTAACTGGAATACAACTCAACAAGAATTGGACACGTGTCCAAATCCTCTTGGCTACCTTTCTTTCTTCACTGAAATACAACCCAACAGATATTTGGAACACCTGAGTGTCTGTATTTTTCTTGAATATTTGTTCTCCTGTATTAGAATACAACCCAATCAGTAGATGGCATTTGTAATATATCAAGGTACATGTATCATTATTTGGCAATCTGGCAGTTATGCAAATGAAACTAATTCTTCTAAGCATGGTTTTGAAATTAAATTATTGCAACATGGCCGTAGTTCATAAAATTCAAGCAAATATAATGAAAAGATTTCATCAACAACCTTTTATTTTATCTACTATTAAGTACATGTATATGTAACTACCAAACTATTGATGAATCATCATTATTTATTTTTGTCTTCAGGAACACAGAAAAATATTTCTCTAAGCTTTGATCCAAAGATATATTTAATGACAAATGGCACACAAAGTATTAAATAAATCAAGTCCTTAATTACAAATTTGGCTATCATTTCATTTAGGAAAAGAAATTCTCATCAAATGAAGAAAATCCATGAAAATGCTACAAATAATTTTATACAACTATACTGCAAAACAAATTGCAATCTTGCAATAATTTGACTTTATCAAAGGAAATTCTTATCAAATGTCCAAGTAAATGAATTATGTGTACTTTCGTACGATAAAATTCTCAAACTGATTACATCCTACTAAACAGATACAATGCATGTGTTTCACACAATAAAAGAGATAACCATTGACTCAAGTTCAGTGACAAGTAAATGAAGTTATTCTTCCTGGAGTGGTGTATGTGTGTTAATACATTCTCTGAAATATTCTTTAACTTTCTCCAGTTCAGCCTCAGTCCATTTTATTCGCGCTGCAATGAAACAAATTTGTACATCTTATAAAAATGTGTTATAACCTGAATCTGCACCACCTCTATCTTAGCATATCTTAACATGGACTGAAACACACACTTGACCACTTTTACAATGAATAACTATGCACACAAAGTTTGACTGATATTATCCAGTTTGTTTGAGTTTAAAATCAGAAAAGTTAAATTGAAATCTTAAATAACTTACTCAAATAAGTCATGACAAGTTCCTTGTCACTAGGAGAAGGTGTGCCGAGTTCCTTGTCACTAAGAGAAGGTGTGCCGAGTTCCTTGTCACTAAGAGAAGGTGTGCCGAGTTCCTTGTCACTAAGAAAAGATGTGCCAAGTTCCTTGTCACTAGGAGAAGGTGTGCCGAGTTCCTTGTCACTAGGAGAAGGAGTGCCGAGTTCCTTGTCACTAGGAGAAGATGTGCCGAGTTCCTTGTCACTAGGAGAAGGAGTGCCGAGTTCCTTGTCACTAAGAGAAGGTGTGCCGAGTTCCTTGTCACTAAGAAAAGATGTGCCGAGTTCCTTGTCACTAGGAGAAGGTGTGCCGAGTTCCTTGTCACTAGGAGAAGGAGTGCCGAGTTCCTTGTCACTAGGAGAAGATGTGCCGAGTGCCTTGTCACTAGGATAAGGAGTGCCGAGTTCCTTGTCACTAAGAGACGGTGTGCCGAGTTCCTTGTCACTAAGAGAAGGTGTGCCGAGTTTCTTGTCACTAAGAGAAGGTGTGCCGAGTTCCTTGTCACTAAGAAAAGATGTGCCAAGTTCCTTGTCACTAGGAGAAGGTGTGCCGAGTTCCTTGTCACTAGGAAAAGATGTGCCGAGTTATTTGTCGCTAGGAGAAGGTGTGCCGAGTTCCTTGTCACTAGGAGAAGGTGTGCCGAGTTCCTTGTCACTAAGAGAAGGTGTGCCGAGTTCCTTGTCACTAAGAGAAGGTGTGCCGAGTTCCTTGTCACTAAGAGAAGGTGTGCCGAGTTCCTTGTCACTAGGAGAAGATGTGCCGAGTTCCTTGTCACTAGGAGAAGGTGTGCCGAGTTCCTTGTCACTAGGAGAAGGTGTGCCGAGTTCCTTGTCACTAAGAGAAGGTGTGCCGAGTTCCTTGTCACTAAGAGAAGGTGTGCCGAGTTCCTTGTCACTAAGAAAAGATGTGCCAAGTTCCTTGTCACTAGGAGAAGGTGTGCCGAGTTCTTTGTCACTAGGAGAAGGTGTGCCGAGTTCCTTGTCACTAGGAGAAGGTGTGCCGAGTTCCTTGTCACTAGGAAAAGATGTGCCGAGTTCCTTGTGGCTAGGAGAAGATGTGCCGAGTTCCTTGTCACTAGGAGAAGGAGTGCCGAGTTCCTTGTCACTAGGAGAAGGTGTGCCGAGTTCCTTGTCACTAGGAGAAGATGTGCCAAGTTCCTTGTCACTAGGAGAAGGTGTGCCGTGTTCCTTGTCACTAAGAGAAGGTGTGCCGAGTTCCTTGTCACTAAGAAAAGATGTGCCAAGTTCCTTGTCACTAGGAGAAGGTGTGCCGAGTTCCTTGTCACTAGGAAAAGATGTGCCGAGTTATTTGTTGCTAGGAGAAGGTGTGCCGAGTTCCTTGTCACTAGGAGAAGGAGTGCCGAGTTCCTTGTCACTAAGAGAAGGTGTGCCGAGTTCCTTGTCACTCAGAGAAGGTGTGCCGAGTATCTTGTCACTAAGAGAAGGTGTGCCGAGTTCCTTGTCACTAGGAAAGAGGTGCCGAGTTCTTTGTCACTAGGAAATGGTGTGCCGAGTTCCTTGTCACTAAGAGAAGTTGTGCCGAGTACCTTGTCACTAGGAGAAGGTGTGCCGAGTTCCTTGTCACTAGGAGAAGGTGTGCAGAGTTCCTTGTCACTAGGAGAATGTGTGCAGAGTTCCTTGTCACTAGGAGAAGATGTGCCGAGTTCCTTGTCACTAGGAGAAGGTGTGCCGAGTTCTTGTCACTAGGAGCAGGTGTGCCGAATTTGTTGGGCTCTTTTCTTGCTTCTGCAAGATCGTGTCTTCTGGCCACTTTTACTGAAAGCAAACAGATATATGTTGTTAAATTTATTTCTTGGACTTATCATCTGTGAAGTTTTTTCCTAGTAAATGACCCTAGCAGACAGTTTAAAATCATTTTATGACTGCGAACAAGAATACAATCCCATACAAACTAAACACTTTATGACATGCCTTGATCCTTTTTATGGAAATAATGTATACTGATAATAAAATTCCTAATTTTTAGAAAAATAATATGTAAAAAAATGTTTTTCTAATTAGTTAAATATTTAGTTTACTTGATTATGTGATACATTAACGTTATCCTATTTGTAACAATTTTGTTTTTTTTAATTGCATTTATTTAAAAAAAAATCATGATTGATACAAATAAGACAACAATGTTTCTGTAAGAATGTTTGAAAGCTGAATTGTACCCCCAAATGGTTTTGTTTGAACACCAAATAAAATGTTCTTTGACTAGATTTTTTTTAAAAATTGTCGTCTTGATTGAAGGCAAAAAAAAATATTAATGATAAAATTGGTGCATTTCTTAGACAGTTCTTAATGTTTAGGTGCACATTTTTTAATGCAAATTGTATTAAAAAAAATAACATGTCAATCAACTACTATCAACAAATTTATTAATACTGCAGTCTTCTCACCTGAGACTCATAGGCAAAAACAACTTCAATTATGGAAAATATCTTTTAAAAACATATCGATGATCATTTGAATATTCTCACACCTTAACACACACTAGCTAAAGCGTATTTAACAAATTATTTCTATATTTTTTACATGATACATCCATAATATAAAATTGTTTAAAAATCCAGATTGTTTTTTAATTTAATGTAAACAAGTATGGCAGTCATTGATTTACTACAAAATCACCAATTATGAGGCTGATGGGAGTTAGCCTTTTATATGATATGATTAATGAAGTTAGATGGTGTGCCTTTATATATAATGATAGTCCTATGAAATGGACAGAGTTTGCAAATGGCATCGTTTCTTCTTTTTGTTCTCAATTCTCAAACCAAGCTTTTCTTTTCTATCATGACAAAATAACATGATGCTGTGTAGTTTACAGTGGTGCAAAGGGTGTTAACATGTGACTGAATATTCAAACTCCATTCGAGATATTCAATATCCATTCGAATATTAGAAATTTACTATTTGCGAATATTAGAACATTCATTTCAACACTAGATTAAAGTCAAATTTATTTTGGTCTGAATTCATTAAAGCTGTGAATTTACAATCAAGGCCAAAGCTTACTTATCTGTTTGGTTTAGTAAGGTACTTCTCTCAATGCACTTTAATACAATCAAACATGTTTAAGACAATTGTTGAATACATCTTGGATACATCTAACAAACATCTAAAACAACCCAATACCCATGGGCACCAGTTATTTCGTGTTTTTATGCCTACCGGTAAATTATGTTTTCATTATGATATCTAATAGGTGTGTTTCAGGACATCGATTAGTTTGAGTACATAGAAAAAGTAGTGACCTAGATTATTCATGCGCTACTTTGACCTCTTGACCAATATTATTATTATTATAATGATGTTATGCATGAATAACAGCAAATTGCGCAAACAGTGTTATATTAAATATATATACATATTGTGTATCTAAATCTATATCATAAAATTTCAAATCAAATTAAAGTGGTTTTAAGTGTTTTCCATAGAAATAAACTAAGATTTTAATGTATGAAAGGGTCGCAGAAAGTACGCACGGTCCAGCATAAAAATTGTCCAAACTTTGCAACTGAGTTCTTTTTATCTGATTATTTAAAGTTTTTACAAAAATTTGAAAACTTCATAATCTACTATAATGATGTAGTCTGTTTAGTGTACGGCATTTTCATATGTCATTTGAAGCTATTTTCTAACTTTCTAAAAGATATTACGACAAAAACATGTCTATAAAAACGCCTGAAAAACGACCTCAGCTGACCGCACAGAAAAGCGCGCCATCATAAAAAATTGTGTAGACTGAAGTAAAACACCGATAGAAACAAAACAAACGATAGAAGAGGAAAAACATCACAATAGTTCGAGTTTACTTATCCATATGTGACACTGGCGATAATTTGATGGGGTATGTGATTTTACCCTCTGACCAAACGGTGAATGCGGCATATTACAATAAGGTAAACCCAGGACTACAACGTTATAGAAACATCGTAATAACTCGGCGTCAGAATGGGCCGTGTGGCCTGTATAGGCAATGCATTAACAATAACTCCAAAACAAGAATGTACATTGCTCTGATTTTTATAGATATACATTATTGTACTCTATATTAAAATATCATAATACTTTCTTTATCATGGCGCCGTTATTTTGAATAAAATAGCATGTGTCCAAAAACATTTTGGACATCCCTTGTACATCTTATAAAAGCCAATATGTTTATGTTTCCTTTCCAACATATCTTTAATTTATAATACACAAGTTTAAAAAGGGCCTGACATGTTTAGAACACTTTTCCAAGTCTTCTTGGATTTACAATGAAACGTTAACAACAACCCAATATGTCACAAGACATCTGTCTAGCACCTCTTGGATACAAAATGTTATTCATGCACATAAGCACAACCCAATTTGCTTAAGTCACCCCAATTAAAATAACACTTAATGGGTTTAACAGATATGAAAATGTTAAGTCAGATTTTTCAGAGTAGATCATCTCACCTTTTCTACCGTTAACTCTAATTCAACGTTTTTAACAGAATGTCAAATTTTAAAAACACCTTCACTCTGTTTAATTAGCCCTTTAGATTCTGCCACATGCACATTTTTCCTTTGTATCATTCACACTGAAATATTCAGAAAATTTAATACAGGAATCCATTTCTCCCAAATTTAGACAGCAAAATTATATGCTTTTCACCAGAAGATAACATGCATTAAGATATTTCTAAGGAAGAAAAAAAGCACAAAAACTATTACATACACTTTTTCATCCGACCAAAACTTGACTTTTTTTTCTGCCAAAGAACAAGCAGGCCACCAAACACCCCCATCAAGGAGAACAGCTACAGCATCTCCTAAAATTCAAGGAAATCAATTAAAATCTTTTTCCAACGGCACATTGTCAAAATAAGTATATTTAAGTTTTAGTGTAACTTTTTTATCCTAAATATTTGTTGAATTTGAATTCATTGTTTGATATTTGGACTGCATGCTTCTGCTTATCGTTACAGCCATTCAATATTTATTGCACCTGTCAATGTTCTAACCAAAGAAACAAAACTTCTTGTTTCTTTATGGCCATATAATTTAAATTTCAAATGCATACACACAAATAGTAATAAAGTTCAAGATCATGAGAACAAAAGTTAACAAATTTTTTCTTACCACTGATTAAGCAAAAAATAATCCACTAGATAAAACTCAATGAACAGTATTCTTAGTACATGTGTCTAATTCATAATACATTATTAAATACATCACATACACACTACTGGATACTTGTTTTTCATTTTGAAATTCCAAATCTGGTAAATTTTACATTTAAATAACAGTTAGTATATGAACCTTATAATACTAATACTATGAAGATTGCTTCTGTTTTATATATTAAAAACATGAAAGCATAAAAACAATGACCCTAAGAAAAATTATAGTATACTAAATTTTTGAGAAAGAAAATAGATATATGTAACCTTATTAAAAATGTTTTTTTTTGAGTCTGTGTAATTTTTTTTTACCCATTAGTCTGGTAGCAGTGATCATTCAATTTGGGGAAATAGCATCAAAATGAAACATTGCCTTTCTGGCCACTGTTTCAGCAAAACTAATTCTAAAGATTAAAAAAAAATGAAACAAAAATGAAGCAGTTATCCTTTATAAGATTATATCTTTACTCTTAATGTTTTCTGATAAAATTACTGGTGTGAGACATCAGTAATCATTGCAGCTTGGTCCTCACAACACGCTGCCGCCATTTTCTCTACTTTCGATTTATCATAGGAAGTAAAAAAAAATTGATAACTCGTACAGCGATCTATTTTCTTTTGGCACATATCATTTCATGCTCTTACCTTGGTACACCCTTTCTTCTTTTGGTATTTGATTCACCTGTGCATAATAAAAACACAAATATATCTCTTTATTTATACTTAATGTACGATATCCAACAAGAAATGGACACGCAATCTATTTATATTATATCATAATTTTTTTTACCTTACAGTTTTTTTTAACTTTTTACATCGTCAGATATCATACACATATATTATAAAGTAGAAACATTCATAATCTACTTTTACGACTTTTCAATATCATAAATTGTATAGTTTTCATTATATAGCTTGCTGCAAGTGGATCAAGACAGAGGAAATCCGAACTACACACAAGTCTCTTTGTTCCGATAATTATCCTCATGTAAAACATCATTACTTTAAAAAGTACAATATCGCTATGTTTAACAATTCAATAAATGTATCAAAGCAAGACTTATCTTTAAAGTATGAATACAATTAAGGAAACTTACTTTTTGTCTTGACCTCGTGCTCCTATGCCTTGCAGGCGCCATTGTTGTTTTTGTGAAATCAAACGCTTTACAGATCAAGATTTACGGAAGTTGCTTTTCGGAACTCTCGAGAGTTATTATGACAACAGCGTAGTTAAGTTTAGTGTTCCGAGAGTATGATGTAAAAGTGAATATACGATGCGTCCATAGAAGGAACTTTTTCAGACACTTTCTTGGACAAGACGCAGTGTCTAAGTTTTGTTGGGTACTAACTTTCATGTACCCAATTAAGGCATTTTAAGTAGATTAAGCGACACTTCCTCTTGGGTATACCCAATAAGAAAAATGTACCCAATTAGTACCAATTAGGTATAAAAAAAACCCAATATATGCACTCTCGTAAACACGGACAGACGGACGACAGACAAAATGTGATCAGAATAGCTCACTTGAGCTTTCAGCTCAGGTGAGCTAATAATATACTAATGAGATACATTTCATTTTGACAACTCTTATCTCATATGTGAAAGTTAACAAAGATTGACAGAGGATCGCCAAATAGTCTGGAAGCCAGTATGCAGTGTTTGAACTCAGTGGCAAAAATCGCTAAAGCTACAGTCAAAAACTTATTTGTTCTTACCTTAAATAATTGTTTACCTGGTGTAAACTTGTGTGACGTTTTATAACTTTACTCACTTGATCAATAAAAACATTTGACTGGAAAATGGTGTCACTTGATATGTTAAAAAGCAATATAATTCAATATATTGTCAGGCATACAGGTATCACTTTTGTACAAAGGCCCATCAATTATTTTTATCTTTTCTCAAAAACAACAAATGGCTTCAAAGCAAAATGGTTTTCTGCTGCAATATTTTCTTAAAAATAATGACAATGCAGATATCCTCATTAATTATATTAAAATGTGTCATAACTGTTTTAAAGACGTTTTTATTTACTTGTTTGAGAACTACCAAAATTGTTGCCAATTTCATATAATTCATCAAATGAGAAGGGACCTCACAAATTAGTTATAGCACATTATCCTTTTGATTTTACAGTCCACAAGTATTTAATGTTTAGTAAGACAATTCTAATGATCAACAAACATTTCAGCGTCAGTTGTAGAATTATAAGCAACTTTTCAAAACTTACCCAATTTGTTTGATTTTATTTTTTTTTAAAGTATTCATACATTATATACATAAAATGTTTTGTAACTGAGTTAGCCAAGTGACAGGCACAAAATCAGTTTCTGCACTTCTGTGTATTTTGGAATCATTAGTCCTACCCTATGACCCAATTACAACAGTTATGTAGAGGATCTTTTTAATTTTGAAGATAACTGTAAACAGGATTTTGCATTAATTTGGCAGAGTTATTAACTACTTACAAGTTACCAAATAATTGTAATATCAACATGAAATGTAAATAATATTGGATGTAACTTTCAATGCCCGGTATGTGACTGCATCACCTGTATTTATAATATCTAAAGATAAGACAGTCCTGGGTGATTAATCACAACAGGGTTTAACTGAGCCTCATCATTTAATTGTCTTTGGAGTTAATTTACACAATTAGGAACTTGGAAAAAATGGCTACTTCAACTTCTATTTTGGGGGAAATTCCAGTGAGGTTGCCAATCACAAATTGATTATTTCAACCAAAGTCACCCCCTTGTTTGGTCCTTGTTGAAACTCAATTAGAAATTAATATACCATAAACACAGAGGGAAATCGCACAATTTTTTTCTAAAATCATAATCTCCATCAACGAAAATAATGTCTGTTTGAAACAAATACACTCTAGAAAATGCTAGGCATTTTAACAAAACACATTGAAATAATCAGCATTGCGACCCCAACAATTGCTCAGAGATCATACCGAATGACCAATTGAATGAAATGTCTATTAGAACATTGTCACATGTAATGCATCTGATTATATCATTTTTGCAGGTAAACAAGCAATCAACTGCCTATTTACCAAAGTCTATGTTTATTCATTACGTAAAAATTCCAATACCAGAATACTGAATACAGGCAAACATTCCCCAAGTTAAAAGCAAAATGAATCAATGATCAAAAGAAGATAAAATCACCATCACAAGTGAAAGTGACAACGCGTTTAAATATTTAACCTCTATTTACTTCACAATAATCGGCACCAATGTATCTTCCATGTTTCATAGATTATATTCGCAGGAGTACTGTTGCATATGAAACATATTGATCTTTGTAAGATTGACAACTTGCATCCAAAATGGCTGCTTCTAACAATTTAAAGAACCTTGTTTTTAAGATACAGTAGACTCTGTCTCTATTTGTACGATAGACTGGCAATGCCTGTCACAGATCCAGTCTATATCGTATGAAATTGCCAGTCTACCAGATATGGAATATTGAATCCGCTTTATTAGTATTTTCGAAATTAGCTTAAATTTTGACCATAATTAGCCCTGAAGTTTTGCATTTTTTATTTTCCTTTTCTTAAGGATGATTTATGCTAAATAACGAAAAGATTAACTCGGTAGTTAGAGAAGAAGATTTTTTTAAATAAGCCCCCCCCCCCCTTTTTTTTTTTTTTTTTTTCTTTTTTTTTTTACAGTTTTGAGGTTTTCTCTGCATTGAATACAATCTGACTTTTATTTTTGCAATTTATATGGATGCTTTGTGCCAAATTTGATTGAATTTGGAAGAAGTTCAAAATGTAAACAGTTTACAGACGAACGACGGACAACGAATGATCAGAAAAGCTCACTTGAGCATTCAGCTCTGGTGAGCTAAAAACTATATGCTTTGTATTTAACACGAAGGTCCCCACAAGTGACCACAATTTCAAGCCAAAAGTATAACGTTTGATTGCAGAATAAGTTGTAAAACCCTGAAAATTACTCATTGTCTTTTAAGTTCAAGAGGCATACCTCTGTCAAAAATGATTGGACTTGCACCAAGTTAAAACTTTCCAATAAATTAATCTTATTTGAAATATCAACTTAACATATACATCACTTCAAAAGTTAAGAGCGGAAACTATGAATTTCCTATTTTTTTCCTCAGTTCAAGATGCATAACTCTGTTAAGAGTCATCGGACCAGAACTAAATTCAAACTTGATCTGTATTTTTTTGTAAATAACCTACATATGAAATATCAGATTTATATATGCATCAGAGAGCAAAAACTGAGAATTTATCATTTTTGTCAAAGTTAAAGAGGCAAAACTCTGTCAAACACCATTGGACCGGAACCGAATTCGAACTCAACTGGTATAAACATAAGATACGTCCATATATCAAATTTGAGTTGAATGTGTGCAACAGTTAAGAGAATGATTTATTTATAAGTATTTGCTATTTTTTTAAAGTTCAAGAAGCATAACTCTGTCAAAAATCATCGGACCGGAACCAAATTCAAACTCAGCCTGTATATTTATAAGATACATCCATGTATTGATTTTGATATATAATAATCGGAAAGTGAATGATGACAGAATGACAGAAGGACAGAAGGACAGAACAGGGTAACACTATATGCCCCAGTCATTTCATGGTGGGGGCATAAAAAGGGGAAATCTATAAATCATGAAAGAAAATCCTAATCCATGAGTGAGGAGAGGTTAGTTTTCATTGTAACTTCAAAGAAACATGTTCAATTCAGATAGAATTCCTTATTTTCAGTTTCATTTATTACATGCTCCAACAATAGTGGAGGGGAAGGGGAGATACAATGAAAACAACATTTCCATACTTTGGGGGGGGGGGGGGGGGGAGTTGATTTTATTCAACTCTCCTATGCAGTTACTCAGGCAAACTGGAAGTGAAACTGTGTTTGGACCTAAGCCCAAATCAACACCGCTGATGACATTCAATTAATTCTTTGAAATATTGTTTTTAATTTTATTTAAAATTGCCCAATTGATCGAAAATAGGGTCACAGCCCATTTTGGTGATTTAGTTTCTCCAGTAAATATTCAAGCTACATGAATATATATTTTCTTTAATTTAAACTGAGCATTCTTTGTTAATGATGTAAATCCAACATCAATTATTACTAACATTGTATCGTAATAGACAATATGTAACAACTTGATGCCATGTCACCACTCCCCCTTTCAACCGTTCAAATATGGAAATATGACTAATCTTTTTTAAATGAGGATTACACATGAGCATGGTGAAGAGCCCTTTCACTTTAAAACTCTGGCTCACTGTTCCTCGCACTTACGGGAATGTTTTTATTTACTGTAAAGAGGAATGATCTCGCTTTAGCAAGACTGTCTCGCTATTGGGAAATTGTTCCCAACTTGATGAAGGGTGTTACTAATACACGGTAAATAAGTATAGGCAAACGTTCTGCCAAACAGACAATTATTTCCAATCAGACTAAAATTAATGTAAAAATAGACAACGTATACTCAAGGAAGGAGTCTTTTCTGGTTTTCGACTTGTCAAACAGAAATTTGATTAATTGTTCATTAAATCAAGATGACAGGAAATTAAAATAGTATATTTTTCTTTCTTTTTTACTATCATAGTGATACAACTTGGCCTAGAAATAGCAATCAATGTTTAGAATCTACCAAGGATTATATTTTTAGCGGAATATTAGCGTGGGAAAATATCACGTTTCGCAATTCGGAATTGCAGTAGATCAATGAATTTGTTTTATCATTTTTAAAATAATAACATTAATATGATTTGCCTATCAAATTACATCTTTATAAGCTTTTTAAAGCACCCATTCTATACATTGATTTGTGTGAAAAAGTAACTATAATCAGTTATTCTTTCTTATTAATTGGTCAATATATAAGCTTTCTGTCAATTTATATCTTTATATAAAGTCTTCATAATAAGTAAAAATCAGAATATTTTATTATTGCAAGCTTAAAAAAATAATCAAAATATCTTCAAAATTTAAGAAAATTAGAGGAAATGCGGGCTAAGCAATATCAATATTTATTTCAATTTTGTAGTATAAGCTGATAAACATTCTGATATTCTATCATTTCATTGAAAAATAGAATCTTCATATCTTAAACAGATGTCTACATAACTGAAAAGAACTACATTAATTTTTATCATCCTGTAAGTTTAGGAAAAAGATAGTGACCTTGACCTGACCTTTATTCAAAAACAAGGTGGTCAAATTTGATTAAACTGATAGAATCATTTCGTTACAGTGAAATCACCAATTCCGGGTCACTCGTGTGTATTTCATGTCACCTTGTTTAAATTGAAGCATAAAAAACTTGATCACGAACTATATGCCTTTTTGTCTTTGATTATTACACGATATTCGAAAATTAACATTTACAGACCCTCCGAGAAATGAATTTAAAAATCAAGCGCTTTTGAGATGGAGATTTTACACATCTTTATCATGCTATTTTCATTATTTTTGCTGCAGCGTGGTTGATGTGAAAGTTGTGGCAGGGTGTTAATGGATGAAAAATATTGCACATGCATTCAAATATATGTCAACAATTATTCAGAATGATTACTGCTCAAATAAATTTACACCAATTAATTAATCAAAATGAAGGAATTTTCCCAATTGCAGGTCACTATACCTGAAACATATTTCTGCGAATTTACGATGTGAAAGAGATAAAAAAAGAGATTCAATGGAATAAAATGATCCATCCAGCTCAGGTGTCATTTAATTTATCTTGTTTCAATTGTTATTTTTCTGAAGGTTTATTATTCTTTTTGTCACAATGATGACATAATGACAATCATTTCATTCTGAATCACAACTGTCATTTACATTTAGAAATTGGTTCCTGTTACTTGCATTGAGTATCAGTTGTTGTAAATAACTAAATATATTTTCTGATCGGCATTATTTTTTATATGCTGCAAATTTTTAAAAATTGTGTTCTGAGACGATTACCCGACATTACTGACACTTTGAAGTCACATAACCCGAAAATGGAGAAAATGATTTGAAAGTGGGAAAACCATGCCTTGTTTAAATGCCTCTGTAAATATTGTTTATGGGAATTTATTTTCAAAAACAAAATGAATGCTTAATAACTCACAAAATGTACTTTCAATATATTTAAAGTAAAAAATTCAAATAGAACAGCTTTGCAAAATATCAAAGAAACAGTCAGACGTGACCCAGAATTGGCGACTTCACAGTATATAATCTGTTTGACTGTGTCAAAATTTCATAAAGGACGAGTGCACTTAAGGGCCCCGGTAAAAAGTGGAAAAAATGAAGATTCAAATTAAGCATATTTTTTTCACTAACATTATCTATTGATATCTATTCCATAAGAATTAACAAGTTTTCACGCTGAATTTATTGTATATAAAAAGCACGAAGCTTTAAAACATTGTAGAGGTCAGCAGACATTCGTGATTTTGTATAGTAAATCGAGGACGGGCTTCCATTTCAAAGCCTTTGTTTACTGTCAGCCTAACCGAGTACAAACTTGTGGAAAAGACAATATACGCATTATACATTTATAAAACTCCTGTGAGAGTAAGAAGTTTGTACTACATTAGGCTGGTACCTAAAAAATGAAAAACATATGAAAATTTCAAGGTTTTTCCTATAGCAAGCGAAAGCTATTACCTGCGTGACCCATGTTTGAACCCACGCACGGAATAAATTATTTCAAACAATCATGTGGGTTCTATCCAGGTAAACGTTTGTCAAATGTGCTCACTGTAAAACATTAAATATGTTTTAAATCGCTCCCCATCATCTTTGTATGGTCAGGAATGGTTGTTTGGTCACTATGGTAATGTGCAACCTCAAAGCTTTATTCGTTTTTTTTTCAAAGGTAAAATAATGCATAAAGTATAATTCAGCAAATGCGCCAATCGATCCACCAACAGAGCAATGTTGATTTAAAAGTATCCTCCCTCTGATTTAAATAGACACAATTCAAGTAGGTTCGGTTTGATTTTTCCGGATTTACATTATTTAGAGGCATTTAAAAATCCTCAATTTTTTTAATTGTATGCTAAAGTTGGTAAATTTAAGCATGCATATAAATCAGAAGTATCCATCAGTGCTTAACTATTACGAGAAAAAAGCAATTTGTTGATATTTTCTACATAAAAACGACACTGAAAAAGGGCCCATTCTCTATAGCGTAAGTGCACTTGTTCTTTCTTATTATAAGAAGTATGTTTGTTACGAGAAGACTCCTTTTTTAATAACTTGTAACTCAATTATAAGTATTTACAACATGTAAATTATATAAACAAGTTCTTGCATACAGTAATCCATGAAATGAGTTCATATTGCCAACACAGGTTACGTTTAACTTTGCCAAAAAAAAGCCAAATATTAAAAAAATGCTACCTCCTCTATATATAAATACAGGTGTGTGGAGGAGGTAGAATTTTTTTTATATTTGGCTTATTGAGTGACTGATTGATAAAAATTCAGGTGCCTGTGTTGCCATCAAAGTTGCAGACGGTTTTGATACTTACATTCTTTTATGTAGGTCCTTCTTTAGGCTTCTTGACTAATGAAGCGACCAATACAAAGCACTGCCTTAGTTAGTTTCACAAATACTTTCAAATCAGCGTTGTCAACAACTCTATACCGTCTGACTATCTCAACTTAGTCTTCCACAATGCGGTTCTGCTACTTGCACGAGAAGTTATAGCTATTACCGCACTCTCGAACCCGATGGAAATGTAATCTCGTTCCCAGACACTTTCGCACCCGCTGATTAAATATATGTGGTTAATCAAACTTATGTGCTACAAAAGCCGGGTGACCGGACATTCTGTTCCTTTGATCACACAATACAACCAAGCGGAAAAGTTTTTACATATCCATTTATAAGAGGTTCATCAGGGACGTGTATATACTATACACTTGCGTCGGAAGCAAATTGAAAGTGTGTGTGTGTGGGGGGGGGGGGCTAGACTAATCCTCAGAAATATTGAGAAAAAACCTAATTCCCAAAATCATCAAAATCCTAATTCGTGGGGGGGGGGGGGGGATACCTATAACGCCAATAAAAAAAATCTTACTTACCATAATATTCCTTTTCCAAAATCATGAAATTCCTAATCCGTGCGGGGGGGGGGGGGGGGGGGGGGGTTCCGACGCCTATGCTATAACTGGGTGTATACATTTATTTTTCATTAATTAAGATTGACGTTTACTCCAATGATGATATAATGAAAAACCATCTGCTGTATTTTATAGAACTTCGAGTATAGGATTTTGTTTTATAAATAGGGCCTAGCTACTATAGATAGTTCAGTGATAGTCTATTTTTAAAACTTAATGATTTTCAAGGGGGAATCACTCCGGCTAAAAAGAGATAAAAAATGAGACGAATTGTTATTATTACAGTAAATGAGATAAAACAAACAGAAAATTAAAAAAACCCGACTAACAAATAAAAATAACTTTTATCAAGGCAGTATATAGTGCTGCCAAATGTGTTTCATATAGCCACGGTGGGAAAACACAGAAAATGAAGACCATTAAATGGAAAAAGATACATATGATTGATCATCATATGCATAACAAATATTTTGCCAATTATGTTTACATCTCTAAGTTTACAGATCCGAAGTACGTGAAGTTTTAAATATTAGTGCGTGTTTATTCACGTATATTATTGACACTTGTTCATTGATAACATTATGTGGGCGAATACATGGATTTTCTTAGATGATTTCTAAGATGTAAATGATAAAAAGTTTAAACTGGTTATAAACTACCATTCCACTCGCATTTCCATATACGTAAAATTGATTAGAATCAACTATACTGCTAATGTTTTAGGAATAACTACTCATTAAAGCTTCAATTTTTTTCCTTCCGTTTCATCAAAATATCCGGCGCTGACGAAACTTTGTCGGGAGAATAATTAAAAAAAAAGAAATGCAATTTAAAAAAAACGCGAATAACTCCAAAACTTCATAAGTTGATTAACTTTAAAAAATTTTGAAAAACTATTTTCAAATTTAACTAAATTTCATATGAATGAACGTATCAATTTCTAATTAACACAATTTGGAATGCATAGAGCAACTGTGCTCAACAATATAAAGCAGAGTGAGATAACACTTTCGGAATAGTTTTTGGATAAAAAAAAATGTGAAATTCAGGCCCCTGAAACTCCTACAGGGAGTCAAACATATTTTTAAAATTGTACTCTTCATTCCGAATTATAAACCGAACAGATTCTGGAAATCGGCTGAAAAATAAAAATCAGATCTCTTGTTATAGATATTTAATATAAAAAAAATTACTTGAAAACTGTTTGAAAAACGGGACACGCGTCAAATCAGTTAAACATTAATACTCCCATAGACGAATTTTATCTTTTTATTAAACCAGAAGTTCTCAATAGTTTTTATCAAAACATAAATTATATGATAGTTATGTAAATTTTAACATTTCCCATGGCTCGTTTTAAAAGATTGACATTATTTCCAATTGTTACTTTTTTCATTCCCCCTTTTTTAAAACTTGAAGCCTAATATCTTGAAAACATTAAGATAAAGAGAGAAGTCGTCGTTTACGATTTTGTACATCATATCATAAAGTACATGTATCTAATTCCAAAATCTTTTAGTCTTTAGTTTTTAAAGTAAAAAGATACGAAGAATCTTTTAATGTTTTGTAATTTGCATGTGTAAACCGGAAGTATAAAAACCGGAAGTCCAAAAAAGGAAATACGGGAAACCTGAAGGATTGCTACGTACAAGAATTCAACATTACATTTTTATTCTTCTTTTCCGTTTCCAAAAAATCGCTGACGAAACTTTGTCAAAAAGAATTATGAAAAGGTAGATAACTCAAGAACTCTACTAGTAGGTATACTTTAAATTTCGTAAAGAATATTTTCAAAAATTGTATAAAAGTAAACAATCATTTCTTGGACCAAATACGTGGTATACTAGTAAGAGTATTTATCTCAATACATTTTTAAGCAAAGCGGGATAACTTTTATTAGATACAATTTCAAATATAAGAATTTAACATTAAATTTATATTTTTTCTTCTGTTTTCAAAAAAGCGCCGACGAAACTTTGTCGAGAAGAATAATAATAATTTCGACATCCCTTTCCCCTTTTTGATTGAAAATGTCAGGTAAAATAATATCTTATTTTTTTTATTTAAAAATTATTCACCGCATTGGTACAATCAGTTACTAAATATAAACTTATAAGTAATGCAATGTCACTAAAAAGATAACTTCAGAACTTTAAAATTAAATATACTTTTAATTTCTAAAAGAATATTTCCAAAAAATCATTAGAAAGTCAGTATTCATTTCTCGAATAGAAAACTTGGTATGCCTAGAGTATTCATGTTCTACATTCATTGAGCAAAGCGAGATAACTCTTTCTAAATCATTTTTTCAACTTTTAAAAAGTTGCAATATACACGCCCATAAAACTCCTATTAGATGTTAAAA
Organism: Magallana gigas; assembly: GCF_963853765.1. NCBI lineage: Eukaryota > Metazoa > Mollusca > Bivalvia > Ostreida > Ostreidae > Magallana > Magallana gigas. The sequence goes on from NC_088861.1 coordinate 27,316,663, forward strand.
AGTGATCCTACGGACCATAATTTTTAAATTGTACTCTTTAATCAAAACTAAAAACCGAAAAGATTTTAAAAATCGGATGATAAATAAAAAAGATACAGCTAAAGGGCTGTTTTCAACTTTGACCCCTCTAGATCCCTTATTTTTCAAAATTTTAATCCCAAAAACTTTTCCGGTCTGCGTATTTGGTCCTACATTATAAAAATGAAATATGAAAATATTTACTTGAAAACTGTTTGAGAAAACGTAGCACGCGTGAATTCAGTTTAACATTAGAACACCCATAGACGATTTTTAATCAACTTATAAAACCGGAAGTTTCAATTGTTTCAAACAAAACTTTATATATATGATAACTATGATAGTTTTAACATTTTCCATTCCTCATTTAACAAATTTGGTGTTTATTTCAATTTTTACATTTTCATCCCCCCTTTTTTCATAGTTTAAACTCTAATATCTCGAAAACAGCAAAAGATAGAAAAAAGTTGTCGCTTACAATTTTGTATATCAAACTATGAAGTATCTAAATCCAAAATTTCATAGTTTATAATCAAAAAATAAAAAAGATACAAAGGTCCTTTTAATATTTTGTTTTTTGCATGTGTAAACCGGAAGTATAAAGACCGGAAGTCAATAAAGGGACATACGGGAGAACTAAACAATTGCTAAAAGAATCTCACATTTAATTTTTATTTTTCGGTTCCGTTTTCAAAAAATCGCTGACGAAACTTTGTCGAGAAGAATAATAATAACTAGAACTTTTTTTTGTCTTCAACAAAAAGTAAGGGCTTTTCGACAGCCCCATTATCCCCTTTTAATTAAATGTTTAAAAAAATATTCTCTAGTTTATTTCCAAATGTCTAAACGCCTTGGTATCCCAAGTTAAGTTGCTTAGATAGCAACTTAGGAGTAGTGCAATGTGAAAAGAAAGATAACTCCAGAACTTTACAGGTAGCTACACTTTTAATTTCCAGAAAAATATTTTCAAAAAATCATATTGAAGTAAATATTTATTCCCTGGACACCAAATTTAGTATGCCTACAGTATTAATGCTCCTTATTCTTACAACAAAGCGAGACAACTCTTTCTAAAAAAAAATTTTGAAATTTGAACAAATTCTGATCTTTAGGTCCTTCAAACCCCTATAAGGAGTCAAAAAGTGGCCCCTCGGACCATAATTTTAAAATTGTACTCTTTATTCTAAACAATAAACTGAAAAGATTTTTAAAATCGGATGAAATGTAAAAAAGTTACAGCTAAAAGGCTGTTTTGCACGTTGGCCCCTGCAGATCCCTAATTTTTTCGAGTTGTCTACCCAAAACTTTTTCAGGTCTGCGGATTGTGTGTGTCATTATAAAGATGAAATATTGTAGCAATTACTTGAAAACCTTTTGAGAAAACGAACCACGCGTGATTTTTGTTTAACATTGAAACTCCCATAGGCGATTTTCATTGACCTATAAAACCGGAAGTAGTCAATATATTTTAATGAAACTTAGAATACATGTTAATTCCATCTATGTTAATAATATTTAGGCGTTAAATAATTTTTTAAAGGTCATTTAAATTGTTTTGCTTTCTCAACCCCCCTTTTCTAAAGTTTAGGACTTTATATCTCAAAAACGGTAAGATATAGAAAGATGTCTACGCTGACAATTTTGTACAAAAAGACAAGATGCATCTAATTCTAAAATTTGAACATTCTAATATAAAAACTAAACAAAGTATTGCGTTTTAATCAATTTTTACATTTTTCCTTGTATAAACCGGAAGTACCGGAACCGGAAATTAAAAACCTTACATTCCATAGATTGATAGATTTGCTGTAAGACCGTCCAAAAATTGTATCAATATACCTTCCAGTTTTCAAAAAATCGCTGACAGAAATCTGTCGAGAAAAATAATAATAATAATAATAATAATAATAAAAAAAGACAAAAACAATAGGTCTTTTCGACCGAAAGTCGAAAAGCCCTAATAAAACAGAACGAAAACAATAGGTCTTTTCGACCGAAAGTCGAAAAGCCCTAACTAGAACTTTTTTTGTCTTCAACAAAAAGTAAGGGCTTTTCGACAGCCCCATTTTCCCTTTTTATTAAATATTCAAAAAAAGTTATTCTCTAAGTTTTTTCCAAGTGTTCTAAACGCCTTGGTATCCCCAGTTGCTTGGATATGATCTTATGAGTAGTGCAATGTGAAAAGAAAGATAACTCCAGAATTTGACAGGTAGCTACACTTCTAATTTCCAGAGGAATATTTTCAAAAAATCATTTTGAAGTAAGTATTCATTCCCCGGACACCAAATGCTATATGCCTACAGTATCAATGCTGTTTTTTCATACAGCAAAGCGAGATAACTCTTTCTAAAAAAAATTTTGAAACTTAAAAAAGTTCTGATCTTTAGGTCTTTCAAACCCCTATAAGGAGTCAAAAAGTGGCCCGTCGGACCATCATTGTTAAATTGTACTCTTTAATCTGAACTATTAACTGAAAAGATTTTGAAAATCGGATGAATAATAAAAAAGATACAGCTAAAGGGCTGTTTTTAATACTGACCCCTACAGATCCCTTATTTTTCAGAAGTTCTTTTCCAAGATCTTTTCCGGTCTGCGCATTAGGTCCCTAATTGCAAATATTAAATATAAAAATATTTGCTTGATAACTGTTTGAGAAAACGTTACACGCGTGAATTCAATTTAACATAGAAACTCCCGTTGACAATATTCATCGACTCATAAAACCGGAAGTACTCAATACTATTCAATGAAACTTTGAATGTATGTTAATTACATCTATTTAAATAATATGCAAGCGTCAATTAATTTTTTAAAGGTCATTTGAATTTTTTTGTTTTTTCATCCCCCCTTTTTGAAAGTTTAGGACTTAATATCTCAAAAACAGTAAGAGATAGAAAGTTGTCTACGCTTACAATTTGAAACAACTATTTATGATAAAGGTAATTCTAAAATTTGAATGCTCTACATTAAAAAATAAACAAAGAATTGAGTTTCAAACAATTTTTGCAATTTTCCTTGTAAAAACCGGAAGTACCGGAACCGGAAACTCAAAATAGGACATTTCATAGACTGATACATTTGCTGTAAGACCAATGTATACTTGTATCAATATTCCTTCCAGTTTTCAAAAAATCGCTGACAGAAATCTGTCGAGAAAAATAATAATAAAAAAAGACAAAAACAATAGGTCTTTTCGACCGAAAGTCGAAAAGCCCTAATAAAACATCAGAATAACAATAGGTCTTTTCGACCGAAAGTCGAAAAGCCCTAATAAGAAACAGAAGAATAACAATAGGTCTTTTCGACCGAAAGTCGAAAAGCCCTAATAAAAAAAGACAAAAACAATAGGTCTTTTCGACCGAAAGTCGAAAAGCCCTAACTAGAACTGTTTTTGTCTTAAACAAAAAGTAAGGGCTTTTCGACAGCCCCAGTTTCCTTTTTTTTTTTTAAAGTGTCCAAAAAAAAATATTTCTAATCTTTTTCCAAATGTTCCAGACGCCTCGGTATAACCAGTTGCTTAGATAGGAGTTTATGAGTACTGCAGTGTGAAAAGAAAGATAACTCCAGAATTTAACAAGTTGCTACACTTCTAATTTTCAGAAGAATATTTCCAAAAAATCATTTCAAAGAAAGTATTTATTCCTGGGACGCAAAACTTGGTATGCCAAGAGTATTAATGCTCTACATTCTTGAAGCAAAGCGAGATAACTCTTCCAAAAAATAATTTTGAAATTTAAACAAGATGTGATCTTTGGGCCTTCAAAAACCCTTTAAGGAGTCAAAAATTGGCCCCTCGGACCATAGTTTTAAGATAGAACTCTTTATTCTAAACAATAAACTGAAAGGATTTTTAAAATCGGATGAAAGGTAAAAAAGTTACAGCTAAAGGGCTGTTTTGCACGTTGGCCCCTGTAAACCCCTTATTTTTTAGAATTGTGTACCCAAAACTTTTTCCGGTCTGCGGATTGTGTGTGTCAATGTACAAATAAAATATTAGAATATTTGAATGGAAAGTTTTTGAGAAAACGAATGACGCGTGATTTTTGTTTAACATTGAAACTCCCATAGATGATTTTCATCGACCAATAAAACCGGAAGTAGTCAGAATTTTTAAATGAAATTTGGAATATATGTTGATTACGTCCATTTAAATAATATTCAGGCCTCATCTAAACTTTTATAGGTCATTTGAATTTTTTTTGTATTTTCATCCCCCCTTTTCTAAAATTTAAGGCTGTATATCTCAGAAACGGTAAGAGATAGAAAGTTGTCTACGCTTACAATTTTGTACAACTAGTTATGATAAATCTAGTTCTAGAATTTGAATGCTCTACATTAAAAATTAAACAAAGTATTGAGTTTCAATCAATTTTTGCAATTTTCCTTGTAAAAACCGGAAGTACCTGAACCGGAAATCCAAAACCTTACATTCCATAGATTGATAGATTTGCTATAAGATCCATGCATAATTGTATCATAGTGTCTTCTAGTTTTCATAAAATCGCTGACAAAAAACTGTCGAGTATAATAATAATAAAACAGAACAAAAACAATAGGTCTTTTCGACCGAAAGTCGAAAAGCCCTAACTAGAACTTTTTTGTCTTCAACAAAAAGTAAGGGCTTTTCGACAGCCTTATTATCTCTTTTTAATTAAATGTTAAAAAAAAAAATATTCTCTAAGTTTTTTCCAAGTGTTCTAAACGCCTTGGTATCCCCAGTTGCTTGGATATGATCTTATGAGTAGTGCAATGTGAAAAGAAAGATAACTCCAGAATTTTACAGGTAGCTACACTTCTAATTTCCAGAGGAATATTTTCAAAAAATCATTGTGAAGTAAGTATTCATTCCTCGGACACAAAACTTGGTTTGCCTATAGTATGTATGCTCTACATTCTTACAACAAAGCGAAAAAACTCTTACTAAAAAAAAATTTGAAATTTCAACAACTGATGATCTTTGGGCTTTCAAAACCCCTATAAGGAGTCAAAAAGTGGCCCCTCGGAGCATAATTTTAAGGTTGTACTCTTTATTCTGAACAATAAACTGAAAAGATTTTGGAAATTAGATGAAAGGTAAAAAAGTTACAGCTAAAGGGCTGTTTTGAACGTTGGCCCCTGCAGATCCCTTATTCTTTCGAATTGTCTACCCAAAAACTTTTCCGGTCTGCGCATTGGTTGTGTCATTATTAAAAATAAATGTTGTAATAATTACTCAAAAACTTTTTGAGAAAACGTGACACGCGTGATTTTAGTTTAACATTGAAACTCCCATAGACAATTTTTCATAGGCTCATAAAACCGGAAGTACTCAATATCTTTTATTCAAACTTGGAATATATGTTTAATAGTTCTATCTGAACAATGTTTTGGCGTCTTATAAAAATTTGAAGGGTTTTTGAAATTTTTTGGGCTTTACATCCCCCCTTTTCTCAAGTTCGAGCCTTAATATCTCAAAAATGGTAAGAGATAGAGGAATGCCCACGCTTACAATTTTGTACAACTGGACAAGATGCATCTAAATCTTAAATTTGAATGCTCTAACTCAAAAAATAATAAAGATATTATGTTTCAATAAATTTTTAGTATTTCCCTTCTCAAAACCGGAAGTGCCGAAACCGGAAGTCCAAAACCTTACATACGCGTGTCATATAAAGGTGCTATAAGATTATAGCATTCATGTTTTAATATGTTTTTCCGTTTTCAAAAAATCGCTGACGAAACTTTGTCGAGAATAAGAATAATAACTAGAACTTTTTTTTGTCTTCAACAAAAAGTAAGGGCTTTTCGACAGCCCCATTATCCCCTTTTAATTAAATGTTAAAAAAATATTCTCTAGTTTATTTCCAAGTGTCCTAAACGCCTTGGTATCCCAAGTTGCTTAGATAGCAACTTATGAGTAGTGCAATGTGAAAAGAAAGATAACTCCAGAACTTTACAGGTAGCTATATTTCTAATTTTCCAGAAAAATATTTTCAAAAAATCATATTGAAGTAAGTATTCATTTCCCGGACACCAAATTTAGTATGCCTACAGTATTAATGCTCCTTATTCTTACAACAAAGCGAGACAACTCTTACTAAAAAACATTTTGAAATTTGAACAAGTTCTGATCTTTAGGTCCTTCAAACCCCTATAGGGACTCAAAAAGTGGCCCCTCGGACCATAATTTTTAAATTGTACTCTTTATTCTAAACAATAAACTGAAAAAAAATTTAAAATCAGATGAAAGGTAAAAAAGTTACAGCTAAAAGGCTGTTTTGCACGTTGGCCCCTGCAGATCCCTAATTCTTTCGAGTTGTCTACCCAAAACTTTTTCAGGTCTGCGGATTGTGTGTGTTATTATAAAGATAAAATATTGTAGCAATTACTTGAAAACCTTTTGAGGAAACGAACCACGCGTGATTTTTGTTTAACATTGAAACTCCCATAGGCGATTTTCATTGACCTATAAAACCGGAAGTAGTCAACATATTTTATTGAAACTTAAAAGATATGTTACTTACATCTATGTTAAAAATATTTGGGCGTTAAATAATTTTTTAAAGCTCATTTAAATTTTTTTGCTTTCTCATCCCCCCTTTTCTAAAGTTTAGGACTTTATATCTCAAAAACGGTAAGATATAAAAAGTTGTCTACGCTGACAATTTTGTACAGAGAGACAAGATGCACCTAATTATAAAAGTTGAACATTCTAATATAACAACTTAACAAAGTATTGCGTTTTAAGCAATTTTTACATTTTTCCTTGTTAAAACCGGAAGTACCGGAACCGGAAGTTAAAAACCTTACATTCCATAGATTGATAGATTTGCGGTAAGACCGTCCCAAAACTGTATCAATATATCTTCCAGTTTTCAAAAAATCGCTGACAGAAATCTGTCGAGAAAAATAATAATAATAACTAGAACTTTTTTTTGTCTTCAACAAAAAGTAAGGGCTTTTCGACAGCCCCATTATCCCTTTTTAATTAAATGTTCAAAAAGAAATTAATCTCTGATTTATTTCCAAGTGTTCTAAACGCCTTGGTATCCCCAGTTGCTTAGATAGGAACTTATGAGTAGTGCAATGTGAAAAGAAAGATAACTCCAGAACTTTACAGGTAGCTACACTTCTAATTTCCAGAGGAATATTTTCAAAAAATCATATTGAAGTAAGTATTCATTCCTCGGACACAAAATTTAGAATGCTTATAGTATTTGTGCTCTACATTCTTACAGCAAAGCGAGATAACTCTTACTAAAAAACATTTTGAAATTTAAACAACTGATGATCTTTGGGCCTTCCAAACCCCTATAAGGAGTCAAAAAGTGGCCCCTCGGACCATAATTTTAAGATTGTACTCTTTATTCCTAACAATAAACTGAAAAGATTTTTAAAATCGGAAGAGAAATAAAAAAGTTACAGCTTAAGTAGTGTTTTGTACGTTGGCCCCTGCAGATCCCTAATTTTCTCAAATTGTCTACCCAAAAACTTTTCCGGTCCGCGCATTGTGTGTACCATTATACATCTGAAATATTGTAATGTTAACTTGAAAACTTTTTGAGAAAACGAACGACGCGTGATTTTTGTTTAACATTGAAACTCCCATAGGTGATTTTCATCGACCTATAAAACCGGAAGTAGTCAATATATGTCAATGAAACTCGGAATGTACGTTTATTACTTCTATCTTAACAATGGTAAGGTATAATTTAAATTTTTAAAGGTCATTTGAAATTTTTTGTTTTTCATCCCCCCTTTTCTAAAGTTTAGGATTTAATATCTCAAAAACCATAAGATATAGAAAGTTGTCTACGCTTACAATTTTGTACACCAAGACAAGATGTATCTAATTCCAAAAGCTGAACGTTCTTATTCAAAAACTAAACAAAGTATTGCGTTTCGTTCAATTTTTATAATTTTCCTTATATAAACCGGAAGTACCGGAACCGGAAGCTCAAAACCTTACTTTCCATAGATTGATATATTTGCTGTAAGACCGTTGCATAATTGTATCTATATACCTTCCAGTTTTATAGAAATCGTTGACAAAAAACTGTCGAGAAAATAATAATAATAAAAAAAGACAAAAACAATAGGTCTTTTCGACCGAAAGTCGAAAAGCCCTAATAACTAGAACTTTTTTTGTCTTCAACAAAAAGTAAGGGCTTTTCGACAGCCCCAGTTTCCCTTTTTAATTTAAAGTGTCGAAAAAAAAAATATCTCTAATCTATTTCCAAATTTTCTAAACGCCTCGGTATAACCAGTTGCTTAGATAGGAGTTTATGAGTACTGCAGTGTGAAAAGAAAGATAACTCCAGAATTTAAAAAGTAGCTACACTTCTAATTTTCAGAAGAATATTTTCAAAAAAATCATTCCAAAGTAAGTATTCATTCCTGGGACGCAAAACTTGGTATGCCAAGAGTATTTATGCTCTACATTCTTGGAGCAAAGCGAGATAACTCTTCCAAAAAATAATTTTGAAATTTAAACAAGATGTGATCTTTGGGCCTTCAGAACCCCTTTAAGGAGTCAAAAAGTAGCCCCTCGGACCATATTTTTTTAATTGTACTCTCTACTCTCAACTATAAGCCGAAAAGATTTTAAAAATCGGATAAAAAATAAAAAAGTTACAGTTGAAAGGCTGTTTTGCACGATGGCCCCTGTAGACCCCTTATTTTTAAGAATTGTGTACCCAAAACTTTTTCCGGTCTGCGGAGTGTTTGTCTCAATATACAGATAAAATATTGTAATATTTAAATGGAAACTTTTTGAGAAAACGAATGACGCGTGATTTTTGTTTAACATTGAAACTCCCATAGACGATTTCACCGACCTATAAAACCGGAAGTAGTCAACATATTTTTACAAAACTCGGAATGTATGTTAATAACTTCCATCTTAATAATATTCAGGCGTCATTTAACCTTTTAAATGTCATTTGAATTTTTTTGTTTTTTCATCCCCCCTTTTTTGAAGTTTAGGGCTTTATATCTCAAAAACGGTAAGATATAGAAAGTTGCCTACGCTTACAATTTTGTACAACTAGTTATGATAAATGTAATTCTAAAGTTTGAACGTTCTGGATTGAAAAATAATCAAAATATTGAGTTTCAATCAATTATTGCTATTTTCCTTGTAAAAACCGGAAGTACCGGAACCGGAAATCTGAAACCTTACATTTCATAGAGTGGAAAATTTGCTATAAGACCGTTGAAAAATTGTATCGATATATCTTCCAGTTTTAAAAAAATCGCTGACAGAAATCTGTCGAGAAAAATAATAATAATAACTAGAACTTTTTTTGTCTTCAACAAAAAGTAAGGGCTTTTCGACAGCCCCATTAGCCCTTTTTAATTAAATGTTAAAAAAAAAATTATTCTCTAATTTATTTCCAAGTGTTCTAAACGCCTTGGTATCTCCAGTTGCTTAGATAGGAACTTATGAGTAGTGCAATGTGAAAAGAAAGATAACTCCAGAACTTTACAGGTAGCTACACTTCTAATTTCCAGAGGAATATTTTCAAAAAATCATATTGAAGAAAGTATTCATTCCTGGGACACAAAACTTGGTATGCCTATAGTACTTATGCTCTACATTCTTACAGCAAAGCGAGATAACTCTTACTAAAAAACATTTTGAAATTTAAACAAGTGATGATCTTTGTGCCTTCCAAACCCCTATAAGGACTCAAAAAGTGGCCCCTCGGACCATAATTTTAAGATTGTACTTTTTATTCCTAACCTTAAACTGAAAAGATTTTTAAAATTGGAAGAGGAATAAAAAAGTTACTGCTAAAGTGTTGTTTTGTACGTTGGCCCCTGCAGATCCCTAATTTTCTCAAATTGTCTACCCAAAAACTTTTCCGGTTTGCGCATTGTGTGTACCATTATACATCTGAAATATCGTAATGTTAACTTGAAAACTTTTTGAGAAAACGAACGACGCGTGATTTTTGTTTAAGATTGAAACTCCCATAGGTGATTTTCATCGACCTATAAAACCGGAAGTAGTCAATATATGTCAATGAAACTCGGAATGTACGTTTATAACTTCTATCTTAACAAGAGTAAGGTATAATTGAAATTTTTAAAGGTCATTTGAATTTTTTTGTTTTTCATCCCCCCCTTTTTTAAAGTTTAGGATTTAATATCTCAAAAACGGTAAGATATAGAAAGTTGTCTACGCTTACAATTTTGTACAACAAGACAAGATGTATCTAATTCCAAAAGCTGAACGTTCTAATTCAAAAACTAAACAAAATATTGCGTTTCGTTCAATTTTTACAATTTTCCTTATATAAACCGGAAGTACCGTAACCGGAAGTTCAAAACCTTACATTCCATAGATTAATATATTTGCTGTAAGACCGTTGCATAATTGTATCTATATACCTTCCAGTTTTATAGAAATCGTTGACAAAAAACTGTCGAGAAAATAATAATAATAAAACTAGAACTTTTTTTTGTCTTCAACAAAAAGTAAGGGCTTTTCGACAGCCCCATTATCCCCTTTTAATTAAATGTTTAAAAAAATATTCTCTAGTTTATTTCCAAGTGTTCTAAACGCCTTGGTATCCCCAGTTGCTTAGATAGCAACTTATGACTAGTGCAATGTGAAAAGAAAGATAACTCCAGAACTTTACAGGTAGCTACACTTTAAATTTCCAGAAAAATATTTTCAAAAAATCATATTGAAGTAAATATTCATTCCCTGGACACCAAATTTAGTATGCCTACAGTATTAATGTTCCTTATTCTTACAACAAAGCGAGACAATTCTTTCTAATTTTTTTTTTGAAATTTGAACAAGTGATGATATTTAGGTCCTTCAAACCCCTATAAGGACTCAAAAAGTGGCCCCTCGGACCATAATTTTAAAATTGTTCTCTTTATTTTAAACAATAAACTGAAAAGATTTTTAAAATCGGATGAAAGGTAAAAAAGTTACAGCTAAAAGGCTATTTTGCACGCTGGCCCCTGCAGATCCCTAATTTTTTCGAGTTTTCTACCCAAAACTTTTTCAGGTCTGCGGATTGTGTGTGTCATTATAAAGATAAAATATTGTAGCAATTACTTGAAAACCTTTTGAGAAAACAAACCACGCGTGATTTTTGTTTAACATTGAAACTCTTATAGGCGATTTTCATTGACCTATAAAACCGGAAGTAGTCAATATATTTTATTGAAACTTAGAATATATGTTAATTAAATCTATGTTAATAATATTTAGGCGTTAAATAATTTTTGTAAGGTCATTTAATTTTTTTTGCTTTCTCATCCCCCCTTTTCTAAAGTTTAGGACTTTAAATCTCAAAAACGGTAAGATATAGAAAGATGTCTACGCTGACAATTTTGTACAGAACGACAAGATGCATCTAATTCTAAAATTTGAACATTCTAATTTAAAAACTAAACAAAGTATTGCGTTTTAATCAATTTTTACATTATTCCTTGTATAAACCGGAAGTACCGAAACCGGAAATTAAAAACCTTACATTCCATAGACTGATAGATTTGCTGTAAGACCGTCCCAAAACTGTATCAAAATATCCTCCAGTTTTCAAAAAATCGCTGACAGAAATCTGTCGAGAAAAATAATAATAATAATAATAATAAAAAAAGACAAAAACAATAGGTCTTTTTGACCGAAAGTCGAAAAGCCCTAAAAAGACAAAAACAATAGGTCTTTTCGACCGAAAGTCGAAAAGCCCTAACTAGAACTTTTTTTTGTCTTCAACAAAAAGTATGGGCTTTTCGACAGCCCCATTATCCCCTTTTAATTAAATGTTCAAAAAAAATATTCTCTAGTTTAATTCCAAGTGTTCTAAACGCCTTGGTATCCCAAGTTGCTTAGATAGCAACTTATGAGTAGTGCAATGTGAAAAGAAAGATAACTCCAGAACTTTACAGGTAGCTTTATTTCTAATTTCCAGAAAAATATTTTCAAAAAATCATATTGAAGTAAGTATTCATTCCCCGGACTCAAAAAGTGGCCCCTCGGACCATAAATTTTAAATTGTACTCTTTATTCTAAACAATAAACTGAAAAGATTTTTAAAATCGGATGAAAGGTAAAAAAGTTACAGCTAAAAGGCTGTTTTGCACGTTGGCCCCTGCAGATCTCTAATTTTTTCGAGTTGTCTACCCAAAACTTTTTCAGGTCTGCAGATTGTGTGTGTCATTATACAGATGAAATATTGTAGCAATTACTTGAAAACCTTTTGAGAAAACGAACCACGCGTGATTTTTGTTTAACATTGAAACTCCCGTAGGTGATTTTCATTGACCTATAAAACCGGAAGTAGTCAATATATTTTATTGAAACTTAGAATATATGTTAATTACATCTATGTTAATAATATTAAGGCGTTCAATAATTTTTTAAAGGTCATTTAAATTTTTTTGCTTTCTCATCTCCCCTTTTTAAAGTTTAGGACTTTATATCTCAAAAACGGTAAGATATAGAAAGATGTCTACGCTGAATATTTTGTACAGAAAGACAAGATGCATCTAATTCTAAAAGTTGAACATTCTAATATAAAAACTAAACAAAGTATTGCGTTTTAATCAATTTTTACATTTTTCCTTGTTAAAACCGGAAGTACCAGAACCGGAAGTTAAAAACCTTACATTCCATAGATTGATAGATTTGCTGTAAGACCGTCCCAAAACTGTATCAATATATCTTCCAGTTTTCAAAAAATCGCTGACAGAAATCTGTCGAGAAAAATAATAATAACTAGAACTTTTTTTGTCTTCAACAAAAAGTAAGGGCTTTTCGACAGCCCCATTATCCCCTTTTAATAAAATGTTTTAAAAAAATATTCTCTCGTTTATTTTCAAGTGTTCTAAACGCCTTGGTATCCCAAGTTGCTTAGATAGCAACTTATGAGTAGTGCAATGTGAAAAGAAAGATAACTCCAGAACTTTACAGGTAGCTATATTTCTAATTTCCAGAAAATTATATTCAAAAAATCATATTGAAGTAAGTATTCATTCCCCGGACACCAAATTTGGTGTGCCTACAGTATTCATGCTCCTTATTCTTACAACAAAGCGAGACAACTCTTTCTAAAAAAAAATTTGAAATTTGAACAAGTTCTGATATTTAGGTCCTTCAAACCCCTATAAGGACTCAAAAAGTGGCCCCTCGGACCATATTTTTTAAATTGTACTCTTTATTCTAAACAATAAACTGAAAAAAAATTTAAAATCGGATGAAAGGTAAAAAAGTTACAGCTAAAAGGCTGTTTTGCACGTTGGCCCCTGCAGATTCCTTATTTTTTTGAGTTGTCTACCCAAAACTTTTTCAGGTCTGCGGATTGTGTGTGTCATTATACAGATGAAATATTGTAGCAATTACTTGAAAACCTTTTGAGAAAACGAACCACGCGTGATTTTTGTTTAACATTGCAACTCCCATAGGCGATTTCATTGACCTATAAAACCGGAAGTAGTCATAATATTTTAATGAAACTTAGAATATATGTTTATTACATCTATGTTAGTAATATTTAGGCGTTAAATAATTTTTTAGAGGTCATTTGAATTTTTTTGTTTTCTCATCCCCCCTTTTTTCAAAGTTTAGGACTCTATATCTCAAAAACAGTAAGATATAGAAAGTTGTGTACGCTTACAATTTTGTACAGCAAGACAAGATGCATCTAATTCTAAAAGTTGAACATTCCAATATAAACACTAAACAAAGCATCGCGTTTTAATCAATTTTTACATTTTTCCTTGTAAAAACCGGAAGTACCGGAACCGGAAATCAAAAACCTTACATTCCATGGAATAAGAGATTTGCTGTAAGACCGTTCCAAAATTGTATCAATATTGCTTCCAGTTTTTAAAAAATCGCTGACAAAAATCTGTCGAGAAAAATAATAATAACTAGAACTTTTTTTTGTCTTCAACAAAAAGTAAGGGCTTTTCGACAGCCCCATTATCCCCTTTTAATTAAATGTTTTAAAAAAATATTCTCTAGTTTATTTCCAAGTGTTCTAAACGCCTTTGTATCCCAAGTTGCTTAGATAGCAACTTATGAGTAGTGCAATGTGAAAAGAAAGATAACTCCAGAACTTTACAGGTAGCTACACTTTAAATTTGCAGAAAAATATTTTCAAAAAATCATATTGGAGTGAATATTCATTCCCTGGACACTAAATTTAGTATGCCTACAGTATTAATGCTCCTAATTCTTACAACAAAGCGAGACAACTCTTTCTAAAAAAAATTTTGAAATTTGAACAAGTGATGATCTTTAGGTCCTTCAAACCCCTATAAGGACTCAAAAAGTGGCCCCTCGGACCATAATTTTAAAATTGTACTCTTTATTCTAAACAATAAACTGAAAAGATTTTTAAAATCGGATGAAAGGTAAAAAAGTTACAGCTAAAAGGCTGTTTTGCACGTTGGCCCCTGCAGATCCCTAATTTTTTCGAGTTGTCTACCCAAAACTTTTTCAGGTCTGCGGATTGTGTGTGTCATTATAAAGATAAAATATTGTAGCAATTACTTGAAAACCTTTTGAGAAAACGAACCACGCGTGATTTTTGTTTAACATTGAAACTCCCATAGGCGATTTTCATTGACCTATAAAACCGGAAGTAGTCAATATATTTTATTGAAACTTAGAATATATGTTAATTACATCTATGTAAATAATATTTCGGCGTTAAATAATTTTTTAAAGGTCATTTAAATTTTTTGGCTTTCTCATCCCCCCTTTTCTAAAGTTTAGGACTTTATATCTCGAAAACGGTAAGATATAGAAAGACGTCTACGCTGACAATTTTGTACAGAAAGACAAGATGCATCTAATTCTAAAATTTGAACATTCTAATTTAAAAACTAAACAAAGTATTGCGTTTTAATCAATTTTTACATTTGTCCTTGTATAAACCGGAAGTATCGGAACCGGAAATTAAAAACCTTACATTCCATAGATTGATAGATTTGCTGTAAGACCGTCCCAAAATTGTATCAATATATCTTCCAGTTTTCAAAAAATCGCTGACAGAAATCTGTCGAGAAAAATAATAATAATAATAATAATAATAATAAAAAAAGACAAAAACAATAGGTCTTTTCGACCGAAAGTCGAAAAGCCCTAATAATAAAAAAAGACAAAAACAATAGGTCTTTTCGACCGAAAGTCGAAAAGCCCTAATAATAATAATAATAATAAAAGACAAAAACAATAGGTCTTTTCGACCGAAAGTCGAAAAGCCCTAATAATAATAATAATAATAAAAAAACACAAAAACAATAGGTCTTTTCGACCGAAAGTCGAAAAGCCCTAATAATAAAAAAAGACAAAAACAATAGGTCTTTTCGACCGAAAGTCGAAAAGCCCTAATAAACAGAAGAATAACAATAGGTCTTTTCGACCGAAAGTCGAAAAGCCCTAATAACTAGAACTTTTTTTTGTCTTCAACAAAAAGTAAGGGCTTTTCGACAGCCCCATTATCCCCTTTTAATAAAATGTTTAAAAAAAATATTCTCTAGTTTATTTCCAAGTGTTCTAAACGCCTTGGTATCCCAAGTTGCTTAGATAGCAACTTATGAGTAGTGCAATGTGAAAAGAAAGATAACTCCAGAACTTTACAGGTAGCTATATTTCTAATTTCCAGAAAAATATTTTCAAAAAATCATATTGAAGTAAGTATTCATTCCCCGGACACCAAATTTGGTATGCCTACAGTATTAATGCTCCTTATTCTTACAACAAAGCGAGACAACTCTTACTTAAAAACATTTTGAAATTTGCACAAGTTCTGATCTTTAGGTCCTTCAAACCCCTATAAGGAGTCAGAAAGTGGCCCCTCGGACCATAATTTGAAAATTGTACTCTTTATTCTAAACAATAAACTGAAAAAAAATTTAAAATCGGATGAAAGGTAAAAAAGTTACAGCTAAAAGGCTGTTTTGCACGTTGGCCCCTGCAGATCCCTAATTTTTTTGAGTTGTCTACCCAAAACTTTTTCAGGTCTGCGGATTGTGTGTGTCATTATAAAGATGAAATATTGTAGCAATTACTTGAAAACCTTTTGAGAAAACGAACCACGCGTGATTTTTGTTTAACATTGCAACTCCCATAGGCGATTTCATTGACCTATAAAGCCGGAAGTAGTCATATTATTTTAATGAAACTTAGAATATATGTTTATTACATCTATGTTAGTAATATTTAGGCGTTAAATAATTTTTTAGATGTCATTTGAATTTTTTTGTTTTCTCATCCCCCTTTTTCAAAGTTTAGGACTCTATATCTCAAAAACGGTAAGATATAGAAAGTTGTGTACGCTTACAATTTTGTACAGCAAGACAAGATGCATCTAATTCTAAAAGTTGAACATTCTAATATAAAAACTAAACAAAGCATCGCGTTTTAATCAATTTTTACATTTTTCTTTGTAAAAACCGGAAGTACCGGAACCGGAAATCAAAAACCTTACATTCCATGGAATAAGAGATTTGCTGTAAGACCGTTCCAAAATTGTATCAATATTGCTTCCAGTTTTCAAAATATCGTTGACAAAAATCTGTCGAGAAAAATAATAATAACTAGAACTTTTTTTGTCTTCAACAAAAAGTAAGGGCTTTTCGACAGCCCCATTATCCCTTTTTAATTAAATGTTCAAAAAAAAATTATTCTCTATTTTATTTCCAAGTGTTCTAAACGCCTTGGTATCTCCAGTTGCTTAGATAGGAACTTATGAGTACTGCAATGTGAAAAGAAAGATAACTCCAGAACTTTACAGGTAGCTACACTTCTAATTTCCAGAGGAATATTTTCAAAAAATCATTTTGAAGAAAGTATTCATTCCTGGGACACAAAACTTGGTATGCCTATAGTACTTATGCTCTACATTCTTACATCAAAGCGAGATAACTCTTACTAAAAAACATTTTGAAATTTCAACAAGTGATGGTCTTTGTGCCCTCCAAACCCCTATAAGGAGTCAAAAAGTGGCCCCTCGGACCATAATTTTAAGATAGAACTCTTTATTTTAAACAATAAACTGAAAAGATTTTTAATATCGGATGAAAGGTAAAAAAGTTACAGCTAAAGGGCTGTTTTGCACGTTGGCCCCTGCAGATCCCTAAATTTTTCGAATTGTCTACCCAAAAACTTTTCCGGTCTGCGCATTGGTAGTGCCATTACACAAAAAAAATATTGTAATTTTTACTTACACACTTTTTGAGAAAACGAATCACGCGTGATTTTAGTTTAACATTGAAACTCCCATAGACATTTTTTCATAGGCTCATAAAACCGGAAGTACTCAATATTTTTTTATTCAAACTTGAAATATATGTTAAATAGTGCTATCTGAACAATGTTTAGGCGTCTTATAAAATTTATATGGTTTTTTGAATTTTTTTTTCTTTTTCATCCCTCCTTTTCTCTAGTTTGAGCCTTAATATCTCAAAAATGGTAAGAGATAGAGGAATGACTTCACTTACGATTTTGTACAACTGGACAAGATGCATCTAATTCTTAAATTTGAATGCTCTAACTTAAAAAATAATAAAGATATTACGTTTCAATGAATTCTTAGTATTTTCCTTTTCAAAACCGGAAGTGTCAGAACCGGAAGTCCAAAACCTTACATACGCGTGTCATCAACAATTGCTATAAGACTATTGAATAATTGTTTAAATATTTCTTTCCGTTTTCAAAAAATCGCTGACGAAACTTTGTCGAGAATAAGAATAATAAAAAACAGAAGAATAACAATAGGTCTTTTCGACCGAAAGTCGAAAAGCCCTAATAATAATAAAAAAAGACAAAAACAATAGGTCTTTTCGACCGAAAGTCGAAAAGCCCTAATAATAAAAAAAGACAAAAACAATAGGTCTTTTCGACCGAAAGTCGAAAAGCCCTAATAATAATAATAATAAAACATCAGAATAACAATAGGTCTTTTCGACCGAAAGTCGAAAAGCCCTAATAATAGGAAAATAGGGTAAAGTGTATGATTTTTTTTCTTTACTAAGTAATAGCTTATAGCTTAACTAATCATATCTTAAAATTATAGGTAGACCTGATGGTGAACTTGTTAACCAACCAGTGTCCTTAAACGATTACATGTTTACTTATACTAACTTCTTTATATAAAAAAAGACCAAGTTAACAATGAGCGGTTCTAAGCCTTTGATGTCATTAGTAGCTGCGTATATTTATCTACATCCACTGAGGCCTTGGTTTGCTAGTGATGACAGTGGCGTACGTAGTCACACATTTGACCCCTTAAGTGTATACGACAAACCAACGATAAAATGTGATTATAAAAAAATATGAAAATAAATAAGTAAAATAAAAAAAATGATGAAAAAAATGACGATGTGATAAGTATAACGGGGGTCCTTTGGTATAAATATACCGGTATTCTATAATATGAATTTGCAATACATACATTATTGCTGGTCAATATAAATGGCACATAGCTTTTTAGGTTAATAATTTATTAAAATAAAGTTATAAATATTCATAAATGTACAATCATGCAATTGTACATTTGAATCATATAATTTATTTAAAATATACCGACTAAGTTTGAAAGCCCCCCCCCCCCCCCCCAACCTTCCTGCCCTCCCCTCTGACTTGCTTTGAATTTTATAAGTTGCAGTTGTTGTTTTTTTTTTAACCCAAAATGTAGAGTTAATTTCAATTAAAAATTTTTTTCCTCAGAACATATGGTCATGGAAAAAAAAAGAGAAAAAATCGCAATTCTTGACATAAAAATCTTTCTGATATAAAAAAAAAATTACTTTGTTTTTTGTTATCATATTTTGATATTTGATATTAGTTTAAAATTTCTCTATTATAAAAAGAGGTCATACCGATATTGTGATATTTTTATTGTAAAGATATCAAATTGATTGATACCTTCAATTTTTACAAAAAATTTAAATAAAACGACATTCGATCTATATTAAAGGTTCAAGATATCAGATAAATTAAAAAAAAATCCTCATATTCTTCATATTAAAAAATAGATTAGCATTTGTTCTTAAAATTACCAAACAATAATGATAACAATAAGTTACATATTAAAAGATTAATTACGGGCCGCCGGAAGGCGGTCCGTTATTTGATACACATTTAAATATTGTTACTGCGTTTCTGCGGGACAGTTCTTTTTTTAATAGAATTAATACTATGCTTATTTTTATGAATTTAAAGTAAATTTGCAGGTAGAAATATGTTTTATGCCTTTTAGAAAATATCACATATTTTTTGTTTTACTCATAAATGAAAAGTAGGTCATACTTAGTAGATTGTCGTATTTGGCGCGTTTTTATCGAGACTATAATCTATTCGGAAAATTTCGGAGTTTTTCATTCTTTTCAAAACAATGCATCAGGATCGGTATGCGGGACATACTAAAGACCTGAAATACTAAAGACCTGAATGTCATTAAATTTTATGTAAATGATGTATTTGAATTTCTATGTGCCGTGTCAAATAAAATGACTTTGCGTGTGTATTTATTATATTTCCATGTAAAATGTGGTAGAAAATATCATGAAATTACATTTATTTTTATATCATTTATTTACGCAAGAATATGACAGAAATGAAAATTTGAATTGACTGGAAAATTTGAACTTATCCATTTTTATTTTATTATGAGGTCCCTTGAAATCATATATTAAATTAATGCATTAAGTTTTCATTCAATACTATGCAACAACAAAAAACCCAAAATGGTTAACCGTTTGAAATTCATAATCTCCAAGAGAAAAATGATGAGTTGAACTTTGTATTAGAGTAATGTACAAATCATGCAGTGTGTTCTCCATTACTTCATACTATGGCAATGATCATACAATTTCCTTTAGAAATGCTTTCAGTAACGAAATCGATTCTTTATGATAATAGTAAAATGTTAAACTTCAATCTCAGATGGAGAGAACTAATATAGGCTAGTATTGCTTGCTGTTCAATCCAGATTCATTTATATACTTATATGTATATTTTTGAATAAAATATTTCTTAAACTTACTTCAAAACAAGTTGCTGAAAGTATATTAAAATTTACCATAAAAATTAGTACAACCAACTCTTATTTTCTTCTTTGTGGTGTGTTTTTATGTAAACAATCAATGATTCATACAACAATTATATTTTTGCGGCCAATTTGACGCTTGCGTCAATATGCTTTCTTGTTAACTACATGTAATACATTCAGATTTCGTTTGGGTAGAAATTTAAAGAAGGATAACTCTGACCATGCTCACCGAACAGGAGTTATCGAAACTTGACATGGCGGACGGGGAATTAAAAACTCCCTTGTCGACAACGCCAACCGAAGATTTTAACCCACTGGCGGAAGATCCAGACAATTTCATCAGGTAGATTAGCTTAATGTAACTTAGATATTTTGCAAAATCAAAATTATCTTGCTAAAACAATGCATCCGACCTGCATTAATGCTGCAAGCAAGCAGTGTCGTGAACGTCGTACATGTTATCTTGGACGGAATGACTAGGTAATACAAACATTGTATCATTGAGTCTTAGAATACACAAAATAAACACTTAGCTATCTGTTGGAAATTATTTACATTTGCAAGAGCTGTACTACAGTGTTTTAAAAAATGATTCTCTGTAAATGGGTTCAAGGTTAGTGTTGATAAAAAAGGGCTTGGAAGGGGGGGGGGGGGGGGTGGGGTGGGGGTGGTAAGACATTAGTGCGTTGTCGACCTGGTTAGAACAGTGTTTGATGAAATTGAAATAAGACTGTAATGTTTGATGCAGGGTGTTTTTGTTGGTTCATCAATCCGTGGAGTTACATATGCCAAATTACATGTAAGGTGCAATAATGATATTAAAACATGATAAAATTCCTAGTCTGAGAGAGAGAGAGAGAGAGAGAGAGAGAGAGAGAGAGAGAGAGAGAAATTTGTTGCATTATTTAAACAGTGTTATGAATGATTTATTTTGTGTTTTTATATGGTTATGACATATTAATGCCATGTTTATGAAGTGTGAAGTGAAATTCAATTTTGTCAGTTTTATTTTTTTTTCTCAGTGGACATTCTCCTCAAAGACATTAAGGTCATCATGATGCAGATTGTAGTGGAAGTGAAGAAGAGAGTGATTACCAATGTAACTCTATGGAAGAAATGTCAACAGGAAACTTGTATGGTGTCACCCCACCAACTTATATGCGCGGAGTAAAAAGAGACAAGAAAAAACACCAGACAAACATTCAAAAATCATCCTATAAACAATTCACAGAACTGAAGAAGGCCTCCAAGAAGTCACATCGAAATGCGGTTATAAAAGAAAGGTATGCAAGTGACCCTTTATTTTGCAAACTTGGACATAAAGACCCTGACAATAATTTAGACAAAGATTTTGCAGACTTTTTTGCAAGATCCTTTAAGTGAATTTATTTATTAATAAGAAATGCCGAAATTCTTCCAACTTAAATCAAGCAAAAAGAAGTACCGGGTATGCCAAATTTTGCAGTAGTGTATTATATTCAGCTGTGCATAGCATTTTTAACCCATTAAATACAATCGTTGGAAGTTTTGTGGAATTTTCTATTTTGTGGTATTGAGAAGTATTATTTGTTGTTGAAGGACTGCCCCTGCTGGTTCGGTCAAGTCGTCAAAGTGGACCCAACAGCTGAAACAGCCATTGCATTGTCTCACACACAGGTACCATCTTTACCATCTACTGTTATGCAAAATATTCAGGTACTACTATCCTAATGTACCGTTCATGGTTAACTTTATCCTACAAATGCGAACATTTACAAAATGGAATAATTTACACTTATTATGAGGAGAAATAGTGTGAATGTAAATATTGCAGAAATGTTCACCTGTAAATTGATTGGACTATAAAAACATTTTTGCACCATGAAAATTGAATGTCTTTTTTATGTGTTGATGTTTTAAACACATGCCATTGGCTTTCTCAAGCCTCGTAGTTGTGGTGTTTCTTGAAGAACATGATGACTTTTTTATTATGCCCCCCTTCGAAGAAGGGTGGGCATATTGCTTTGGTACATGTAGCAAGGGACAGTTTCGCATAAAGTACCCGTTAATATTTTAGTAAAAATGAGTGTTACTGTATTTGAAGGCCTGTATGTACTATGAAAATTAGTGAATTGATTATAGGTGATAATTTTATGGTAGCAGGGAGTCATTCCTGTATTTTGATGTAAAGCATGTAGGTCCCATTGTGTTATAGGGGGTGTTTGGGAGTCAGATGCGAAACGGCGGCTGTTGACAGGTGTGCTCACTTTTCATGCAAGAAGAAAGTGGGGCAGACGGTAAGTGAAATAGTGTGAAAATGACATGGATGGGAGGTGGGGCGGTACAGAGGGGCAGGGAGGGGACATGTTAAATCACAGGTTGCACCCTGTCCCGGTGGTCATCTCTCAGGGAATACGGTAGGGTGGGGTCTAAATGGGTAAAATTTGGACATTACACAGGGGGGGTCAATTAGACATTTTATTTGACCAGAAAAAAATATGGGTGTCATTTTGGGTAAATTTTTAACCTTAATGTCCTTCCTTAAGTCTAACAGGTAGTTACAAGTCATTTTTGATCCAGGTGCAAATTATATTTTTCCCGCAACATAGTGCTAAATGGGGGTACCCCCACCCCACCATTTCATGCATCAAAAAAATTAACTGTTCCCTGCTACCTTCAAGCATCGGTCAAAATTATGAATTCCCCCAAAACTAGTTTTTTGTGACATATTTGTGTTGCATAAGATGCTGTTAGTTCCAATTGGCCAGATTTTGTCCTCTGTTGTATCTGTTTACACTCATTTTTGGCTTTGTAGCCAAGGAAAGATAACTCTAATATTTGGCTAGGAATAGGCAGTGTTTACTAAGCCTGGTGAATAGCACAATGGACGGACCTGCAGACACTGGGGGCTCTTGGTAACAATATTTTTGGCTTATGCTGCCCCATCACTTCATTTCATTAATTAATGAAGCAGATTATTAATTAAATTATCAATTAAAATGGCCCATTGATCTTTCCTTATTGTTAATTACAGGTACTAGACCATATCTGGTTTTTACCTCTGCATCTCTAATGTAATTTTGTCTGCAGTTTACGAAATCAATTTAATGGAAGAGCAGAAAGCTCAATTCATTACTGAAATTGAAAGAAGGGTTGATAGGACCTATGTTTGTCATTTTTGGTTAGGCAGCCTTAACGAGTCAGGGTATGGGTTTTTTTGCCCCATCATCAATAGTAAACAACACAAAGTATTAGTGCACAGATTTTATTTTTATATACATGGACATTATATTGACAAAAATTTACATGTTTCTCATCTGTGTCACTGTAAAATTTGTATAAACACACAGCATTTGTCGATTGAGCCGCATTCTGTAAACAATTCACGGAAAACATGTGAATCATTAAGGAGATGCATGGGTCATGAACCGTATCCGCAGTGTCTGTTTCCATAAGGTAGTATGATGTTACTGTTAAGGTTTAGCGGTTAATTCCTCACGCATGCTCATTTGCCCGGTTTTCCCTTTCGTTATTGTAGAGAGAGAGTTCTCGGTTCATTTTCTTCTTCCTCCCAAAGTGTCAAGTGGTCTTGTACTTAATTGTTTTCTTTCGTAGGCTGTGGTACTGCCTCAGGCGATCGAGCTGTGTCATTTTCCGGTGGAATGGTCCTGCATGGTCCCAGCGCACACTGACCTTGTTGGCAATGAGAGATGATGAAGATCCAGTGCCGTGAGTAGAGGTATGAACTGCAGAGTGACACAGTGCGGTGAAGTTTCTGGCCCAAGTGGTATTCTTCGGTGCATAAGTGAACACTGTCTGATGGAGACTCTCACATTTATTAGTAGTTGAGAGTCTGCAGATTTTTGGTAAGTTTTGGCCCAGTATCTGCTTATTAATGACCCTCTGTAAGCTGGAAATGTCTTCAGGTTCCAGGTCCAGGTGCCCTCCATAAGGTAGGAATTTGGCGCTGTAAGTAGGTAGGTGGGCATTGCATGTAAACGACATTCTGCGACAGTGGTCATGGACTCCGGAAAAGCACGGCAGAATGTTGGATATGGCCTGCTCAGCCTTATGTATGAAAAGTTCATAAGACTTGCACAGTTTTCTTACGTGCACCAGTTCATATCGAACTTGTGCTCGCACACATGTTGCCAGTCTCTGAATAAAAGCATCTCTGTTGCTACTGGGTGGGAGGGGGGACTTTAGCTTTATGCTCCTGATGTTCTTTTGCAGGTTCCTTAGCTTATGAATAAAGCACTTGTACTGTATGATTTCAGTGCCAGTCGTTGCTGAATAGTCTCTGAGTGTCTTATCAAGTTGTGCAGAGGAGTTACTGGTTACTGATCTTAGGGTACATTGAGAATGTTCTCCTCGCGCAGGGAATCTTAGTTTCTCCTCACCAGGGTAGCTTCACTTGATGCAATGGTCTCATCATTCTCATAATTATACCCCCGCTCCGAAGGAGAGGGGGTATACTGTTTTACCCTTGTGTGTCTGTCTGTCCGTCCGTCTGTCTGTCTGTCCGTCCGTAACAAAAATTTCTGTCGCATTTATCTCAGCAACTATTTATCGCAGATGCTTGAAATTTTAACACAGTGTTTGTTAAGGCATGCCATATCGTGGGATATATTTTTGTAGCAATCGGACGCCAACTTCCTGTTAAATGACGACTTTGCTTATTTTTTAACCAAAATTTTCAAACAAATTTTCGTCAAAGAATTCTCAGCAACTGTTTATCGCAGATGCTTGAAATTTTTACACAGTATTTGTATAGGCATGCCATATCGTGGGATATATTTTTGTACCAATCCGACGCCAACTTCCTGTTAAATGACGACTTTGTTTATTTTTAGGAAAAATTTTATAACAAACTTTTGTCAAAGAATTCTCAGCAACTGTTTATTGTAGATGCTTGAAATTTTTACACAGTATTTGTGTAGGCATGCCATATCGTGGGATATATTTTTGTACCAATTGGACGACAACTTCCTGTTAATTGACGACTTTGTTTATTTTCAGCAAAAATTTTCAAACAAATTTTTGTCAAAGAATTCTCAGCAACTGTTTATTGCAGATGCTTGAAATTTTTACACAGTATTTGTATAGGCATGCTATATAGTGGGATATATTTTTGTACCAATTGGACGTCAACTTCCTGTTAAATGACGACGTTGCTTATTTTTTAACCAAAATTTTCAAACAAATTTTTGTCAAAGAATTCTCAGCAACTGTTTATTGCAGATGCTTGAAATTTTTACACAGTATTTGTATAGGCATGCTATATAGTGGGATGTATTTTTGTACCAATCGGACGTCAACTTCCTGTTTAATGAGTACTTTGTTTATTTTTAGCCAAAATTTCAAACAAATTTCCATCAAAGGTTTCTCAGCAACTATTTATCGCAGATGCTTGAAATTTAAACACACTATTTGTATAGGCATGCCATATCATGGGATATATTTTTGTATTAATCGGACGTCAACTTCTTGTTAAATGACGACTTTGCTTATTTTTTAACCAAAATTTTCAAACAAATTTTCCTCAAAGATTTCTCAGCAGCTATTTATCGCAGATGCTTGAAATTTTTACACAGTGTTTGTTAAGGCATGCCATATCGTGGAATAAATTTTTGTATCAATCGGACGTCAACTTCCTGTTAAATGACGACTTTGTTTATTTTTAGCCAAAATTTTCAAACAAATTTCCGTCAAAGATTTCTCAGCATCTATTTATCGCAGATGCTTGAAATTTTTACACACTATTTGTATAGGCATGCCATATTGTGGGATACATTTTTGTACCAATTGGACGTCAACTTCCTGTTTAATGAGTACTTTGTTTATTTTAGCCAAAATTTTCAAACAAATTTTCCTCAAAGATTTCTCAGCAACTGTTTATCGCAGATGCTTGAAATTTTAACACACTATTTGTTTAGGCATGCCATATTGTGGGATATATTTCTGTACCAATCAGATGCCAGCTTTCTGTTAAATGTCGACTTTGCTTATTTTGCATATTCACATCAGAGCGGGGGTATCACTAGTGAGCATTGGCTCACAGATATCTTGTTTTTCTTGCAGTTCTGGTGGTCACAGGATCTTTTACTACAGAGCTTGTTGGCAGTCTGTAGCACCAGCACCAGCGTCCGGGGTGTGTTGTTCTCTACAAGGGGTGAGAAGCTCTGAGTCCCAGCCTCAAGGCTGGCCTGTGGTCTGTTGTTATATGACGTGTCAGTCTCCAAGTCAACTTCCGTCTCCTCCCTTCCTGCCAAGCGGTTCACCTTCCTCACGTATCGTTGGTTTTCTCGCATGCTCTTAGAGTTAATTTCTTCCACTCGATCACAGAGTGAGTTCAGTTTTCGCTGCATTCCCCTTGTGTCAGGTGCCTTAAAATTAAGGCAGCTTAGAATGAAGCTAGTGTCTGACACTCCAACCTTTGTTTTTAGGCAGCCAAGTAGAAGGGCCTCGTTGAGGGTTCCAGTCTCCGGTCCTCTAGATTTCTTGTGTCTTTCGTACAGCTGCACCTGACTAGAGCTGAACCGCCAGGTAAGACACTTGGACTGGCCTGTTATGCAAAGTCCTTGTCTCTAGAAAATGCTAAAATTCATTTTAGGGCTACTGCAGTAATGGTTGACTGCTGTTTCTTGCAGTAGCTTGGTCAGTGATTGTACGTTGACTATAATGTTTTCTCCGTCAGACCGATCCTCACTTGCAATTTTGACTGTTGTAGGCTTAACAGGACGGAGACGGGATGGCAGAACCGCAATGGACTGTTGGCATGAAGAGGACATGGATGAAAGGGCATCTCGATAAGCTTCCTGGGGCGGACGCATCCACTGGTCACTGGCCGAGACTGGCCAGGAACTGTCATCAGCATCTCCAACGCCGTTGTCATGGCAACCGTCAACAGGTACTACTTTTGAACTGAAATAGGGATGACCCTTTTGGAAATGCCCTTTGCGTTTTCCGTGGTTTATTCTGTATTGGGTTCTCTTGGAGCGGGGCATGTTTGAATGTGGCCTGCCTTTGGGTACCTGCTACATATAGTTGCAGCACTTGGTGTATCCCCATCCTTTTATCACTAATGTAATTTTTTAAATTGAGAGTGTAACCAGTATCTGATAAGGAATTTTCCCTCCTATGAGGCTTTGTTAGGATTATAAGGGGTGAATTGATGGATGCTGTCAGTGGTGGTCACAGATCATGTCTTCAGATTATCTCCCCCTGGATTTAAGACTTAATGCACATTATCACTTGCTGAGTTTAGATAAACAGTCATTGAGTGGATACATGACCCGTGTAGGCTAATTAGAGATCCTTTGTATCAAATTTCAGTATTTTAAGATGTTTTATGTGTTTTAAAGTAGTCCGAGTATTGCACTACGTCATAATACGGATTTTACAATATTGGTTCGACTTTTACAAAGCGTTTTTGATACCCGGTATTGATTTTGCTCTACATCGCTGTTTTTTTCTTCTTCTTTTCCTAAAACCAGTTTGAATTTAGAGACAGAAGCTATTTCGAATTTAATCAATCGTCAACTAATTAATGTTTAAATGATATATAACATTGTTGACAGATCTAGGGCATTCTAGTCAGAAAACTGTAGCAAAATGTGATTTTTATGGATTTTTTCGTCAGGGTCTACTTGGTTTAGAGCTTATAGCGTGAAAAGTAATCCGTCAACATATAATTTATTTTACCATATCTTTTTTCTAAGATTTCAATCTATTGAATAAACACCATGAATTTATGTTTGAGTCCATAAAATAGTAAAAAAATTACCAAACGCGATACTAGCATTGCATTTTTTGTATTCTATTTTGATACATCAGGTCCATAAAGCGTACTTACTTACAAAAATTTGTGCAAAATTATTGATGAGGTATGGCTTAAATAAATATTTATACTCGATTTTGTATGTTCAGTTCTAATTTTTCCAAAATTGGTACCGGGGTAATTATTTTTAGGAAAAACGGACGTCTGGCAAATTTCATAAATGTCAATAATTTTCGCAAGGGGGTACCCCCGTCTGAGAGGTAATAACAAACAAACTAGTATGTAAACATACATATTTTCTTTTGTATATGTATTGCTAGAATGTATATTTATCATTTAAAGCTAAGCTTTTAATGATTGAGCCCATCTAGTGCCGAGTATAGGACTACCTTAATTGTATTTAATTTACTAAAAATGTAGGGAAAATTCAAAATTATAGACCAGTCTGGCTAAAATATAAGTGTTCCACCTTGATGCAATAAGACAGAGTTGGGAAAAATCTGTTGATATAGAATCTATAGGCTATGTAGTATTTCTCAATTTTTTAGTTGTCTTCAGTCTTTTTGAGTTTTTGTAGTTTGGACCCTTAACAAATGACAACTCATACTTTCTCGGAATGAGCTTTTTTATTCAAAATCTACATGTTTTGTTCCACTGGCATATTTCATTCTCCATAGTACCATCTTCAAAATTTTGTCAAGTTTACTCCGTCATAGGCTTGAGTAGTCTTTAAGGCAGTTTCACCCCTATTTAAGGAGGTTCACTCAAAGTTAAAGGTAGCAAGGGACAGTTTTGCATAAAGTACCCATCAATATTTTAGTAAAAATGAGTGTTACTGTATTTGAAGGCCTGTATGTACTTTAAAAATTAGTGAATTGATTATAGGTAATAATTTTATGGTAGAAGGGAGTCATTCCTGTATTTTGATGTAAAGGGCAGACAACTCTTCTTTTTTTTGGATAATTTTATTTTTTCTTATCAATAAACTCTTTTAAAAAAATTTAAGTGCAAAAAGTTCATTTAATTGACTACATACATACGTTCAAGTTTGGTTTATGTCAGCCTCATAATAGCTTTAAAATATGTATTTGTTGTAGTATAGATCAATCAAAATTGTTAAATTTGCCTTAGTTATGGATGGACTACCTTAAGCCATAAAAGGTTGTTTAGAGATTAAAAAAAACACCAAATGTGTAACGTCCACCTCAACCAATGAAACTATTGTTTAATTATTGTTTAACCCTGGTCACTGCCTTTGTAGCAATGATGTAATACTGTATGTTACGTAAACTGTGATTGGATAATCAAAGATTGCTTCAAAGGTCAATCTCCAACTATGCTTTACTCACATTGGTTAATACTTTGATAAAGTAGGAGTTATTTTGATCTACTGCAACCACAGCGAGGTGGAAAAGGATCATGCATATTGCCAGTGGTATGCGACGATGTGAGAACATATTCGTTACAGTGATGTTCTTGCATGTAAATTTAAGATGGTTTAAAGTATTCTGATCTCCAAAAAATCTCTTTCACACTGAGGTTTTGGAAATACATTTAACTTCAATATAAATGATAAGCATATTTTTAGACTGAATTCTCAATAACCTATAAAAAAAAGATATATATATATATGTATATATATATATATATATATATATATATATATATATATATATATCTCTAGTACTTTACTACCTGTAACTTACTGATTGTGGATTTGCATTGCAGCAGAACGGACCGTATAATTTTATATCGGGTATGTCAGCTTACTCACTTTTTCTTCCAATACATTATAGGTCTAGATTAAATGCTGGTGTTTATGGAGTACTGTGATCGTGGAACTCTGGAGGAAGCGGCTAAGATGGGTCTACCAGAACACAACATTCGAGTGTACACACGGGAGATTCTACTGGCCGTCAATTACGTGGTACATGTAGGACCTACTGGTACATACACACAAGTGGCGACACATTCATGCTAGTTATGTCTGGTCCTTTTTAGCTCACCTGAGCCAAAGGCTCAAGTGAGCTTTTCTGATCACAATTTGTCCGTTGTCTGTCGTCGTTGTCGTCGTTGTTGTAAACTTTTCACATTTTCATCTTCTTCTCAAGAACCACTGGGCAGATTTCAACCAAATTTGGCACAAAGCACCACTAGGTGACGGGGATTCAAGTTTGTTCAAATGAAGTGCCACGCCCTCTTTAAAGGGGAGATAATTGAGAATTATTGAAAATTTGTTGGTATTTTTCAAAAATCTTCTTAAAAACTATTCGGCCTGAAAAGCTTAAACTTGTGTGGAGGCATCATCAGGTAGTGTAGATTTAAGTTTTTTCAAATCATGGTCCCCGGGGGTAGGGAGGGGCCACAAGAGGGGGATCAAGTTTTACATAGGAATATATAGAGAACATCTTTAAAAATCTTCTTCTCAAAAACTATTAGGCCAGAAAAGCTCAAATTAAAATGGAAGCATCCTCAGGTAGTTTAGATAAAAGTTTGTTCAAATCATGATCCCCGGGGGTAGGGTTGGGCCACAATTGGGGGATCAAGTTTTACATAGGAATATATAGAGAAAATCTTTAAAAATCTTCTTCTCAAAAACTATTAGGCCAGAAAAGCTCAAATTAAAATGGAAGCATCCTCAGGTAGTGTAGATTCAAGTTCGTTCAAATCATAGTCCCCAAGGGTAGGGTGAGGCCACAATGGGGGATGAATTTTTACTTAGGAATATATAGAGAAAATCTTTAAAAATCTTCTTTTTAAAGACTATTTGGCCAGAAAAGCTTAAACTTGTGTAGAGGCATCCTCGGGTAGTGTAAATTCAAGTTTGCAAAATTACAGTCCCTAGTGGTTGGGCGGGACCGTGATGGCGGTTTGAATTTTTACATAGGAATATATAGAGAAAATCTTTAAAAATATTCTGGGAAAGTTTTCGGTCCAAAACTCAGTACTTAGTGTGAAAGCACAGGTTATGCAGATTTAAGTTTGATGAAACCATGATTCCCTAGAGAAAAGTGGGGCCACGAAATGGGGGGGGGGGGGGGAATAGGAATAGAGAAACATCTTCTTACAGGTACAACAACAAAAGGGGCATGGTATTTACCAAATAATAAGAGGTGGATATAAATTGGCAGATTTTCAATTTTTTTTTTAGCAAGATCTACTGTACTCAGTTGTCAAGATATTTTGATACTGTAATGCTAATTTGAACAAAATTAAGAAAATTGTTGCTCAGGTGAGTGATGTGGCCCCTGGGCCTCTTGTTTTTATTGTTTAGCTATGTGTATGTATATGATCAACCTTTAAAACAGTTTAGTTTGATGTATTGTTTGGGAGGTGGGGGACGGGGGCTTGTAGAAATACTAGTATTTAGTCTTTAATAATTAAATTTAATTTAAAGTTATTTCCTATAAAATGTGTCTGTCTGTCTGTCTGTCTCTCTCTCTCTCTCTCTCTCTCTCTCTCTCTCTCTCTCTCTCTCTCTCTCTCTCTCTCTCTCTGTATATAGTGTAATTAGCTGCATTGGTTGCAATAAAGGACTAAGTGCGGTTTTATGCAATTTTTGCCCCCCAAAATCAAAGTTTTAGAAAGAGCTTTAAAATAAGGTGAAAGATAGTTAAAATCATATTGGAAATAAAGGTGTAAAAGGTTATCACCACAGTGACGTCATAATGTAGAAATGATTTGTAGCAAAATATGGGTGTTTTCCGATGGTTTTTCGACTGGGAAACATCGAGCGCAGGCTTGCTCAAGTACCATATTTTAGTATAATGTGTATAACTATCTGAAGAAAAACATATGTTAAAATCGCACTTGAGCAGACCTGCGCTCTATACTTCTGAATGCAAAATATAGAGCAAAAATGAGAATATTTTCATTTGTTTGCAAATTTGCGGGAATTGGGCCATTTAGGTGACGTCATAGATACACAGCGAATGAGCAATGATGACTAAAATCATTATTAAAGTTATAGGCATCCTCTATACAATAATTTGTGAAAAGTTTATTTTTATACGATACTATTTAAAAATTGGTTGAAATCGGGGGCAGATATTTGACCATACCGCACATAGTCCTTTAACATGGACCTGACAGAATTATAACAATTTTTGAATGGATTGATGATGTTTATATCCATTTTATTGACATTATTATTACTTTTGTTATGCAGATCCCACTACCATACTGTAAACTCACGGAGAGGGGCAGCTGTCAACCCATATCATAGTTTTTCCTCTAACAAGACTTGTAATGGGGGTGCATCTTTATCCTCAATGAACCCCAATGTAAAATAACAACATGTTGTAAGGTAAGTTTATCATATTTATTTTTATGACAATAACACTGAAAAGTAAATATGAGGGATATGCAAATTTATTCTGCTGGTCAGTGTGTACACACAAAACATTTAATGTATAAATACATGTATATGTTGATAAATATTGGTTAGAAAGTGTCAGTGTAAGCATTTAACGTATCAATACATATGAATAACTATTGATTAGAACCTGCTTGTAACTTTTTGAATATAATTCTATTGCATATTTTTGTTACAAAAATAGTTGTAAATTCTAAATAAGTCTCTTGTTCTCATTGTAGGCTTTGAAATGTATCTACTAACACTGTTTAAGGTTTGGTTGCTGGCATTGAACTGTGACTGCCCAACACTGATGAGGTCTGCTGAAAACTCTAATCTCTGTAACACTGTTACATCCTTTTTGGCCGCCTCATCTTCATTAAGTGTCTTGGGCGTCACTGTTCATGGTAACATACCAGACACTAACATCATGAAGAGCAACTGTATGTAGAGATGAATGACCTAACATGTATACCATCTTTGCTAGCCAAGGGTTTACGATCCACTCTGCTCCTTTATACAACCTTTGGCAGATTCAGACGACAAAATCAAACTCGCGCAATGGAATCTGATTGGCTGTGAAGCAAGGTGATTTCAGGAAATCAACTAATTGGCTGTTTAGTTATTTATGTTTTCATACAAAATTTAGATACAATCATTGTCACAATTTTTACGTGATTAATTTTAATTACATATGATATATAATTACAAATATATAGGGGTGTCACATTTAATGTCCAAACTGTTTCTCATAGTTTTAATTTTTACATATATTTTAATCCAAATCGGGTGTCCATAGATCTTTTTTTTTAGTACCTTTAAACTCAATCAACTGGTTAGGCATTTAAATACATGCTGGTGTGGTCAGTTTGGGCGTAGCAGGCACCTGATAAGGACATGCTGTGAGCCTGTCCTGCATTAGAGTTTGTTCAACTTAAAGTAAAGTATTTGCATCTGAGCATATTCTAACCAGGTTCTTCTCACTTCTGAGTTTGTTTATTGTTAGTTTTCAGTTGCAATGACAGCCAAGTTTCTTTTTGTGTTTTGTAGATTGTTTCCATAATGTTGTCTTAAACTTAACAAATTGTTTGAGTATATAAAAACTGGTAATGTTAATTAAAGTATACAAGTAAAGTATACATCAGTAAAGTAATAAAGCTATGTAAACATTGTAAAAACTTTGTAAAGTAATTGCGTGAATTGAGTGTATAAGTATACATGCTATTTGCGTAATATGTAGAATACGTGTAAAAGTATAAGTTTACATGTGAAAGTAAAACTATATAAGTAAAAACATCAGTAAAAGTATGCATGTGTAATATAAGTAAATACATGTAAAGAAGTTGTGTAAAGTAATTTATATATATATATATATATATATATATATATATATATATATATATATATATATATATAAATATATATATATATATATGGAAAAACATGCATAGTATGTAACCCTAATGTATGGTATATACAGGTATGATATGTGTATTATTTAATAGATTCCAGTTTGCATTATCCCAGTTTGCATTATCCCAGTTTGCAGTATCACAGTTTGCAGTATCCCAGTATTGGAGAAACACAGTATTGCTGTTCTCCAGTATTTCCGTATTTCCATATTCCATGTAGTACAACAGTATTTCGGGAACTCAATATTCCGTAAACCCAGCATTCCATAAACTCAGGTCAATGGAACCACCCTAAATATTCAACAATACAGATTCAACAACATTTGGTCTGTCATACCTGGACGGATGGTTTGGGAGCCCTCCAACGCCGTCATTACGGACCAGCCAATTATTGAACCAAAAAAATTAAATATTTTCTTTGTCAGACTAAAACACAAGATAAACAAATGTATTGTATTATAATGTAGTAAAATACAGTTATTCCTTCTGACAACTAGAATAGCCAGTCTATGGCACATATAGATTTCCTTTTAGAAACAAAAGGGGTCACAGTATAAAATGGATTCAGGAGCATCATGTGTTCTGCGAGATACTGAGAGAAATTAAAAAACAAAACAGACTGTACAAGTTAAAAATTTATCTCAACTCGGCATTTTTGCGCAACTGGCACCATTTGTTGAATAAATGTTTGTTACTATTGCGAAATAAAACATTCAATTGCAACCACCAATACCGTTGCAAATTATTTTAGTTATTGCACATAATGGCTTAAAAACAAAAACGTTGCAACATATATACATACAGGTATTTTTTTTAAACAAACAAATACATTAAAAAATGATGTAAATATAATTTATTTTTTAAATATTTGAAAAGTGTCCGTGACATTTAACACGGTTCAATTTATTGGCTGATATAGGCAGATAAACATCAGAATGTGTTTTAATTAAAACCACAAACTTTTAAAGTCAAAATTTAACCCTGTGTTCAAGCAAATGGTTTGTATAGCCATCATAAAAACTCAAAATTGTGTATGTAGGGATGATGAAATACATCACAGATATCCTCCTTATATCTAACATGGTCTCAGAAAAAATTGCTAATGTTGCATATCCTTGTTCTTAAAAAAGTTTATGTAAAACGGAGCAACACTAGGGGAGGAGCGTGGAAATAAGATCTGGTTGCCCCCAGCACACCGTGGTGTTGTTAAGGGGTAGTCATATCTAAGGTGGAAATGATTCTATGTGATCTCAAGTGGCCAATAGTGCAAAAAAAATTAAATCATTTTATGTGTAAACTGAATTCTTAACGGCTTGAATACATGTTTTACTTTGATTTGTAATCTTCTTAATAAATGCAGCGTCTCCTGAAGAAATTAAGAAGAATAGTTTGAAAATATGGGATAAATTCCGTTCACACACCTCTGAAATTTCATTCCATACATGCAACATCCAATAATTGGTATTCAATTTTAATATGTTTTTTGTTGGAGAGGTCAAATGGATAATTTGTTTGCCCGGAAGGGTGGGGGGGGGGGGGGGGGCTCCCAAAAAATTTAATTTAATTTGCATTAGAAGCAATGATATAAAAGCTTAGTTCATTTTTTGATTTTAGAATTTGCTAATTGTATCTGCTTAGTGAATTTGAGTGTGTACGCAGAGCTACATGTACGAGTTCAATTTGTTTACTGCCTTCCGTTCCTACTCCGGGGGGGGGGGGGGGGGGGTAAGGACTCCCTTTCCCTGAAAAGTCCTCTATCTTTCAAGGGGTTATTGCAGTGAATATTAATCTACTAATAACTTGCTTTTCGTAACATTGAAAATACATGTAAATTATATTTCTTCATTATTCAGTATTTTATATAAATAGCGCTATCTCCGATGCACAGTATCGGTATCGTGACTTTCAATGCGTGTATACATGTCAAAACAGAATTTTACCCCAAAACATATAGATGAGAAAAATCATTTCCGAGTTCAACCTGGAGACGAAGGGTATTCTGTCTGCGACAGGGGTTGAATATAATAGATAAAATAGCATGTTTGATACCTGGCTCCTCCGTCACCAACATTTTTAAATTACTCAACTCAGTGCTTAACTCAAAAATCATGACAGATGAGTGCATACATTTGAAGTAATCTATTTCTCTAGTAAGATGAGAAAAATTAATTGGCGACGGCGATCCTAATTTCCCCAACTTTCGTAATAATACGAGGGAATATGAATGGTGATTTATTAATGTTTAATTCTAATCTAAGATTGTTATATTTATTGATAAATTGATTTAAGAAAAATTACACTAACAGTATCCTCGACTGTACGGAGAGCTACATGTACGTGTTAAATTTATTTACTATTTTTATAGCTTGACAAACAGCGCTATCCCAAACTGTACATTTCCGTTCCTACGCTGTGATCTGAATTTCAGTGGGGGGGGGGGGGGGGGGGGGGGATACGGACTCCGTCTTCTTGAAAACCCATTTGTTAATCTATCTAAAATAAGCATCGGGATACCCCACTTGGCAGCAAAATCATAATTACAGGACCCCTTTTGAAAACGTTTAATTGTGGATCCAAGCGTACTCTATTGTGATACGATTCACTTCACAGTTACTTAACATCAGCTTTATATCATAAGAAAATTAAACTTTTAAAAAATGTACAACATTGCATAGAGCAGAGACATAAATAACAATGTTTTTTATGTCTGTACAGAGTAAGCCGATTTTTGTGTTAAGCATTACCCAATGGAACGGCTGTAAATTGTAAAATCCCACCGTTGACGAGGGTTTATTATAATTCTCCCATGCCAAAAGTACTGGTTAATTTTGATTGACAGGTGATTTGTTCGTGGACGTCTATTCTCGATACATGTGAACCATGCAGTTTTTAGAAATTTATCTTGATAATGAAAATGGAAACTAAAGTTAAATGAAATAAAAACCGAGTGAACAATAACCCTGTAAAGTAAAATGTAAAAATGTGGTTAACAAACTTCTTTCACTATAATTAATGTTGATTAGAAAATTAGAAAATATGATGATTTCTCTCTAATCTTGGGTTTGATGGCGGACGGTCAAATAGGGGAAGAGATGCAGTGGTTGATCCAGAAGGAGAGTTTCGGTTAACAAGAGTTGCAACCTCTCCTTGAAATTGGTAAAAAATAAAAGGGAAGAGAGAGAAAGAAGTAAGAGACACTGAGTGTGAATTAACATCGGCCAAAATTGTCTTATATAGGAGAATATAGGAGACTGTTTCGGCAGTGTCTGCACATGTACTAATTAGTAAAATTATTTAAAATGCTGAGTGCTAATTTTCGTTGATGGGGGAAAATTGTATTGATAGAATCACCGGCCATTAATTTACGTACATGTATATTGTAGCTAGTGATGTAAATATTTAAGAAGTCTGCTTTCTTTTTAGATATTATATGCAAGAATTGTATTTTATGGTAGTAGAAACAAACTACAAGTACATGTAGTATCTAAATATTAAAACTACATGTTGTCCTTCTGGGTTTTTTTTAGAACTATAGTACGTTTTACTTTTCCAAAGATAACTACTCTACATGAGTATCCTGTATAACAGAATCATCTCGACTCCTCTTCCTTAAAAAGCCTAAAAAGGAAATTTTTAAAACAATTCTTCAAATGTAAAGCCTTGTAATAAGTACAAACATGTAGATGGTTTAAACTAAAAAAAAAATCAAAGAATAGAGATAGTCTTTGCGTAGTTCCAGACACATGCATGGCTATTTCGACATTGATGAGAGAACATCGTATTACTGTAATATGATAGTGTGCATTTCATGATATTGATTTATAGTTAAATAAAAATTGTAAAATTCCTATTCTGTTATGATCTACTTATAGATAAAGTATCAAACTTTGCAACATTTTTAGTGAACAATTCTAAGACTTTTCTTATACCAGAAACTTGTAAAATATTGCAATTTTTTCTCTAGATATCTTTTCTTCAAAATAATACAAAATTATTAAGCATTTATATATAAACGGGATGGCCAATATTGGAGTTAATTTCACGGTTTCATTTTACTCTTTAATGCATTGAAAACTTTAAAAGCTTCGTCACATTAACCTCCTAATCTAGTTGCAGGTCTGTAGTTCCCGTTCTCAAAAACCTGGTCGTCTATTCGATTCTTTTTTAGACCGGGGGCTACAGACGTGCAGCTACTCCTATTCGTACAAGTTTCGGGTCTTTTAGAGACTGCCCCTAAAAATCCTGCAAGTCTACATATCCTCTCCTACCAACGTGGACCCAAGACCGTGACTTGAGACAATGATGTTTTCTATATTCCAGCAAATTTCCCCGTAACCCCCACCTTTAAAAATTTTCTGGATCCGTGCCTGGGGGTGTCGACCCCCCCCCCCCCTCCTTCTCCGGCCTCAGATACACTTTACGCTAGGCAAATCCCGAAACTTGACTTCTTGAGAAAAAAAAAAACTCATTAACGATTATCATTATAATATTAACAACAGGTCCCATCAAGAAAAATGTGTTTATAAAGGAAGGAGGCGACCCATTGACCTACAAATAAAGAAACCACGTGACGATTGTACAGGTAACCAGACCCGGAAGAGAAAATATCCGAATCGCCATGTTGGGAGTGTGAAGGTTTGTAGTTTGTAAAATTGTTTATGAATAAGTAAAATGATTATAAAGAAATAATAATATAGAACACCACCATAACATTGTGCACATTATTTCACTGTTTTGCCATGGGTTACCGAAGAAACTAGACCATCGCCATTGGTGTCTGACGGGGGGGGGGGGGGGGGGGACCGACCAAGCAATCCTATAAACAAAAGTCGGCCAGACGGTGTCAGGAGTCCCCGAACCCTACCCCTCATAGAAAAACGTAATTTAATTCACAAAAGCAAAATTACACAAAAAATAGGGCTTGGACTCCCCCACCCAACTTGAAAAAGAAAAATCACCCCCACCCCCCCACCCCCAATATTGAGATTTTTAGGACCAGCTTATAAGATTGGGAGGAGACCCAGCCTGAAAAATATTCCATATAGCAATGTTACAAAAAAAGTACACTCAGACATTCAGGAAATATCTTTGTATGATACTCTTTTGGTCCCGTATACTCATATACTAAACCCATCTGTTAGTTGGGGGGGGGGGGGGGGCTTTCCCCATACCCATCACTGTGACTATATACACTTTTGACTTAACATACTAAAATGACATAAAATTAGTAATTTTGCTAAAACAATTTTGCTAATAATAAATGTAACTCTTCATTTGTTCTTTCAGAAATCATCTAAAAATCCAAACAAATTATCAAAGTGCCTGACCATGGACCGCCGAACTTGGGCCCAGGATGTGTTACGGTGTCATCTCTGTGAGACCCCGGGCCCCCCTATGTACTGTGACATTTGTCATATACATCTGTGTAAAGCCTGTGTAGGGGAACATCTCTCTGATGAATCCAAAGAACACAAAGTTGTGCTATTTAAAAAGAGGGGGCTAAATCCTAAATGTTCCAAACATTCCACACAATTATGTGACCTTCATTGTGAACAATGTAACATTCCTATTTGTGTGGAGTGTGTCTCCTCAGGTGAACATCTAGGACACAAACAAGTGGGCATTTTAAAAATACTAGATGCTAAGAGAGAAGCATTAAAAAAAGATCTTCAAGAATTAGAAAATACCATTTATCCTAAATACCAAGAGATTGTATCTAACATCCCAGTTCAGAAAGCTGATTTGAATAAAAACTCCAAGAAACTAACAACAGCTCTTGACAAACATGGAGAAGACTTGCACAGAGAAATAGACATTGCCATCAAGAAACTGAAATCTGACGTGGATGAATTGGAATCAAAACACCTGGTTGTCCTGAATAAGCAGGAAAATGAAATACAACGCAGTATTTCTGAAATCACACAGAGCATTGCTGATCTAAAGAAATTACTAAACTCCTATGATGTCAGCCTTGTCTCTGCCTACAAATCCAGGATTGCTGAATTCAGAAGATTGCCTCCTAAACTCTCAGTTTCTTTACCAAGATTCACCCCTCAAAAGATTAGCAAAGAACAAATTTATCAGCAGATTGGTTCTCTGTCAGCATTATCTATCAAAACAGAAGAACATGGCTACACAATGGATTCTCCTGGTGCTGAGTCCTCTCCCCCTGACAGACCACTCATTGATGTACCACGGATCATCACAGATATAAACACAGAGTATGGAGAATCTAATAGATTACGCAGTGTATCCTGTCTGAGTGATGATGAAGTGTGGACGAGTGGTAAGGACAACATGATGAGACTCTACAACCTCAACGGTAAACGAGTGAAGTCAATCCAAACCAAGTCAGGGAACAGTCCAGAGGACATAGCAGTGACACAGAGTGGTGAACTAGTTTATACTGATCCCAATGATAGAACTGTGAACATAGTGAAGAATACACAGATACAGACAGTGATCAGACTACAGGGGTGGTATCCTCTCAATGTCTGTAGTACCTCCTCTGGTGACCTCCTGGTTGTCATGATCACTGATGATATGAAACAAGCAAAAGTTGTGCGTTACTCTGGCTCAACAGAGAAACAAACGATTCAATACAATGACAAAGGACAACTTCTCTATTCATTTAATGATTACCCTAAATTTATCAGTGAGAACAGGAACCTAGATATCTGTGTAGCTGACTGTGAAGCCAGTGCAGTAGTGGTGGTCAATCAGGCCGGAAAACTCCGGTTTACATACAACGGTCCTCCCTCTACTACCAAGGTACCATTCAGACCAGCCGGCATCACTACAGACAGCCAGGGTCGGATCCTGATAGCAGACAAAAACAACCACCGTATCCACATCCTGGATCAGGACGGACAGTTCCTCCGCTACATTGACAACTGCCATTTAGATTATCCATGGGGTTTATGTGTGGACACCAAAGACAACCTCTTTGTGGCTGAATTATACACAGGTAAAGTGAAGAAAATCCAGTATTACATGTAAACAAACTGTGATCATAATATTACATGTCTACAAAGTGAACATCAAATGTCTATGTAAATAAACTGATTGTGTTTAAATATTATAATACATCACCAAACTATTTAGAACTATATAAAATCCATGTATTACCAAACCATGATCGTGTTATTTGTTATGTTTCATCAATTTGTTGTGACTGTCACAATTCAGAGACTGTGTATTGTTCATGTACATATGATTACTTACTATCTGTATATTTTACATGTAAATAAACTGGTTTTATATGTAAATAAATGTAAATAATCAGTATTTTGTTGATGTGGTTTCTTATATTATAACATTAAATGCTGTTGACATTTGCAAACATTTCTAATTCTTAGGTATAGATAGTTCTCTAACTATAGTGAAATGAAATATGTGTGCATGTATATAATTATATTATTAATATAACTATTCAATAGATAGGAGAACTTGACCTAATTCTGGAAAGAAATGTTTACATTATCAAGTGCCTTGGGATCAATAGTTCAGAATATTTATATATTATCATGATTATAGATTTCAGACTTATTGCAGGTAATAACGGTCTTCTTGACACTGATTCAAAAATTGACACAGATGCTGGAATTTGACATTGAATACTTTAGATACAAATCTCCTAATAATTAAAATATCTTGGATACTATATTCAATTCGAAGTTAATTTACATAGGTCAATCATAATCAATGGATGAATGAATCATTGAATTTTTTAAAGTCTCAGGCGCTAAGTGTTTTAATCTGGAAAAAAAATAAATTGGGAAATAATTAACATTGCACCGCAGTCAATCCTCCCCCGTGCTCCAACCGAATTAGGATTTTGATTTGTCGATACACTACCACCTCATGTTATATATATGTTACAGGCACGTAGCATCAGCGGGGCCTGACCCCCCCCCCCCCCCCCCCTTTTGTGCAGCAGAGATGTTTTTAAATGTTACATACAAAAAAATTGAATGAACATAGAGTTGGCCCCCCACTTTTATGGGACCATGTAAAAAAATTATATACTTGTCCCCCCCCCCCTCCCCCCTACCCCCCCCTCCCCCCCCCCCCCCCCCCCCCACGGATATTAGGATTTCAGAAAGCAACGTTTTCCCTTTCTTTAAGAAATAAAGAAATGAATTGATTTTTTTTTTTTCAATCCCCATCACCTAACTATCAATTTGCTTCTGACGCCTATGGTATTGTTTAATATATAGCTTACTTTCTCAAAGATCTGAAAAATGTAATGAAATTGTACATCAAGGCAAAATCTGTAATTTTAGTTTTAATATTAGTTTTCAAGTCGACAACACGAGTAGTTTGACATTTGACCTTGTTATTATAAAATCAATAAGAGTCATTTACTCCTTAATGGGTTTCAGCGATTCAATTTGAGGTGTAGCTAAAAAAGGATTCTAAAGATATATCATATGATATTGCCTAGTCGATTGTGATTTCCTACTTTAAGAATTGTCATCTTCTCCTTTTAAGGTACCCAGTATATACTAGCTTGATGCTTGGCTAGCAAAGAATTCATTATATTTGATTGTACAACACCCGGTCTATCAATTCACCAAACAGTTTTATTTTATATGTCTGAGTTATCTCCCTTTGATCAATATTGAGGAGGCTGGATGGTCAACAAGTTAACCCTCAGATCTGCATAAAATTTTTAGATATGATTTGTTTAAGTATAATCTATTATTTAGGAAGGAAAAAATCCATACATTTTACCTTCTAAGTTTAGTAAGGAAAAAAATCAATACATTTTACTTTTTTAAATTTGGGTATTTTCCTATATTTTTATATATACACCATCTCTTGTAAAGGAGACCAATACAGTATACTCAGTAACCATGGCCACGACTATCGAACCCTCTTAATATAACAAGCACACTAAACTGAAATCAAATTTGGTAGGCCCGCACAAAATTGCTGTGGTAAGAAGTCAATTCAGCCTACAGAGTTATGGACCTTTGATATCAGGAACAAGAGTGAAAGTGAAAACGCAGTGGCGGGGGCGAGTACCATACTAGAGCGAAAGCGGAAATAAAATAAAAGTTCAGCATTTACATCTGTTTCTAGAGATTTTTCCCATGGGGATCCACAGGATAGTTTTTTCCAGGAAAGGTCCAAAGTTTATTTTTTGTAATTGTAGTATAAATTTGATAAGTTTTAATTTCCCAAAAAGGGAAGGGGGGGGGGTAGAACTCCAAACCACACATTATTATTGATATTTTAAAGTTAATGTTATTCCGAAAACTAAATTTCATGGAAAATACATGCATTACACAAATACTGGAAATACACATACTTTAAAAAGAATGACTAAGAACAGATTCTGAATTAACATCTCTCTCTCTCTCTCTCTCTCTCTCTCTCTCTCTCTCTCTCTCTCTCTCTCTCTCTCTCTCTCTCTCTCTCTCCATTTCACATGTTAGTTTTAGCACTTCTATTAAAGAGTAAAAAAATTTATGTAAGGGTCTAGCTATGCACAGTCACTAATTTTCTTAAAGTTTATATTTCATACCTAGGTTAAAAACTCTATTGAAAGACACTAAAAGTTGGTTTCTAAAGGTAACTGTTGTCATGGTAACTGAGGTTAAAGATGGAAAAATAGCAAAACTTACCTACTTTGAAGCCATATTAGAAGGTTTTGCCCAATAATATCAACTATCAAACACACAAAACAACATTTATTCCTATTGTCATTTTTTTTCATAGAAGAAAATTGATGGAGAAACAATTGCCTCGAAACAAGAGAATTAACATTATTTTTCTGCTTGTTGCCATAGCAACGGTTCTTAATATTGATTTATAAATTCTTAATTTCACACTCATAATAGTGTGCACAAAAATGTAAGATTTGTATTTTAAATTCAAATGAAATGAAGAAATCATAATTTGAAATTTTCGTTTAGTTACCATGGAAATACTTATAAAACATGCGTTTATAAAATATGTGGGTTTTTTTCTATTGAAAAATGACAAACTTCTTCATAATACATTCTACCCTGGAAACCCCAAAATGTTGCCATTACTCACAATGGCATAAAAAATAAGCATAAAATGCCATTTTAAATCTTTACCCTCTGTTACCATGGCAACGGGAACACATAACATCAAAGAAATTGTGTTAGTTTTTTATTCAAACTGAAAAGTATGAAGAAAATCCGTGACTATGTGTGGCTGCCAAATTTT
Source organism: Magallana gigas (assembly GCF_963853765.1). Classification (NCBI taxonomy): domain Eukaryota; kingdom Metazoa; phylum Mollusca; class Bivalvia; order Ostreida; family Ostreidae; genus Magallana; species Magallana gigas. The sequence continues at coordinate 27,360,415 of NC_088861.1, forward strand.
TATTGCGCAGATCTAGAAACTTTTCCAGGGGGTAATAGGGGAGGGGGGGGGGGGTCCAAGAGATTCCGATAATTTTATTAATTGTCGGAGGTGGGATCCCCCTCTCCCAACCCGATTCCCTCTAGATCCGCGTATGAATATACTGAATACTGTACCACCTTCCCACATACATGTATATATATAGTGAAGACTTGTAGCTTCAAGGAAACACAATCATGAATTTTTCAAAAAAAAATTTTGCAAGCTAATTTACCCTTGTACTTGGAGAAGTGGTTGTCACGTCATTTAGGCATTATAAGTTGTATGATAAGTATGTATGAATTGTGGGTAAAATGGAGAGTTCCCTCAATTTAATACAAAAAAATAAAAGCAAACAAAACAAAATCGAAACAGGCGTTTTCTTGAAGTAAATCTACATGTACGTTAGTTTAAACAACTTATCAAAAGAGGGAGCGCATCATCCCATGTGCACGAGGAATATCATGGTTTTTTTTTTAAATAATTAAGATCTATTTCTGAGTGAATAGCTATGTAGAACATTCATAACCAGTATTCATGTGCACATTGCATTCTTATGACTTTTCTCGCTAGTATTCATATACTTTTTCCTTTGTTCGCGACCATTTTCGGATTGCGAAAAATTCATAATCCATTCGATCTTTTGTTCACAAGAAATTCTCTCTCTCTCGCTCTCTCTCTCTCTCTCTCTCTCTCTCTCTCTCTCTCTCTCTCTCTCTCTCTCTCTCTGTATGACAATTTATTTACAATTACAGCTCAACAATTAAGAGAGCTCGATGGTCGTTGCCATTTTTAGACGGGTTTTCTCTCCTTTAGAAGAAGAGCTCTATATAAAAGGGGTGATATATATTATTTTTTTCTTTGCTGAGTAATAGCTTAATTATAGCTCATCAAATCTTATCTTAAATTCACAGGTAGATCTGATGGTGAACCTGTTGACCAACTAGCCTTTTTAAACGATTACATGTTTACTTATACTAACTTCTTTATATAAAAAAGATCAAGTTAACAATAAGCGGTTCTAAACCTTTGATGTCATTAGTAACTGCGTATATTTATCTTTAAACTCATGTAAGCCAGAGACTCCCTGCCCACTTTGCATTTAATAGCATCAGTAAAAAACAACCAGTAAATCAGGCTTGGGTGAAATCAAATCCATGGTTTTATTGAATGAGTAATAAATTAGTACACATAGTAAAATATCACACAGTTCACGTGTACTACATTTAAAAAACCAATGAGTAAAATAAAACCATACTCGTACAAAGCAAGTAAAGTGACCTAAAGGTCATCATGCGTATAACAATATAGCAGTAAACTCCGAGTGCAGATGTGCAAATCCATGGACGAGAACTAAATCTAATTTAACTAATTAAGCTAATCAAAACTAATCAATGTCTAAGAGGAGGGTAGGTGGGAGAAAATTTTAAGGAAAATGGCGTGGCCTTGCCCTTCGACTAATTCTAAGAAAGTGAAGAGAGAGAGGGAAGTGGGCGCAAATTTAGAATTCCCTCACGGCCTCTGATTGGTTGGTGCCATGCCAACATGCCAAGATCCATCGGGACCCCTTTTAAATATAGAAAAAGTGCCAAGGCGACCCGATGGAACTAACAACTCATGGTTACGTAATATTACCGCACAGTATCCCGAGACTAGCGCTGCTGACCAACCCAATAAACAAAGGACCCCCCGAGGCGCTGCTGACCAACCCAATAAACAAAGGACCCCCCGAGGCAAATAAACAAAGCCGGGTGGTCTAAAATTAGCAACTACGGTCAGCAACAGGCACTGCAGGCGGTAACAAAGTGGCAGGGTAGTTTTATGACACATGTATAGAATACGCAAATGGAAGAACATACGTAGACATTAATAATAAATTAAACAAAAATTTAATTAACTAATTTATCTACATCCAGCAATCCACAGAGGATGGTGAATCAGTCCTTGGTTTGCTAGTGATGACAGTAGCGTACGTAGTCACGCATTTGACCCTATAAGTGTATACGACAAACCAACGATAAAATGTAACTATATAAGAATATGAAAATAAATAAGTAAAATAAAATAAAAATGAAAAAAAATTGATTAAAAATAATGACGATATAAGTATAACGGGGGTCCTTGGGTATAAATATACCGGTATTCTGTAATATAAATTTGCAATACATACATTATTGCTGGTCAATATTAATTGGCACATAGCTTTTTAGGTTAATAATTTATTAAAATAAAGTTTTAAATATTCATAAATGTACAATCATGCAATTGTACATTTGAATTATATAATCTAAAATATACCGACTATAACATAAGTTTGAAAGCCCCCTACCTTCCTGCCCTCCCCTCTGACTTGCTTTAAATTTGATAAGTTGCAGTTGTTTTTTAAACCCAAAATGTAGAGTAAATTTCAATAATAAAAAAAAAAAATTCTCAGAACATAGGGTCATGGGAAAAAAAGGGAAAAAATCGCAATTCTTGACATAAAAATGTTTCTGATAAAAAAAAAAAATTACTTAGTTTTTTGTTATCATATTTTGACGTTTGATGATAGTTTAAAATTTCTCTATTATAAAAAGATGTCATACCGATATTGTGATATTTTTGTTATAAAGATATTAAATTGATTGATACCTTCAATTTGTACTAAATTAAAATAAAACGACATTCGATCTATATTTAAAGGTTTAAGATATCAGATAAATTAAAAAAAAATCTTCGTATTCTTCATATTAAAAAATAGATTAGCATTTGTTCTTAAAATTACCAAACAATAATGATAACAAGAAGTTCCATCTTAAAAGATTAATTAACTACATTCAGATTTCGTTTGGGTAGAAATTTAAAGAAGGATAACTCTGACCATGCTCACCTAGCAGGAGTTATCGAAACTTGACATGGCGGACGGGGAATTAAAAACTCCCTTGTCGACAACGCCAACCGAAGATTTTAACCCACTGGCGGAAGATCCAGACAATTTCATCAGGTAGATTAGCTTAATGTAACTTAGATATTTTGCAAAATCAAAATTATCTTGCTAAAACAATGCATCCGACCTGTATTAATGCTGCAAGCAAGCAGTGTCGTGAACGTCGTATGTATGTTATCTTGGACGGAATGACTAGGTAATACAAACATTGTATCATTGAGTCTTAGAATACACAAAATAAACACTTAGCTATCTGTTGGAAATTATTTACATTTGCAAGAGCTGTACTACAGTGTTTCAAAAAACGATTCTGTGTAAATGGGTTCAAGGTTAGTGTTAATAAAAAAGGGCTTGGAAAGAAAGGGGGGGGGGGGGGGGTAAGACATTAGTGCGTTGTCGACCTGGTTAGAACAGTGTTTGATGAAATTGAAATAAGACTGTAATGTTTGATGCAGGGTGTTTTTGTTGGTTCATCAATCCTTGGAGTTACATATGCCAAATTACATGTAAGGTGCAATAATGATAAACATGATAAAAATTCCTATAGTCTGAGAGAGAGAGAGAGAGAGAGAGAGAGATATGTTGCATTATTTAAACAGTGTTATGAATGAATTATTTTGTGTTTTTCTATGGTTATGACAGATTATTGCCATGTTTATGAAGTGTGAAGTGAAATTTAATTTTGTCAGTTTTATTTTTTTTTCTCAGTGGACATTCTCCTCAAAGACAAGGTCATCATGATGCAGATTGTAGTGGAAGTGAAGAAGAGAGTGATTACCAATGTAATTCTATGGAAGAAATGTCAACAGGAAACTTGTATGGTGTCACCCCACCAACTTATATGCGTGGAGTAAAAAGAGACAAGAAAAAACACCAGACAAACATTCAAAAATCATCCTATAAACAATTCACAGAACTGAAGAAGGCCTCCAAGAAGTCCCATCGAAATGCGGTTATAAAAGAAAGGTATGCAAATGACCCTTTATTTTGCAAACTTGGACATATAGACTCTGATGACAATTTAGACAAGGATTTTGCAGACGATAAAGATAAGAGAAGCATGGATCGACGAGAAATGAGAAAGAAAAGCATGACTAAAACAATTGCTCATGAGCGCTTGGCGAAAAGAAGTTCTAGCGATTTAGCTGCCATAGACACATCTACAGTGGATGTTCCTGTGCCTCAGGCGGCCGCAAAATTTGACACCTCTGGAAGATTTTCTTCCTTTAATTTCGGCAGTAAATTGCCAGTGGATAGTTCCGGCAGATTCACATCGTTTAATTTGAAATCTCATCCCCTCTCCATGATGGGACAGTCTCTGAGCTCAAGCTGGTCTGTTGGAAGGAGTGAACACAGGAGGCAGTCTGTGGTAAATGTGGAAGTGCCCAAAGAGAGAGTGGATTTTTTCAAGATATTCTCAACG